>NC_046154.1:114698126-115028375 GCF_011064425.1 Rattus rattus
TTAGTCCTCTGTGGGATATTAGTTTGGTATAGATCTTTTCCCATTCTGTTTTGTCCTATTGATGTTGCCCTTAGCCTTTCAGAAGCTTTTCAGTTTCATTCTTTTGTACATATAAGTCAGTAACTATGAGAGAAAGTAACAAGAAAAAATTATCAAAAATAGCTTGCCTTCATGAAACATTACTACATAATTCTCTCCAAACCGTGAAGAGAAACTTTTTACTCTCCCTCTCTTTGTAAAGTTTTATTTACATGTATTTCATCCCAGTATCTTTCCTTCATTCTGCAAACTTGACATTGTCAAGTAGCTGGCCTCTTCCTCCTTACCCTTTGTGCTTATTCCTTCAAAAGTAGCAAGTGAGTTTTACCTCAAGACTCAGATATGCCACTCCTGGGCATATACCCAAAAGATGCTCTACAATTCTACAAAGACACCTGTTCATCTATGTTCATAGCTGCTTTATTAGTAATAGCCAGACACTGGAAACAACCTAGATAGCCTTCAACTAAAGAATGCATAAAGAAAATGTGCTACATCTATTCTATTCAGCTATTAAAAACTTCTTTCTTGTACCTTCCTTTTTGTTTAGCTTCTTTGGGTATCTGGATTTTAACATGGTAGATACTTCAATACTTTCAATACTTCATTTGTGAAATTGGCAACTATGACCTTTATATTTTAAAGTGGTAAAAGATCTATTCATTATACCACTCATCAAGTATAGTTATTAAATAATTAGATGTCATCATGAATTTTATAGGCCAACGGGTGGAACTTGAGAATATTATGCTGAGTATGAAAACCCAGTCACAAAAGGATATGGATAGTATGAATTCATAAGTGAATATTAGCCAGAAAATACAGGTATCATGCTACAGTTCAGAGACCCAAAGAAGCTAAACAAAAAGGAATGTCCAAGCAATGATGTTTGAATCTCACTCAGTAGGGGGAATAAAATAGTCATACAAGGCAGATGGAGGGAGGCAACTAGAAGGGAGTTGGCACTTGAAGGGAAATGTGGGGGGGGGGTTGGGGAGGGAGGTTCAGGATCAGGTGTGGGGAAGGACATGATAGATAGTCAAAAGGCCAGAGAATAAATAGAAGTCTTCAGTTGACACAAGTGAAAAGATGGGAGCATCTCCAGGATGAGGGAGATAATGGTGATGACTTTAGCAGTGACTTATTACATTGGATATATGGTACCTAAGGAAGTTACCTCCTGTAGCCAGTCACAACTCCACTGGAGCAATAGAGAGACCAATACAACCAAAAAACCTTTCAACCCAAAATTTATCCAAGAAATGTAGCCTGGGGGATGGAGCAGAGAGGGAATGGCCAAACAATACCTGACCTAACCTGAGACACATCCCCTGGGCAAGCACCAATCTCTAATCATATTAATGTTATTCTGTTACGCATACAAACAGGAGCATCTTGTCCTCTGAAAGGCTCCATCAAGCAGCTGACTCAGGCAGATACAAAAACCCTCAGCCAAACAGTGAATGGAGCTTGGGGATTCTTATAGAAGAACAGGAGGAAGAATTGTAGGCCCTGAAGTAGATATGAACTCCACAGGATGACCAACAGAGTCAACTATTCTGGATGGGTGGGTCTCTCAGAGTCTGAACCACTAACCAAAGAATATACATTGGCTGGACCTACTCCTGCCAGCACATATGTAGCAAATTTGCAGCTTGGTCCTTATGTGGTTCTGGAAAACTTGAATTTAGGCTACAATCTTTAAACACACCAGCAAGAGGACAATAGATATGGGAAGCTCTTTTACCAAACCCAATGAATCGCCATTTCACCTAGACTGACTATACCCCAATTTTCTTCCTCTCTTTAGAACTGAACTTTGATCACCCTTAGAATATTACTATCTTTGCTTATGTAGCTTTATCTTCTGGATTTTCCTCCCTCAACACATTTACCTTCCACATTTCCCCCTGATCTTCCTGATCAGGCCTCATCAACAATCCATCATTTCTTCCATTTTCCTTTCCTAAGGAGATCTACTTGTTAATTCTAGTTCCTTATTCTATATCTTTCTAGTCCTAAGGATTATATTTGACTATCAATGATTTAATAGATAATATCTACATATAAGTGAATACATATCATATTTGCATTTGGGTTCTGGGATACCTCACTCAGTGTGATTTTTGTGGTTGTATCCACTTATCTGCAAATGTTCTGTAATGGCTGAGTAATGCATGGTAGTCTAAAATAGTCTAGGTTTTCTTTTTCCATTTTTGTTGAGGAATATTGAGATTGTTTTCAATTCCCGGCATATTACTAATAGAGTATCAATGAACATGGTTGAGCAAGGGTCCTTGTGGTAGGATGAAATATACTACGGTTATATATCCTAGAATATTATAGCTAATTCTTGAGGTAGATTGATTCCCATCTTTTTGAGGGTTTTGCATGTTTATTTCCATTCAAAATATACAAATTTTCAGTCCCACTAAAAATATGAGAATATAAAGTGCAGGAGGCAGTGCTAATGCTAAGGTCCTGTTCTCCAATTGGTTCTTGATCTGTCAGTAAACAAAGCAGGGGGGTAATTGATGGGATGACGGTACAGGCTGGACTTCAGGTCCCAGGAGAAAAAAACAGAAGTAAGAAAGGAGAGGGAATTTTTTGCCATGCTTTGGAATAAGAAGAAAAGATCAGCCATGTGAGGTCTTGCGAGGAGCTAGAGCCTGTGGCCACTGCTATAGGCAGGTGGCCAGGAATGTTTGGCAAAGGTTAGATGGCACAAGCCACACAAGTTTAGGGCAGGTGGGAAGAGTAGAGATAAAAATACTAAGGGCATGCTTTTCCAGGCTGGAGATAGTAATGCTCAGCAATTGTGTCCTAAGGCAAGTTGAATAGAAACAAATGTGTAGGTGTGTTTTATCCATGGGTTGAAAGGAAGCTGGGAGTGGGTTGGTAGGACATTCAATTCCTGGAGCAAAAGGCAGTAGCATAAAACTGCACACAACAATAAAGGTTGCTTTTATTTCCTCATGAGATGAACGTCTTACCCAAGTTTTGCAAATACATGGAGGGTTTCTTGCTCTGTTCTTATCATCGGTACACCTAAGCTTGTAAGCTTTACCCCCTGTACAATCTAATCTTCCATGATGACTGATTCAAGCTAGCTCCTCTTTGATTCTGAGTGAGTTGTTCTGCCTAGTCTCATACTAACTTTGGCAGAATATTCTAATCATTTTGCTCCTTCTCAGTTTTTTATTTTTTCTGCCTTGCTATTTGTTCTTTTTGTAAAACTGTCCCAGTAGAACTGCTATACAAATACCACCTGCCACAGACCACACAACCACTTTTATCTCTCATTGCTCTTAGTGGCTTCTCTACTGTTCTTGTGTGAGTTGTGCTTATCCTCTCACTGACTCATTTTGTCAAATCCTTCATTAATTCTTTACTTTGTCTATCCTTCACTTTCAAACATGGCTACTTTCTTCTACAAATTAATCTTACCTCCATTTTAGATATTAAAGGTACATACTAAGGATCTGTCTCTATTCCAACCACATCATATTTTGAATGTATTCCCTTGCCAGAGTAGCCATGTTGCTGTATTAAAATTCTTCTACAGAAGAGAGTTCCTCTTACTCCACATCTTCACCATTATGAGCTGTCACTAGTTTTATTGATCTCAGGTATTTGGACCTGTGAAGAATGAAATTTCAAAGTAGTCTTAATTTGTATTTTCCTGATGGCTAAGAATGTTTGATATTTATTTGTTTCTAGGATGTTTGGTCTTCTTTAGTGAATTTTTTGTTCTGTATCCAATTTTTAAATGACATAATTTATTTTATTGGAATATTCAAAATTAAAATATTGTCATCATAGCTAAGATAATAATATTCTAAGGGTGATCAAAGTTCAGTTCTAAAGAAAGGAAGAAAATTAGGGCATAGTCAGTCTAGGTGAAATGGCGATTCATTGGATTTGGTAAAAGAGCTTTCCATAGCTATTGTCCTCTTGCTGGTATGTTTAAAGGTTGTAGACTTCTCTACTTGCTTTGTTTTCTGGTAGCTAATCTACCACCACCTCCTAGCTTGGCAAGCTGGTCATCAAGACTGTTCTCATTCAGATCGAGGAAAGGAGGGAACTTACAACCAAGGCACAGATTAACCTAAGGCAAATTTAAGCTGTTCACATTAAAGAACTGCTTGAGAGAGTGGGAATCTAAAGCTTGCATGAGGGTAGAATTTGTATGCTTCCTGTTCTTTTCAGTTAGCTTTTCCAGAAACTTTGGACCAGGAGAAGCCAAATTGATTTAGTGGGATCTTACATTTCTTCTTCTTGTAGGAAACCTACCTCTTCAGGTCACAGAATGAGCAGAACATACTCTCTTCCATTTATGACTGTGGCTGTTTGGTCCATAGGATGAATTTATTCATTAGGTCATCTGGAGTATCATACTGAACAACCTAGTCCATTTCAGCATTCCAACATCTCTGCACAGCAGTATTCCTGAATCTGCATGGCAGAAATGCTTATTTTAGTTTTACTTCCCAGGGATGGCCAAAAACAGTAAGTCAAAGCAGTTCAGTAGCTTATAGTGATACTTCACAGATAACACACAGTGAGTAGAAAACTATCACTTTCTTTTAGTTCTTCTTAAGAAATGTGAGGAGCAGAAGGGACATCTTCTCAGAGGAATCAACAACATACGACATATACTTACCATGGCATCCTCTTCATTTTCATCAACCTCCAAGTAGTGAGTCCTAAGGGCAGTCTGGGCAGCTTACTGTCTTTTAACTTGTCTACACTGTCTGTTTCCATATGAGCCCAATTGCTTTATTCAGGTTTTGCTTTTTTTGGTATCATGCCCAGCATCAGTTGCCAGTTTCCTCTCTTTCTTCTTTTGGTGTTTTTGGTTCTGAATTGGGAGGTGGAGTTTCTGCTATTTATCTCTTGGACAAAAATAGTAGGCTTCTGGGGTTATCTTTTAATCCCAGTATTGTGAATGTGGTCCCAGTAGATGCACAGAGGAGAGACATGTCTGAAGAGACAGTTAAAAAATACCCCATCTTTTAGTGGAGTTATTCATTTTCTTCATATTTTACTCCATTAGTTCTTTATATATTTTTGAATACTAGTCTTCTATCAGATGAGTACTTGGTAAAAAGAAAAAAATCATTTCTTATTCTGCAGGATGATGCTTGCTGCTTTGTCTAAATGATGGTATCCTTTTCCATGCAAAAGGTTATCAGCAGCATGAGGAAACATTTCTAAATTGGTGATATAGGGCCTGTGCTAATGTTTTTCTGTTGGATAGTATTTTCCTTTACCAATGAATTCAAGACTATTTCTGATTTTTTGTTCTTTCATGTTCAATGTTAAAGTCTTTGATTTTATCTTAAAGTCTTTGATAAAATTGGAGTTGTTTTGTGCCAAGTTATAAATATACGTTTATTTGGATTCTTCTATTTTTATACTGATACCATAATGTTTATATTACTATAACTTTATAGAACAGCTTGAAATTCGGGATGGTGTTACCGCCAGCAATTCCTTTATTATTCACGATTGTTTTAGCTGTCCTGTTTTATTTTTAATTATGTTTTGCCATATGAAACTGAAGATTGTCTCTTCAAGGTATGTGAATAATGGAGTTGAAATTTTCATGGGACATTTCATTGAATGTACAGATTGATTTGGCAAGATGATCATTTTTATGATGTTAATCCTATTGATCCATGGTCATGGGAGACATTTTCATATTTTGATATCTTTCTCAATTTCTTTCTTCAATAATTTGAAATTTTTCATCACGCAAAACTTTGACTTGTATGGTTAGAGGTACTCCACACTATTGTACATTATTTAAAGTTATTATGAAAGGTGTTTGTTTCTGTTGTGGCCTGGGAATCACTACTCAATCCACTCCAACACTTAGCTGAGCAGGACTGGTTCAACCAGGTTCTGCTTAGTTAGACATTTGGGAACGATGGCAGAGATATATGAAAGTATATGGCACAAGGTCAGCTATGTAACTGGGGGATTAGAAGGGTTTTAACTTGGATAAATGAATAAAGCAGTAAAGAATGCAGTAGCTCTAATTTCTTCCCTACTCAGGGTAGCCTATAAATTTTCAGAGAGTGCCTGAAGGAACTGGGCATTAGAATAAAGTATTGAGTGAGTTAAGGGAGGGTAGGAAGGGGATGTCTATAGGATTCACTGGATATAGGGGTAGGGTAGATTGGAGGTTTTAGCAGGAGTTCTATTGCAGAACTGGAAATGAGACTTGGGGTTGTATTTGAAGGAGCAGAAGGAGAAGTGAATATCTGTAGTTGCCATCTCTACCTCCCTGGCATGAGAGGCCTATGGGTCCCCACGGAGTTCATGATTAAGGTTTGGAATAAAGCAGGGAGGTGGGATGTGGGGGAGGTTAGAAGGGAAAGGTCTTCTTGATCCACTGAAAATGGATATAGCAGGTATTCTGCTGCAAAGCTGGGGCGAGACTGTGAGATTTCAAATCAGTTAACAGTCTCTGGTTGTAGTTTTTATAGCTACTGGAATTGAAAATTTTTAAGCAGAAGCATCAGACCTTTCAAGTGAATGGCTGACAGATCCCGAAGTCACATTCTGTCGAGGGTTGAAGGGAGGAACACTTTTTATGCTAAAATTCACAGATATTGGTGAAGGAAATTTCATGAGCTTAAAGTACATCACTTCAGTAAAGCCAAAAGAAATTAGAGAAACCTAT
The DNA here is from genome assembly GCF_011064425.1 of Rattus rattus. Classification (NCBI taxonomy): domain Eukaryota; kingdom Metazoa; phylum Chordata; class Mammalia; order Rodentia; family Muridae; genus Rattus; species Rattus rattus. The sequence continues at coordinate 114,704,857 of NC_046154.1, forward strand.
ATTCATTAAAGTATTATTTTATTTTTGAATATAACAAAAGTTAATATTGGATACTTCAAGCAGTTCAATTGTACTTTTGGCCCAAGGTCATGATATAATAGTTCAGACATACTTTGGAAAAATGTTAAAACACATTTCAGCTTTTTATTTTTTTAATTAAAAAAGACAAGTGAAAATGTGAGTACAGCTTTCCAAACCTTATTCTACTAAGCACAAAGCACATGGAAAGCTGCATAAATGTGAAATTAACTTTTTGCTGTTTAGAAAAAAAAGAATTTGGATTTGAAAGCAAGTGAGCTAAAATAAAAACATGCATAATTTACACTACAGATGGGTCTACACTCTGCATTAAATGATACCTACTGATTTCAATGAGAAAGAAAACACATTGACAAGTAGCATTAAGAAGGTGGCAGAAGTAATCAAACACGTGGCATTTTAAAGACAAAGCATAATGAAGTCCCTATCAAAATCTCTCTTTCCCATGACTCAGACAACAAATAACTATCTCACAAACTTCACCAGAGGTTCCAGAGCCATTGTCAATAATGCATGCAGTACATCTTCAGATAGAAAGGCAAGAGGAATTTACCCAACTCAAAAATGCCAAAGCTCACACCCATTGTACCCATTGGGCTTAAAACAAAACAAAGAAGTGTGAATATGTGCTGTGTGTAGATCAGCAGCCAGTTTTGTTGAAGGCTAAGAATAAATTCTTAATGAGGCAGAGATTCTTAAATTCTAAAAGCCAGCTTCACATTAACGACCTCGTGGCTGCGAACAAAGTACTAGCCATTTAATCCATTTCTATTAGGCAACAGAAAGAAGGAGTGACTTGGCATTCAGAGTGTTGTATTTTGTGAGAGAGTTCCATTGGTAGCAGGCACTATGCAGGCTGAACAAATAAGCATTGTTGTAGCATTCTCAAATAGAACTTTAGTTTCACAGTCAAAAGAAACTGATCAGGAACCAAAGTAGAGTTGGCTTTATAAGATCGATTCTTATAACTACAGAAAATCAAAATAATTTTTTATGAGTGCATAAAAGTAAATTGTTGAAAAATCAATAACTTTAAGGTTAACTTGGCATAGTATTATTGTATTTAAATTATTAAATATGTAAAAAAGTTCATATCACTTTGATACATTTAGCCTTAGCACTTTTGTTTGTTGTTATTATTTTTCTCAAATTTTATTATTTCTTTGAGAATTTTGTTTTATGAATTTTGATTGCATTCCCCTACTCATCCAACACCCACATTCTTTAATTACCCAACAGTATACCCTCTTAAACAAACACAGAAATAAAAAATTACCAAGAAAAGTTTAGTTTACACTGCTCACATACTCTTGAATGTATACATCTCACCAGAGGGAACAATTCCCTGGAAAGCCATACCTTTCCTAGTTTCCTGACCTCTATGGGTATCTTCAATGGAACATACATATTTGGAAAATGAAGGTTAACATACACAAATCAAAGAGAGAAAACATTTTATGTGTCCTCTAAATTCTGTTTTCCCTCTTCCAGAATGACTATTTACAGCACTATTTATGTGAAAATTTCATAATTTAATTTTCTTAATAGATAAAGAGCATTTCATTGTATAGCTGTATGACTGACCCAAACTTTGATTCCTTTGTGCCCCTAGCACCAGGTTTAACCTTGCAAAGTCTAGTGGTCCCTTTGGGTTCTCGTCAGAGCTTTTGAGAAGTGTTGATTTGATTCAACTCCCACCTTGCCACATTTTTTCTTGTCTAGCTATACAAGCTTCATCTACAGTTTGGTCAAGAAACTCAGCATATGATCTGGTACCCTGAATGGGATAGAGGAGCAGTAGGAAATATGCTCAGACTTATTAGTACAGAAACAAACTGTCCTTGATGGGCACCTATAGCACAGTTTGTCCAAAGTGACCAATTCTAGAACCTCATTTTAACATTAAAATGTGTCTGTCATAAGCAAAGCCATTGAAATAAAATATAACAAATAGAGTGGGAAAACATATCAACTCGCTCACCCTCTTTCAGAGGGTGAATATATATAATATGCAAAGTATTCAAAAATAAAACATAAAGAAAACAATGACCCACTTAAAAATAGGGCATGGATTTAAACAGAGTGTTCTCAAAAATTGCAATGCAAATGCTGAGAAAAATGTTCAGCATCACAGGCTATCTGAAGAATTAAAATTAAAACTAACTCAAGATTTAATCTTACTGTTATCATAATGGCTAAGATAAAAATGATGTTAAATGGTGACCTACATATAGGGAAATATTGGTTAATGACTTGTTCCTCAAGACTTTCTCAGGTTGCTTCTTTGTATAACCCAGGGCACTTTTTCAGGGATAGTACCAAAATCAATGGGATAAGCCCTCTCCACCAATAATTAACAAAAATTAAGGTTTATAGGTTTTCCAAAGCCAGTCTTACATAGATATTTTCTTGACTGATGTTGCCTCTTTTAAAATTGCTCATACCAAGTTGACAAAATCTAATCAGCACAACCTATCAGGACATGCAGAAGGTAAGTAGACAATAGCTACATATGTAAAAATATGTATATTTTATAAATTCAAAACCTTTTACTTGCAAATATTTTATATCGTAGTTTTATGAATACTTCAATTATAGCAACGTTTATGCTTGTTTATATTAAAAAGTTGCTTGTTTCAAATTGTTGCCTTATATGCTAAACCATATGCAATATTAATGCAATGTGAGCAGCATAGATCTGAATACTTTTATATATTAGTGTCGTATTCTCTTGTATCCCCATAACCTTAATTTAGACCTATTTTACCTACAAACTTTATAGGAGAAAAATATCTATTAAGTAAACAAACAAATGAACAAACAAGGAAACAAAGAAACAACAACAAAAAAATAGAAAACCTGCCTTCTAATTGTCAATCCAGGGAGTTAAAGAGTCTAAGATATGGCTGAAGCTATATAAGCTATTGCCTTTGCCTTTGTTTACCTTCAAGAACTTGAAGGTAAGAGCTTATCATTCAAGACACAACACACTTCCCTGAGGACTGTGTCTCATGTTATTAGAAGTTGCTATGCAAGTGCCTAAGGGAGAAAAGTAAGAAATTAACTTATCCAACTGTGTTGTGTCTTCAGCAATAAGATCTTACCTTTAGGTTCTGGGAGTCAAACAAAGACAATGGTAATAGCCTATACAGCTTTAAAAGTATCTTGGATTCTTGAACTCCCTGTATTGACAACTTGAAACATGTAAGCAACACTAAATACACTTAGTGTGTCCTGTGTGTGTGTTAGTGCACAAAAATAATAATTAAATAAGAGATCATGAAATTGAGTGGCATTGGAGGACAATGAAAACTTGGATAAAGGAAAATTATCTAAATACAGTACGGACATATATACAATTTCAAAAAGATTGAAAATTACATAAAATCCCCAAATGCCTAGTGATATATTTGTGCTCTGGTTAAAATTACCCTTACAGTAAAAGTTATTTTTCCCTGTAATCGTGACAGTCTTTCATTAGGAAAATATTGAAACACAACCTAAAAACAGTCCCTATAGATAAAATACGGTCAGTTATTGAGCCTGTCAGCTCTACTGAAGGCTTCAGTTCCAGATTTGATGGACTCCTTTTATTTTGTGCATTTCACAGCTTAAATAAACTTCATTCAGAGCATAGTAAAATAGAACAAATGAAACACTATTTGGCTTCAGGTAGCTCTGATTATGTCCAGTAACTTTAAAACAATTAATTGATGTTAAAAAAAGAATAGCTAATGTCACAAAATATAGTTTTCTCTCAGAGACACTTCCAAATCATATGGTTCCTACTCTTCTTGCCATTGTAGTCAAGAACACGTGTGTGGATTACAGAGTTTATGTTAGCAATGCCACAGGGAGGTATGTGTGAAGCTGCACAAAATATAATTTTCCAGATACTTTGATCCCTTTATATATAAGTTAAACCAATTAAATGATATAAAATAAATTCCATATTTATTCTTTCTGTTAAGAACAAGTATACTAACAAGGAAAAATAACTTAGGAATAAAAACTTTGGTTTCGCTTACATAAACTTCACTTGATATTCTCCATGAAATTTTGCTTTGAATAATTAATGTATTTCCTAAACTTCTTAGAAGATTTCCTTTAGCACTAGTTAGATTCCCATGACCTAATCAATGACCCAGCATCCATGCACATGAATTGGATTTAGGGTGCTATTAATAACAAAACACAGAGAAGATAGGAACTTAGGAGTTGACACTAAGGGGAGTTGCAAGGAGGACATGCTGGATAAATAAGATAAAGGTCAACATATTATATCTTTAAAGAACAAATTAAAGTTTCTGATTCAAATGAAAACAATTTGAAAAAGTGATTACTCCAAAAGAACTATACCTATCAAAATAATTTATTCACTAAAGAGTAAATTAAATTTTCCCACATGCATAACATATCTCACTGTTTATTTAGAATATGGAAATAATTAAACTGTCATCTTAAAATATTTTATGACAGTGAATTTTGTCAAATATATATGAGTTATGAATGAAAGATTAGAAACCATGAGTGCTATTTTTAGCGTGCTGTAAAAATTTAATTATTTCCCATAGTCAGAAATAACATGCAATTTCCAAACCTGGAAATTTAGAAGAGTATTATTTACTCAGTTTGATTTGAATATGAAGTAAATGTTCCATATCTGGATCTATTATTTTCTTTTTCTCTGTCTCTAAGTTAAAAGTGGCATTTTTTTTAGCCTGCTGTTTGGTTTGACAATAACATTTTTCTCCGTCTCTGGGGAATGATTTGATTGAAGGATATGGATCAAGTTGGGGAAGTATGTTTTCCTATTGCTTTGACAGTGACATTGGCTGACTACCCATAAGGGAGATGTCAGAAACTTCTTAGGTCCTCCACAATTTCCTATTTGCCTGAAAAAAGCAACATAAAACTTAGAGCATTTCTAGGAACAACATTTGATCTCCCTTGGAGGGAAAAGTAACCCTACTCCAGCAATAGTCCTCTTTAGAGTTGGCATTCCCCTTGTATAGTACTGAAATCTACCCAGAAATGTATCCAGAGGGCTTGTTATTTGGAAAAGACAGAATATTTTTAATAATTCACCATTTGGTTGCCTTGAGAAAAATGCATTGGGGTTTTTGAATTTTGTGTCTTTAGAAACAGTATGTTAACTATTTATGCAGACACCATGTTTCATATTGCTTTACGGAATATGGAGTTTATTTTTGGCATTAAGTAATGTTGTTTACTGTCTGGTCATTTGGTATGGAAGTAGAAAGAACAAATCCAGTTTGACAAAATACAGGAAAATTGTCTATTAGGAGTGAGATAATTTTTCTGATAGCTCATTTGATTTATAGTCCTCAATTCTAGTTAAACAGTTAATAAAGGTACCAAAAATATACAGAGAGACAATGTTAGTTTCTCAACAACTGTAGCCAGGAAACAGGAGATCCATGTTGCAAAAGAATCAAGGGTTTATCCTAAACTATACATAAAAACAAGCAGTTAACAGACTGCGTTTCCTAAAGTATACATAAACACACTTAACAGTAGACAGACAAAATACTTAATCATAAGACTAAAATGGTAAAATTCAAAGAAAGAGCATAGGAATAGTTTCTGCCTGACAAAGATGTAACTGCACACAACAAAAATAAATGAAAATTAAGATGAGAAAAGCATTAAATAAAAATAAAATTCTGCCCAGCAAAGGAAACATTGATCGACTGAAAAAGTAATGCTAAAATAAAGAATGAAAGGGATGGGTAATCATACTACAAGACTTGAGTTTGATCCTCAGGGACCAATATGTAGGAAGGAAAAATCAATTCTTACTAATTCTTCCTTGCACATATGCACTGTGGAGCATGGATATATATCATGCACACACATGCACACACATAGGCACATACACCTGCACACCACAGACTCATGCTTATGCACACATACACACAAATGAAAAAATACATTTATGAATAATGTGTTTGCTAAAGTTTTTTTTCAGAATGTCTTTAGCCAAATAAGAATAAAGAGTACCCACAAGCAAACAGCTTGAATTAAGCATGAATTAAGTGTCAGGATACATGTTTCTGTGGAGAAAATATAGATAACTACCAAGTGTCTTAAAATGTCATGGAAATGTAACCCAAACACACTATGAAATAAGATCTTCAATATCCCAAAATACCTATTTTCATTAAAAAAATGTAATTGGGAAAAGAAGTGGAGATTTTGAAATCTTTGATTATTTCTTTGTGGAATTATATAGCTATTAAGAATTGTGTACACAATCCTTAAAAAATGAAAATGAACTAGAGATATGTTACAATCAATCGACCTAAATTTTTGATCTATGTCCAAAAGAATTCAAGTTAGAATCTTAATGACAACCTTGTGCTCCTGTGATAATTATGGCGTTCCTCATATTAACCAAGATATACACAGAGGCTAAGTCTTTTTTTTTTTTTTTGTCAAATGGATAAAATATTATTTTGGTATCTGTGGTCTTAAGTAGTTCCATATAGCTTCTTGATTTTTTTCTTTGGGATAAGGTGCCATAATTTGAATAGATTTTATATTAAATCCATAGATTAGTTAGGATAGCATAGCCATTATCTTCTATATTAATTCTGCTAATACCATGACCACTTTGTTTGTAAATATGAAGGTTACGGTTTAAAATTTTATAATTATACTTTGTAATTGTAATGTTCTATCTTGTAACTTTACTATTATTTTTAGATATGAGGATTTTGGGCCAGTTTCTAAAGGATTTTGGCAATAGATGCTGGCAAGGATTTGGAGAAAGAGGAACACTCCTCCATTGTTGGTAAGATTAAAAACTCGTACAACCACTCTGGAAATCAGTCTGGAGGTTCCTCAGAAAAAATGGACATAGTAGTACGTGAGGACCCAGCAACACCATTCCTGGGCATGTATGCAAAAGATGCTCCAACATATAACAAGGACACATGCTCTATTATTCATAGCAGCATTATTTATAATAGCCAGAAACTGGAAAGAACCCAGATTCTCTTCAACAGGGAAATGGATACTGAAAATGTGATACAATTACACAATGGAGTACTACTCAGCTATTAAAAGCAATGACTTCAAGAAGTTCTTAGGCAAATAGATGGAACTAGAAAATATCTTCCAGGGTGAGGTAACCCAATCACAAAAGGCACACATGGTATGCACTCACTGGTAAATGGATATTAGCTCAAAAGCTCAGATTACCCAAGATATAATCCATAGACCACATGAAGCTCAAGAAGACTCATGAACAAAATACAGATGTTTCAGTCCTTCTTAGAAGACGGAACAAAAATATTAATAGGAGGAAACATTGAGTTTTGAGCAGAGACTGAAGGAAAGGCCATCCAGAGATTGCCCCACCTAGGGAGCCAGCCCATATATATACAACCACCAAACCCAGACAATATTGCTGATGCCAAGAAGTACATGCTGACAGGAGCATGATATAGCTGTCTCCTGAGAGACTTGGCCAGAGCATTACACGTACAGAGGCAAATGCTTGCAGCCAATAATTCAACTGAGAATAGGGTCCCCATTGTATGAGTTAGAGGAAGCTTTAAAGGAGTTGAAGGGATTTGCAACCCAGTAAGAACAACAATATCAACCAATCAGAGTTCCCAGGGACTAAACCACCATCTTAAAAAGCACACATGTATAGACCCATGGCTCTAGCTGCATATGAAGCAGAGGATGGACTTGTTGGACAAAAATGGGAGGAGAGGCCCTTGGTCCTGCCAAGGCTGGACCCCCAAGTGTAAGAGAATATAATGGTAGGGAAGCAAGAAGGAATGAGTGGTTGGTGGGAGAACACCCTCACAGAAGAAGGGAGAGTAGGTATGAGATAGGGTGTTTATGAATGGGAAACTGGGAAACAGGATAATATTTGAAATGTAAATAAAATTATCCAATAAAAATTATTGAAAATGTGTCATTTTCTAATATGGCACATCCCAACCAGTCTTCTCTTCATTTGCTACTTCTAGCTCCTCGCCACCTCCTATCTCCCTAAGAACCCCCGCCCCCCGCTTTTCTCTTCAGAACAGAGTTTCTAATAAATAACAACCCACATAATTAAAAAGTACACTTCGACAAGACAGAAGACTTCACAGAAAGTCTGGATAAGGCAACCCACCATGAGGAAAAGAGTGCTAGGACCAGGTAACTAGTCAAAGACACACCCATACCCATAGTTAGAAGCCTCTTTCTCTCTGGGACACAGACTAGACTAGACTAGACTAGAAAATAGAGACTAGAAAATAGGCATGAAGGCTCCACAGAGTTTACCTCTCAATCTTCAGTGAGCTAAGTGGATATAGTACTTTACAATGTACCCTTTGCTATCCTTTTTGGAGAGCAACTGTTTCTGCTAGCCTTAACCTGGTGGATGTAGGGATCTCCAGGAGAACCTGTCCCCCCACCAAGAGATGCCTGGCAGTTCAGACACCATAAAACCTATCACCAAGAGTCCTTACTAAGATTTATATTGAAAAGATTAAGTTAAGCAAGGAAAAACACCAAATGTACAATTTGAAGAGAAATGAGACACCAAGATATAGAAGGGAGTTAAGTCCTGTGTTCAAGGAGGTAAACAGATTAAAGAAAAACCTGTTATTACGTGGAATAAAGGGAGTGATGACATCCGGCCCTTTAAGCTAAGCTTCAAACTTGTAAAAAAAGAATTATATAATAGCTTAGGTCCAGAGACATGAGTACATGCATCTAGGAAACAGACAGCTGAATACCTTGAGTTCAAGGATCTCCTGATCAACAGAGCAATTTCCAGGACACTCAAGCTCAGGTAGTGAATACAGTCACTGAAAACAGAAATGTGGTAAAGATATAATTGAATAAGGGAGCCATAATTCAGCTTCAGCAGGAACTAGACAGCTTAGTCCACATGGTTCTGGCTTTAGAGTCAAGGTTAGAAGAAAGAAGTTACGAAATCTAACTCTATAGCTAAAGAAAGCTTCTGCGGCCAGGACTGTGTCAGGAGTATCCCTGCATGAAGGCATATAGGACCATTATATGAAGCTGTGAAGGTGAAAGGGAAACCTTGATTGCCTTGGATATACAAGGATGTGAGACATTCTAAAGTCATGGGATACCTGCCAAAAGAGACCTACTAACATGGGGATGGAATCAGCCTGAGAGAGAAAGAGAGAGAGAGAGAGAGAGAGAGAGAGAGAGAGAGAGAGAGAGACAAAGCTGAAAGGAGTTAGGGACCTGAATAGTGCTTTGACTTTAGAAATGGATTCGTAGAGTTTGGAGTTTGCCCAGGTGGGCTTTGATCTTGCTTTATTTCAATATTTTCTCATTTTGTTCCATTTTTCTCCATTTTGGAATAGTAGTGTGTATCCTGTGCCTTTGTATATTAGAACTATCTGTTCTACATTTTGATTTTGTTTTTATAGAGCACTATCATAACAATATCAGAAAACACTTTCTACTTTGGAATTTTAAACAGGGTTGAGACTTAGAAACTATGAGAATGTTTGAATTGCCAAACCTAATGGGGGGGGCAGGAAGTAGAATGTGACAGTTTGAATAAGAATGGCCACAAAGACTCATGTGTTTAAATATTTGGCAGATAGAGAGTAGCACTATTAGGTTGTGTGGCTTGTTGGAGTGTGTCACTGTGGGGAGAGGCTTGTGGTCTCAGATGCTCAGGTTAGTTCTTGTTGCTTGTAATAATTAAAAATCGATCCACACTAACACTGTCTATTCTCCAGTCATGGTGGTCTCCCCACCCCCATGTCTATCTCCATGTGGCTGTCCACTCAACTTCTGACATTCACTTGCTGCAGAAACACTGTTTTCCCAGTCATCCATCCCTGTAGCTAGTCTGCCACACATTGCTCTAAACCCTGAGCTATGTATAAAGAAAACTCTGGAGGCTTGTAAATTTATAACTGTAAATTCTCAAACCACAAAATGCCTTCACAATGAACTCAAAACTCAATTGATATTGATACAAGCTGTCTCCCAAGATTGGACAAATTGCACTCTATTATTCTATTGCACTTCTATGGTATTTATAGCTAGGTGTGGCAATTTCAAACCACATGGATCTGGTGTGTACTCCTCTTCCATCTTTCTGTGTCCTTTCCCTGCCTATTCCCTGTCCTTTCTTTCTCTCTGAGACTCTTAGCCCTGCCTAACTTTTCATCGTCCAATCATAGACTCTCTTCTTATTATTCACTTGATCTCACCTGCATACAGACAGCAATCTACATTGTCCAATATAAAAGTTCTTTTCTCTCAGATATAAATTGAGCACAACTATTACCATTCTGTAATGTATAAAGTATAAGATATTCATTACACCCAGTTCTTCATATTGTCAATTAAATAAAACACACTGTCATCTATCCTAACTTCAAAAGGCTTATAATTCCATGTATATTACATCCTGGTTTAGCTTGTATACTAACTGAAAACCCTCCTTTCAAATCTACATCATCCTTCTCAATACTAAACAGCTCGGGTTGACTATGAGACTACAATCAGTCTTCAATCCCACTAGAATTATGACAGTGACAAAACATTTACCTGAAACATAGAATGCCTAATACAGCTTCCAGAACTGAAACAAAGTGTAGAGACAGCTGCATACCTATATAGTCCCTTGTATTTTAACAGGTTGGAGCATCAAATTGCAGATCATCTCATAGACCTTTGTAACACAAGATTATGAATGGTTGATTACCCTGTCTTAGCAGAGATATCAATCAACTATTCCTCACTTTTACTTCTGCTGTCTGGGATTGCAATAATATTAATCTCCTCTACTTCAATGAGCACTAGAAACCCAGATTTCCAACCCTCACAACTACACTGTGAAAAGAGGCAACTAAAGCAAAATACCTAATCCCACAGTGGACTATAGGCACCTTGAAGCCAAGTTTCTTTATCTACATTTATCTTTGAGGTTACTGAGACTGGAGGCCAATTTGCAGAGTACTCAGGGCCCCCATTGGAGGCTCAGATCTAGTCTTAAATTTTCTGTTTTTTCCAGAGCTTAGTTACTCTCAGTTCAGAGTGGTTTACTTCATGGCTGCTAGACAAGGTACATAATGATGTAGCCCATTGTTGTGTAAAATTTGACCTCAGAATCATATGGTATCATGATCATTTCCTTAGTAGGTATAGGTGCAGGGCAGTAATTTTAAATAAAGTAGTATGGAACTTTCATATTAAATGAACTTGTGGTAAAAAGAATATTACTTAAGATATTGTTTAAGGGAAGAACTCATACTGAATGTGAGGTATTTAAATATAAATCTTGGGGAAAATGAGAAGATAGTAGTAAGGTGTATAGGTCAGAAGCCAGTTTGAACAATTGATGTGAAATGGTTGTTGCAATGTTCAAAATTTATCTAGGCATACATAGCTGAATAGTAATATTCTCCAAGCATGTTATGCTCAGTAAAACAGTGAGAACATACATAAAAGCCAAGACATAATGAAAATTTTCATGATTGGAAATTTACCAGGAGTGAAAAAATCATTAGTTTAAGAAAACACACACACACACAGACACACAGACACACACACAGACACACAGACACACACACACACACACACACACACATATCACACAGGGCAGTGATAACAGGAAGGTAGTGATATTCTGAAGTACTTTATGGTTATCTACTAAGACGCCTATCATCTGTAAAACCAACAATCAGAATTTATGGTGAATAACAGCTCCTTAGAAAGCTTGAAGCAGATCTGCATCTTCTCTATCCTCTCTCTCTCTCTCTCTCTCTCTCTCTCTCTCTCTCTCTCTCTCTCTCTCTCCCTCTCCCTCTCTCTCCATTTATTTATCTATGTATCTCTCTGTTACCTATCTACTCTTTATCATACAACATACCCTACTTGGGATTTCATTTCTCGGGGGCTGGAGAGATGGCTCAGCAGTTAAGAGCACTGGCTACTCTTCCAAAGGTCATAAGTTCATTTCTCTGTACTTCTCCAAGCCACACCTATTGTCCCTCTCTCTCAGATACACTCCTCCTGTTTCCTCTGTTCTTCAGAAAAGAACAAGCCTCTCAAGGATATCAGTCAAACACTGCATAACAAGTTACAATAACACTAGACATTGATCTAAATTGTGGTTCTGTACTCATGAGGAGAAAAGTTACATTAGAGTTATGAAACATCTTTGTCAAAAGTTTGACTTCTATTATTGACAGTAATTGTTATCAAAAATTACCAACAGCAAGGAAAAAATATGAGAGGCCTTCCAGTTTTGACTTCTGCCAGATGCAGATTCTCAGCTCTGGATTAGTACCTACACTGCCTACACCCCAGTTGCAGTTTGACTCCCCAGGTTTAATAACAGACCAAGGAGCACAAGTAAGATCCCAAACTGCCCCAATACCCAGGGTACTGGAACCCATGAGACCTCTGGAAACAGATTCCTCACCCAGCCAGAAAGACCTGTGTACCTTCCAGTATCCACCTCTGCTGGGAGCAGAGCCTTGGCTCTGGATCCAAACCCATATAGTCCACTGCCCATTTGCAACTTGACTCCCAAAATATTCTGACACATCCAGTTTCACAGGATCACAGGATCACAGGAAGAGTAGGCTGTAATCAGAGACAGAAAGGCTGGATAACACGAAATATAACAAGATGGCAAGAGGCAAGCTTAAGAACAAAAGCAACAGAAATCAATTTGATTTGGCAATATCAGAACCCAGTACTCCCACCAAAGCACAGTACTCCCACCAAAGCAAGTCCTGGATAGCTTAGCATACCTATAAAGCAAGATTCAGATCTAAATCCTCATTTCATGAAGATGATAGAGGACTTTAAGACAGACATGAAAAACTCCCTTAAAGAAATGTAGGAGAAAACAAACAGGTGAAGGAACTGAAAAAAAACTACCCATGATCTACAAATGGAAATAGAAATATTAAATAAAACACAAAGACAGACAGTCCTAGAGATGGAAAGCCAAGAAAAGGGAACAGGAGTCACAAATGCAAACATCAATACAAGGGAGAAAGCTCCTATCTCAAAACATTCAGGAAATTCAGGACACACACAAAAAAAGATCAATCTGAGAATAATAGGTATAGAAGATTCCCAAATCAAAAGGCCAGAAAAATATCTTCACCAAAATTATAGAAGAAAACTTCCCTAAACTAAAGAAAGTAATGTCCAAAATCATAAAAGAATCCTACAGAACACCAAATAGATGGGATCAGAAGAGAAATGTCCTTTGTAACATAATAATTAAAGCAACAAATGACCAGAACAAAGAAAGAATATTAAAGCAGCAAAGAAAAATGGTCAAGTAGCATATAAGGGCAGACCAACATATAATGGCAGAATTACACCAGACTTCTCAACAGAGACTTTAAAAGTGAGAGGATCCTAGACAAATGTCATTCCTCTAGAGAACAAAAATGAAAGCCCAGGCTAACACACACAGCAAAATTCAACCAAAAGTTATCAAAAAAGCTGGAGAAGGACACAACATACTCATCAAGAGAAAAATACACCAAAATGAATTCTGAACATTTATGTCACAAATGTAAGGTCACCCACATTTGTAAAAGAAATGTTACTTAATCTCAAAACCCACATTGAACCTCACACAATAATAGTAGGAGATTTCAACACCCCAGTCTCACCACTGAACACATCAAATAAATAAAAAGTAAACAGAGACACAATGAAACTAAAAGAAATTATGTCCCAAGTGGATTTAACAGATATCTATAGAACATTTCACCATAAAACAAAAGAATATACCTTCTTCTTAGGACCTAATGGTACCTTCTCAAAAATTGACCATATAATCACACACACACACACACACACACACACACACACACACACACACACACACAAACCTTAACAGATACAAGAGCATTGAATTTATCCCATGTATTCTACCAGACCACAATGGACTATAGCTGGTCTTCAATAGCAAAAACAAAACAAACAAACAAACCAAAAAGCCCACATACATGTGAAAGCTGGACAACTATCTATCAAGGATAACACTCAGGGAAGAAAAGAAAGAAAAGAAAAAGAAAGAAAGAAAGAAAGAAAGAAAGAGAAAGAAGAGAAAGAGAGAAAGAGAGAAAGAGAGAAAAGAAAGAAAGAAAGAAAGAAAGAAAGAAAGAAGGAAGAAGGAAAAAAAAAAAGGACATTTTAGAATTTAATGAAAATGAAAGCACAACATAGAAACTTATGGGACACAATGAAAGCAATGCTAAGAGGAAAACTCATAGTTCTGAGTGCCTCCATAAAGAAATTGGAGCGATCATACTCTAGCAGTTTAAGAGCTCATCTGAAAGCTCTGGAACAAAATGAAGCAAATACACCCAAAAGGAGTACACAGCAAGAAATAATCAAACTCAGGGCTGAAATCAACTAAGTAGAAACAAAGAGAACTCTACAAGGAATCAATAGAACTAGGAGCTGGTTCTTGCAAAAAATCAACAAGATAGATAAAACCTTAACTTGTCTAGCTAGAGAACACAGAGACAGTATCCAAATTAACACAATTGGGAACTAAAATAGAGACATAACATCAGAAACTTAGGAAAATCAAAAATAATCATATACTATTATAAACATCTATACCCAAAAAAAAAAACAAAAAAACAAAAACAAAACTTGAAAACCTGAAATGGATGATTTTGTAGACAGATACCAGGTACCAAAGTTAAATAAGGATCAAGTGAAGCATCTAAACAGCCTCATAAGTTTCCCAATCAATAAAGGAAGAAAGGGGAAAAAAGGACAGGGCCATATTGTCATATTGTTTTTGTGCAGAGTTGTATCATACCTTCAAAGATCTAATTCTAATACTTCTCATACTATTCCATAGAAACAGAAGCAACACTACCCAATTCTTTCTGTAAAGCTACAGTTACACTGATACGTAAACCACAAAAAGATCCAACAAGGAAAAAGTACTACAGATCAATTACACTTATGAATATTAATAAAAATAATCATATAATTCCCACAAACCGAATCCAAAAACACATCAAAATTATCATCCACCATGATTATGTAGGCTTCATCCCAGGAATGTAGGGAGGGTTCAATGTGTGAAAATCCCTAATGTAATCCACTATATTAAAAAACTCAAAGAAAAAAACTATATGATCATCTCACTAGATGCTGATAAAGCATTTGACAAAGCGTAACACTCATTCATGCTAAATCTATTGGAAAGATCAAGAAATCAACGTGCATAACTAAATATAATAACAGCAATACACAGCAAACCAATAGCCAACATCAAACTAAATGGAGAGAACCTCAAAGCAATCCCATTAAAATCAGGGTCAAGACAAGGCTGCCTACTCTCTTCCAACTGTTTTTACTATAGTACTCAAGTTCTAGCGAGATCAATTAGACAACAAAAGGTGACCAAAAGGATATAAATTGGGAGGGAGCAAGTCAAGATATCACTATTTATAGATGATACAATAGTATACATAAGTGATACCAAATATTCTACCATAAAGATCCTTAGAAGATGAAAAAGTCTCCTGTGCTCATGGATTGGCAAGATTAATGTAGTAAAATAACCATTTTACCTAAGCAATCTAAAGATTCAATGTAATCTCCCTTCCAACTCATTTTTTTCTTAGAGTTAAAAAGCAATTCTCAAAGTCATTTGGAATAAAAAAAAGGATATCAAAAACTATTCTCAACAATATAAGAACTTCTAAGGGTATCTCTATCCCTTTCTTCAAGCTAAACTATAGAACAATAGTGAAAAAAACTGTATAGTATTGGTACTGAGACAGGCAAGTAGACCAATGGAACATTAGACTCTAGATAATCAAAGAACCATTATTAAAAATGGAGTATAGAACAAAACAAATAATTCTCAACTGAGGAATAGCAAATGGCTGAGAAGTATCTAGACAAATATTCAACATCTTTAGTCATCAGGGAAATGAAAATCAAAATAACCCTGAGTTTCCACCTCACACCAGGCAGAATGGCTAAGATCAAAAACTCAGTTCACAACAGATGTGGAAAAAGAGGAACACTCCTCCATTGTTGGTGGGATTGTAATCTGGTACAACCACTCTAGAAATCAGTCAGGCAGTTCCTTAGAAAATTGGACTACCTGATGATCCAACTATACCTTTCCTTTGCATACACTCAAAAGATGCTCCAACATATTACAAGAACGTATCCTCTACTATGTTCATGGAAACAACCCATATGACCGTCCAAAGAAGAATGGATACAGAAATTGTGGTACATTTGCACAATTAAAAATAATAACTTCATGAAATTTGCATGCAAATGGAAGGAACTAGTAAATATCCTGAGGTTGACAACCCAGTCACATAGTAACACACATGGTATATACTCACTGATAAGTATAAATTATAGAAAAAGCTCAGAATGTCCATGATACAACCTATAGAACATATTAAGGTCAAATAATAAAAGACCAAAGTATGGGCACCTCACTCCTACTTGGAGGGGGGTACAAAATAAACATGGGAGTGTGAGTACAAGACTGACTTGGGTAGAAGAGAGGAGGGGGAGAAGAACAAACTGGACTGCAGGATTAGGTGTGGAAGGAGACAAGCAAGATGTATGGAGGATCAGGAAATTGAACAGAGCTGTGTAGCAATGGGGGATGGGGAATGGTTCAAGATGCCAGAAAGTTCAAGATGCCAGAAAAGTATGAGGCTACCAGGACACAACGGAGATGACATTAGCTGAAATACCCAACAAATGGGAGGGAGAATCTGTAGAGACCATATCCAGAGTTTAGGTATAGCCTGGTTGAGGAATAGAGCCACCCACCATTCACAAAAATTTAACTCAGAATTGCTCCTGTCTAAAGGAAATGCAGGGACTACTGGTAGTAGAATAGAGACTGAGGGAGGGGCCTTAGAGTGACTGTCCAACTGAGGGTTCATCCCATGTGCAGTCACAACAGTCAGAAACTTGCTGATGCTCCGAAGTGCTTGCTCACAGGTACCTGATGGGAATGTCTCCTGAGAGTCTCTGTCAGAGCCTTACTGATGTAGATGTTGATGCTTACAGCTAAACATAGGACTGAGTGCAAAGGATCCTCAATGGAGGAGTTCGGGGAAGGACTAAAGGAGTGGACAGGTTTTACAATATCATTATAGGAACAACAATATCAACAACCAGAGCCATCAGAACTCCCAGCGACTAAACCACCAACCAAAGTATACACATGAAGGAAACCATGGCTCCAGCTGTATATGTGGCAGAGGATGGCATTCCCTGGCATTAAGGGGAAGGGAAGTCCTGGGTCCTGTGAAGGCTTGATGCCCCAGTAGGGGAATGATAGAGCAGTGGGGCAGGAGTGGGGAGGTCGGGGAGCACCCTTGTGAAGGCAGCAGGAGGAGGAAGTAGAGTCGGGGATTTTCTGGAGGGGGTCCAGGAAAGGGGATATCATTTGAAATGTAATAAAATAACAAAAAAATAAAATATGAAATATTAGAATTTTCTTTTGATACATTATAAATTTTCGGTTAATTTAAATTAATGAACAATACAGTAAATGGGCTAATTTGCATATACATAATATATATACAAAACTGAAAGGAAATGAATGCAATTTAAGTAAAATATTAAATGTGGTGACATCATCACCAAAACAAACAGAGGGACCTGGGTATAACCCAAAGTAGTGGAATATATGACTGACATGAACAAATCACTGGGATGGCAGTTCTTCACTTCCATCCATCCAAGGAAACAAATATTCTGAAATTAAGAAATAAAAATCTCAAGCACTGACTAGGCCAATATGAGAAAGAGGATTGCCAGAAATTTGCAGTCAGCCTAAACTGCAATGTGAGAACAATCTCAACAAAGAAAAAGAAGAAAGGGAGAGAGGGAGGTAAAGAGGGAGGGAAAGAGGAAAGAGGGAGGGATAGAGGAAAGGAAGGAAGAGAGGAAGAGAGAGAGAGAGAGAGAGAGAGAGAGAGGGGGGGGGAAGGGTTCAACAGCAGATTTTTAAGATCTGAACAAAACAAAAGAAATAAAAAACATAAAATATCTAGAAAATTCTTGATGATTCCTTAACCGATGTTACTAATTTTATAGAACAGAAATTTATTTTAAAAAGTAAGAAAATGAGCAATCTTAGATCACACCTACAGTACCATTCCAATAAGATATCATCTTTATGATTAATACGATATGCTTAATTAAAGGACATAGGAGAATGTAACTGGTGAAAAACTCTCTCTCTACTTAATGATTGACAATTTCCCAAGTTTAATTAAAATTAATACTCACACATCCATGTTGCCTAAGTCAGAATTAGCCAAACCTCACAATGATTCACAACCACATAAGACATAACAATTTAAATAATGCTTGAATCTGAGAAGAGCCAGAGTTAAGGAAAGTCTGGAAAACAACATGGCCAAAATGACACATTCTGTACCAAGATCTGCACCAATAAAGTAATTGCTAATTCATCACTAATAACTACAATGCCCAGAGTTCACAGTTTAACACATTGAATGTGCTGGAGAAAGAACATCTGCCAAGAAATCTATACCCAGCAACCCAGATCTTAAAATCTGCTTCCAACTTGTCATAAAAACTATGAAGGAACATTGGTGTTTGCAAAACAAGCAAACAAACAAACAAATAAATAAAAGTAAATTAAATTGAAATTTAATAAACAAAAGACAACAAAAAACAAGAAATAAGTAGCAGTACACACCCCACCCAACAGTGAAAAAATATCTCTCACTGAGAGACAAGACACGAATTGAATTGGCACCAAGTAAAACAGAATTCAAGTAAAGAAATCTATAGGTGTATTAAGCAACTACAAACAACAGCATCTATACACCGTCAGAACTCCTTTAACATTTATCTAATTTAAATAACAACTGTATATATAAAACTTTTATTGAAGATTCTGTATGGTTAATAAAATACATCCATTATTTGATTTGTAGAGAAATATCAGTAGGAAAGGTAAGGGAGATTGGAGGTAAAATAAGAAAAGTTTGCATGTAATGTTAAACTCTTAATACTAAATTCAACTGGATTTTGAAAAAGTGAAACTTCAATTTTATGTCATACAAGATAATTTAAAAATGCAAAAGAATGACAAAGCAATTTAACCTTATATTAGTAAGTATATATTTAAGAAAAATAAACTAGATAAAAATAATTTTAACTCTAACATTCATAATCATTAATGCAAAAAATCATTAAACAAAATTAAATTACATCTCATACTATTTACCAAATAATTTCTTCAGTTATTCATCATTTGCAAACTGTCTAAGCTTCTGAGTCAATATTTTTATTAAAATTCCATATAAATCCTGTTCTCATATATTTCCTCTGTGTTAGAAAAAGCTGTCTCCAACCATCTAGTACTATAGCTAGTGCCCACACATGTAAGCTTCTTCTCTCTTAATGAGCTTTTTCCCCCTTATTAGATGAATCCGTGGAATATATCTTTCATAGCAGGAAATAATTATTCATGGCTCATTTTAATATAGAAACTCTTTCTATGCAAAGATGCACATGCCCATGTGGAACTTTTGTCTGAAATGTAGAATGTGGTCTATAACATGTATCTCCGTCAGCTTTCTCTCCACTTCAGGCTATCGTGTGAATGGACATTTGTGCTATTTCATTCTTTTATTTTTTTTTAAACATTTATTTATTATTATGCTTACAACATACAGCTTTCTGCCTGCATGTATAGCTGCAGGCCAGAAGAGGGCGCCAGACCTGATTATAGATGGTTGTAAGCCACCATGTGGTTGCTGGGAATTGAACTCAGGATCTCTGGAAGAGTAGACAGTGTTCTTAACCTCTGAGCCATTCTTTTAAAAAAGAGACAAATTTGAAAACTTGCTTTATTTGGAACTTATATTTCCAATGTTTGTCTGCTCAATCATATTTAGTAAATTCAGGCTGCAGAGAAGCAAGACATAAATGGAAGAAGGTGAAATGTGTCACTCACCTGCTAGAGCCACTGCTGATCCACAGAAAAACAAAGTTAAGCCTCCAATCTTCTACTCACATGCTGTTCCTCAATTTGTAACAGTTGCTCCTTACGGTATCCTTGAGTGTTCTTTCCAAAGTCATTTTGATGTGTTGCAGATGTCTCAAGCAGACACAGGAACACATGCATATTTCCTTTTATAAATGCATCTAAATTCTGGACATAAACTTTTTATCATCTATTTGATCTAATAGCATACATGACATGGTGTCTCAAACCTGTAATTTCAATACCTGGAAGGCTGATCAAGACTCTCATGAATCTGAGACCAGCCAAGATCTAAGGTAAGCCAAGTCCATATTGTGAATTTTAGGTCAGCCTGGACAACAAATGCTACCATGGCAACAACAACTTGTCAAATTGTCTTCACTTAAATTGCCTTAATAGTTCACATAGAGTTAAAATGTTCTTTTTAAATCAATTTGGTCTGTCATAACTAACTGCTAAAAGTGAATATTTCATAACTTGCTGAATTAGTGGTTATTTTTCCTTCCAGGATGTAATGGGGTAGAATATGATTAGAATTCTGAAATCATAGTGACATTGTAAATTTGCAAGTTAGCTCAAAGCAATCAACACTGTCTTCTGTGAGAGGTAGAGAGCAAGATGAAAGCAGGAGAGGTACGTATGCTTTAGGGATGGGGCCAAGAAATGAGGCATATTTAACATCTGGAAAACATCTGCTAAGAGTATCTGTAGGTTGATGTTGTTATGTAGGCAAAGGCAGACACAAGATAAAATGAGGCGTGTCATTGGACAAGAAGGAAGGATGGGTGGAAACAAAGTTTTAGAAAAAGGAGAAGGAGCGGGAGCAAGGAGAAGGATGCTAAGGTTCTTCTCTGTGCATAGATACAGGTTATTACAAATATTTAAAGGGATGTGTGTGTATAGGACTTTATGCTATCTAGAAGGGCAAATTATATCATCAGTTGGATCAGAGGTTATTGGGTGGCGTATCCTTTTATGTGGTAACATAACTGAGCTCAAGAGAATGTGTGCTGGTGGGACCCATCAAGCCTGCCAAGGAATTGGAATGTGTATGCCTGGAGTAGTAACAACCCGCCAAGGGAACTGTGAGTGAAAGCAATGTGGCAAGGTGACATGCTGGAATGGCTCCCAGTTCACAAACAGCCCAGGTTAGAGACTACTTTGGGGGCAGGGTAGAGTCGCCGAGATAAGGATACACACAGTGCCATGGGGCTCTACAGATGTTGGCTCTAAAGGAGACATGAGAGAGAGCACAAGGTACCCTGCATTCCCATGTAGCCCCGTGGGTGCCGGCGCTAGTGTGGGATAAAAGGTTAGGGAGGTTTTTAAATATTTTCCACAACAGGTACCCTCTCCTTGCATTCAATCAGATAACAATGGACTAAGACTAAACTTTAATAACAGCAAAAACAACTGAAATCCCACATACTCATTGAAACTGAACAACTCTCTACTCAAACAAGCAAAGGAAAGATCCTTATGAAAGAACTTCAAATCTGTGAAGAAAGAAATTGAAGAACTCAAAAGATGGAAAGATATCCCATATTCATTGATTGGTAGGATTAAAGTAGTGAAAATGGCCATCTTACCAAAAGCAGTCTACAGAATCAATGCAATATCCCCATAAAAATTCCAATAGAATTATTCACAGACATGGAAAGAGCAATTCTCAAATTCATATGGAAAAACAAAATGTCCAGGATAGACAAAACAGTTCTCAACAATAAAAGATCTTCTGAGGGAATCATCATCTCTGACCTTAAGGTGTACTACAAAGTAATAGTAATAAAGACCACCTGGTATTGGTATATAGACAGACACTGATCAGCAGAATAGATTCTAAGACCCAGAAGTAAACCCATACACCTATGGTTAAACTTTGACAAATAAGCCAAAAACATGCTGTGGAAAAAAGAAAACATCTAGAAATGGTGCTGGTCTAACTGGAGATCTGCATGTAGAATAATTAAAATAGATCCATTTTTACCACCTTGCACAAAGCACAAGTCAAAGTGGACCAAAGACATCAACCTGAAACCAGACATACTGACTCTAGTAGAAGGGAAAGTGGGAAAGAGTCTTGAACACATCGAAAGAAAGGGGAATTTCCTGAACAGAACACCAATGGCTCTGTGCTAATTAACAAATGGGACTTCATGAAACTAAAAAAATTCTGGGGTTAGGGTTTAGCTCAGTGGTAGAGCGCCTTTGTAGGCAAGCACAAGGCCCTGGGTTGATCCCCAGCTCCGAAAAAAAAAAAAAAAAAAGAAAAAAAAAAAAATTCTGTAAGGCAAAAATACACGTCAACAGGACAAATAGGCAACCTACAGATTGGATAAAAAACATTATTAACTCTATATCCAAGAGAGGGCTAATATCCAAAATATATACAGAACTAAAGAAGGTAACACCCCAGGAAAACCAAATCACCCAATTAAAATAGCATATAGAGGTAAAGAGAGAATTCACAACAGAACAATCTTGAATGCCCTGGAGTGCAGAAGTAGTGTGACACCACATGAAATAGAACATAAGAAGTGAATGGGCCACTTCCAGAAGGTGACCCGGGAGCCACTATAATCCAATAATGGTATCAGCCAATGTAGCAGAAGACACAAGCACTGAAGGGCATGTCCTGCTAAGGCTTAGCTTGCATCGAGAAAATATTCCAATGTCCGTTAGCACTTCATATGCTACAACAATGTCAATGGGTGCTAAAAGATACTACATTAGAGTAAGCAACATTAAAGAAAATGAAAAGAAAACTTATTTTATGTGTTGCCAAGAGACATGCAGGAGGAAGGACAAACAGCTTTAAAGCTTATGGAATACAGCTCATGGGATCCCACAGACACATGGGTGAGCCTCAGTGTGACACAGCCCTGAGGACCATGTGTCTTGAGGACTTTATGCTGTTATGGAGTTCTATTCTGCTTGCTGTCCTCACATCCCTCTTAATCTAAGAGTTATATGAAAACTCTAAGGGGGCTTCCAGCCCCTCACTGGGGACTATCTCTGGCTCTCATAATATTAAATGCTTGGTCTCTTTCAGGCATTACTGGTGGAGCAGACTAGTGAATCGATCACCACCCTAGAGAAGAACTTAGAGACAGATTATCAGCAATGACCACAAACCTTAGAAAACATTTGCAAAAAAACAATTTTAGTGAAGCTCCGTTGAGATGATTTACTACTGGCTCTGATGTAGCAACTCTTAGGAAACAATTTAGAGTTCAGAAAGCTACAGTCTTATTAGTTAAGCTAGGGACCTTTTATGGTCAGGGAACAAGAACAATGACAGCACTGGCTGATGTGACTCTGGTGATAATTGACTTCTCATATTTCTTTTTGCCCTCAGCTTCCTGATATTATTTATTGAAAATATGTTGCTTTGTTATGAAAGTATATGGATTTTGGGGAATAATTTGTTTTTTACCTGTATTACATAATGTTAGTTTGTAAAGGTTTTGGGGAACACACTTTTGTTTATAATCACTCACTAGAAAAGAAAACTAAAATATAATCACATTGTAGCTTTATATTACTTGAAAGATTTTTCTAGGTTATATATATATATATATGGATAAATACAGCTATGTGAATGCATAAGGGAGATTTGGGTGTTGGTGTTGAGGATTGGAGCATCAACTATGTGTTTGTATGTATGTGTGTGAGGTTTGGTGACTAGAACATTGATCCTTCCGTCCATCAACTGTGTGTATATGTAAAGGTTGTCTGGTTATGTTCTGGGGCTTATTCCATCTACCAATTGTGTATATTTAAGTATATATGAAATGTTTGGCGCATGCTTGCTGGAGCTTTGTTCTAATCATTCTATGTGTGAATGTATATACATCTGTCTGTAATGCTCTAATCATTGTATTGTGAATGTGTATATGTCTGTCATTGGTTCTATATGTATATATGAATGCATGAATGCATGTATTTATGAAGTTAATGGATTATGCTTTTTTTATTCATCCACTGTGTCGGTGTGTGTGTGAGAGAGAGAGAGAGAGAGAGAGAGAGAGAGAGAGAGAGAGATTCCCTCTTCTTTGTCTCATCAGCCCCAAGGAGTTAAAAAGTTTATAGTTTGTTTGTTTGCTTTTTTTGTTGTTGTTATTGTTCTGGTTTTTTTTTGTTTTTGTTTTTGTTTTTGTTTTGCTGGGCATAGGGAGTATCAGTCCCAGTAATTAAGCTAGGTCCCTCAGAAACAAAAATCTGTTGAGCAACTTCTGAAATAGCTGGCTGCCTTTGACAGAAGTCCCTGTAGATATGTGGATCGACCCAGGTCAGCATTGGTTCCAAATGGCTGTTTGCCTCAGTTTACCCATCACATGCATGCCAAATCCAGTCATTGGAAATGTGTATGGGTATTTTGCCTACATGTATATATCTCTTTACCACATGTGTGGCTGGTGATTGTGGAGGTCAACGAGTCTCCTGGGAATTATGTTACAGAAAGTTTTTAGAAGCCATGCAGGCACAAGATTTAGGTCCTCTGAAAGAGAAGGCAGTGCTCTGAAATACTAGGCCAACATTCTATGCCCAACACATCCTTCTTTAATATATATCTACAGACTCCTTCAGTGTAAGGAGGACAAATAATTTGGGAACTGGAGTCTTAGAGTTGAATTCTTAAGGATGTATTGGGAGTCTCTGTTTGCTCTAAATTTTAATAAAGTTAATTTTTAGAGTAGTCAAGTGATTTCCAACTGAAAAGACTAACATTTATAAACTATATTGTCTTAGCTTTCCAGACTGGGGAGAGACTTTAGGAAATATCTCCACCTGTTATCATCTGGTATTTTTTTCGTGATGGGACACAGAAGTGTGCATCTAGCATATAATCAACTTCCATGCTCCCTTCGTGCTCTCTTAGAAACAACCTAGCTGATAATTTGGCTTTCAATTGTGAGTTCATTCCTCCAGTGGGAAGAGCTTATTTCAGAATTCTCAGGAAAAGAACTACCTTAAAGCCTTTAAAGAAAGTGACATCGCTATTGTAGTAAAGACATATCTTCTGGGAAAATGTTCATGGTAGAGAATCATTAATTAGAAAGACCAAGAGCAGACGTGGTCAGGACTCAATTGAGGTCATTAAGTTCTTGAGTTGAGCCCTTCGTACCCAGATATTTGAGCCAACATTGTTCCAGACCTCTCGAGGCAAGTTTAAATGAGATTGACATTTCAGGCTGATTGAAGATGATCATCCTTCATAATTAGATGCACCCCTCCCAACAAGCTGGAGAAGGAGTTTGCCAATAAACTGCGGTCATACTCTAGCTCAACCACTAGAGTGTTTTGAGCCTTTAATGCAGCTCTCCATGTTACAGTGACCCCAAATCATAAAATTATTTTTGTTTCTACTTCATAACTGAAATTTTGTTATTGTTGTGAATCATACTGCAGAAACCTTTATTTACTGATGGTTTTAGGCAATAGAACCCGGGTGAAATATTGGTTGACCTTTAATGGAGTTCATGATCCACAGGTTGAGAAACAGTGCTTTAGCTGTAATAATGCTTTTTTCAGGGATCAAACTGCAGTTATGTTTTACACCTACATCTCTTAGACATGACTGCTGAAAGTTTAGCCAACCCTTATGTCTACCCTATCCTTTCTTCCCTTACCACATCTTTACCCTACCTTCCATACCATAGGATTGATAGCCTTATAATATCTTTCTCTTCCTTTTCTCTCTCTCTCTCTCTCTCTCTCTCTCTCTCTCTCTCTCTCTCTCTCTCTCTCTAACACACAAACAAACACACAGAATCTGTTGGTTTCATTTCTAAAGAATGCTGACTAATACTCATAAGATATTAAGAGTGGGGCGTAGGGAAGGGCCATGTAAGGAAGAAACCAGTAGGAGAGAGGGAGCTGGGATTAAATAAATAAATAAATAAATAAATAAATAAGGAATAGTGCTGGAGACATTACTTAGCATTTAAGAGAGGCTACTGCTCTTGCAGAGATATTTAAATTGTCTCCTAGCACATACCTCAGGCAACTCACAATTGGTTCAATTCCAGTTGTCCAGGGGACTGGACAAGTCTGGCTACTGTGGGTACCCGCATTCACATTAACAAACCCATATCCTCAAATAATCAAAATTTAAATAATTTTTAAAACAATACAAAAAGAAAAGGTTAATATGGAAGCATGTTTAAAATCTGGAAAAATATCTACTAAGAGTCTCCCCTGTAGAGTCCAGAAATAATACCCATTTCAAAACATCTTGATTTTATCCAACTAAAACTGAGTTTTTATTTCTTATTCAAGACTACAAAAGAATTTATGTTGATTGAAACTGCTAAGCTTTTGTGGTAATTTTTAACAAAAGAAATAACATATTAAATTCACTTTTCCTCATTAGGAAAGAGTCTATCGAGAAAGAACTTTTTAAAAGTTATGACTGACCATAGAACATCACTAAAAGAACCTGTATATGCCTTTCAGAGATATAGTGATTATCATTTAATGTTTTTTTCATGTAGTTGTTTTCCACTGTTTCTAATGCCTTTACAAATATTCAAAACAAATTGATTTCAATGACTGCTTCGTAATATAACTTGTATATTTTGCTCAATAATTATCTCTTCTCTGATCATACTTTCCTATACAAAAAGGCAATAGGAAGGCTTATGTAAAAGAATTTTGATCTATGTATTTTATTGCACTTTTGACAAAATCTGTTATCAATTTTTGTAAAGACCAGTTTTGACACAGACACAAGAATGAACATAAAAAGTTACATCTGTGTATGTTTGCCCCTCTATTAAACATCATTGTTTGGGTTGAAAAGTATGTACTAAATGTGTGTCAGTATTCCAGGCAGAGGGATTAGTGTGTGATGTGTTTACATTCCAGCTGAATCACACAGATCTAGACGTTCATTGGATGAGATTACAGCAGCCATGTTGCTTGATTAGAATCCTGTACACAATTATCTATGGGTGATAAAAGGAAGCAAAAGACTGATTTCCAATATAGGTTTTCATGTACAGTGTATAGCTCACATTACCTCATATTTAGATGAGTTACAAGTAGTTCATTCTGTTAGCCACTCCTGTGTCCTCCTCCTATTTCCAATTTCACCTTTACTTTTTTTGTTTCATTTTCACATGGCTTTTTTTTCCCAACCTAAAACTCAGATATATTGTTGCTAGTTACTATGTTTGTAAGGAGAAAATTATACCATTGTGTTCAAAGTCTTGTGATTTTGTTCACTCGCATATATGGTGGACACCATGAGGAAGTGATATTGCTTATTAAAATTGAATATAAAATACTTCTGTCAGTCCAGAAAACAGCCTCTGTTCTTCTTGAGCTCTGGTCAATTGTTGAGAATAATAAAATGTTTTCTAGATACCTGTCTTATGATACTACTTCCTGTTGAAACTATCTACCACAATCTAAGTTAGAGCAAATTTAATCTTCTTATTGCTATCTTTCTGTGTAGACAATCATCTTCCAGAGTGTCGGGCCTCAAGAGAACCAACTGTTAGTTCTTCTGATAACTACTGTGGAAAGAATTTAAAATTATCTTTCTCTCTTCCAGTTCAATTTCACCTAATTTTTGAAAAGAGAATCTAAACCATGACAATTAATTGTTTGTCTTCCTATGGTTGTATCTGCCTACTTTGTTTTTTGAAAAATATTGGCTGGAATCCTTTGGTCAAGGTACTTGTTAGTCACAAAATCACTTAAATTATTCCTCAGTTCACATGAGGAGGTCATTGTGGCTCATTTGCAGTTAACTTTTCACATGAAAACAGGAAAAAAATAAAAGAAAATATTTGTTCCAGACCTAATCTGTCTCATATTATTAATTTCTTGCTATTAAACATTAATATAATCTTTCAATATCTGGAACCACAATAACCAATAACTAATAAAATGTTAATGAATTACCCTTTAAAATAATAAATTTAATTCCTTTTAATAAGATGTTTTTAAAAAATTATTTATTTATTTATTTATTTATTTATTTATTTATTTTTTGTTCTTACCCATGTCTCTTGGCATAAGCATTCCCTTGAAAGTGTAAGGTAACATCTTTGTACATTTGAAAACACAGCTATTTCTTGAATTATATGGGGTATAATTAGTTTTTAACTTTCCCTTTTAACTTTAATTTTGTTATGTAGCCTTGGCCAAAATATTATTAACATTGCTTTTAATTCAAGTATAAATTTAAGGAGAATCGAAAAGAAAAATATTCTCTGTAAATTGATTTTCACATATGGGAATGTGATGTAATTTTGCACTCCGTCAGGCATCTCTTATGTTCATTAGATACACCATTTTTAAAAAAAAATATTACCGTACATTAATTTTTAAAGCTAATGAGTTTTTTGGCATTTAGATACATTTATATAATGTACTTTGATGATTATCTTCTCTTATTACTTCATCCAAACTTAAACTTACTCTTTTTCCTAATTATTCTTTACCTTTCTTTTGTAATCTTGTTTGCATGTTTATATTACTGTTTCTGAGTTGGGCTTATTTTGGTTAATATAATCACTGTACATTTTCTCTTTCCTTACCTAAATTTCATTGCTTAAACTAAATATTTTAAAATGGTATTGTTTATGATAAAATGTGTTTTTGTGTGTCTTATCAGCATGTTGTAATTACTTTATATCTGATGGCAGTACTTAATCACAAAGCCGTTTTAGTCATTGTGCCTTGAAATATGTACACTAGGATTGTGGTTGTAAAAGATTTAATTTATGTATTTATTTATAGTTAATAGAAATTGGTCTGTGATTTACTAAATTTCAACCTAGACATTTAATTTCATTTTAACATAAATACCTTTTTTATGTTTTTTTAAATTTTGTATAAGATCAGTTATTACATGAAACCATATAAAGCTGACATTTTACAGATTTTCTTCTTTTGCAATAGTGTGCATGTATATAATATTTCGAATGACTTCCACATACCCTCTCTCATCTCCTTCTCTTCTCTAGCAAACCTTCTCCTATAATTTCTGCCTATCCCTTTTGCACATTAATGACTTGCAGTTTTATTTTGTGATCTATTTAGTATAAAGCTGTATCTGTGAGCATTGCATTGAAATTTTGCATTGGAGAAAGGTTGGTTACCAATAAGTACCCAACTGAAAGCAATGATTCTCCATTTCTCTGAAATAGCTCAACAGAAAGCGGTAGGGCTTATAACTCCCTCCTTTCTCGTTGCTTAACTGTTGATGGGCTATACTTTTGGAGTCCCCGGTATTGACATTTCCAGATACTATTAATTCATAATTATAGTAGCTGTGTCTTTCTACAAAGAGGATTTTAATAGCTTTATTTTCTTACATTACTTTCTGCACACGTTTGGGGACACTGTGTCTTTATCATTCAGGTCTGATGTTCTAAAAAAACTCAATGTAGATCAGGCAGACCTCAAACTTATAGATACCTACTTGCCTAAATTTTAATACTGGCACATAAATATTTACCTTCTGCTGTCCCAGGTAACTCAATACAAGCCCACGTCTACAGCAAGAAGTGTCCTACATTTAGGGTTTATTTTCTGTTCGTAAAAATTCTCTATAAACATCCTGACTTACAGAAGTTTCGCAATTAAATTTGACTGTGAAGATTTCACAATACTGAGACTGTTTTTTAGGGGTTTTGCTATTGTTAATTATATATCAATGCATTTCATCACCCTTATCTGTCTGTGTCCTAGATTTTTTGCAATTTCCATTTCATTTAACTCTCATTACATATATTTTTTACTTCATTGTTTTGAGTGGACTGTGTTTTCATTTTACAAGGCATTTTGATTTGATACCATATTGGCTTTAATCTTTGTTGAAAATGCTTTAAA
This sequence comes from Rattus rattus, assembly GCF_011064425.1. NCBI lineage: Eukaryota > Metazoa > Chordata > Mammalia > Rodentia > Muridae > Rattus > Rattus rattus. Next base: position 114,734,786 of record NC_046154.1, read on the forward strand.
TTATAATATTTTATATTTATTTAAAACACATTCATAGATTTTTTTTCTATTTTTTTCTCTGATTTAATACTTTGATCTCTTTTAAATTTCAGGATGTTGATGAATTAATCAATATCTTGTAACACCACTCTAGCTTGCCTAGGCTTTATTAGTAAACTATATAACTAGAGTAATTTATGGACTTTAAACATCATTATTTTCATAAAAAATGGATTAAGATCAGTATCACTGTGAAATGGAAATATTCAACACTGTTTGGTTTAGTAAACACATCACAGGAGAGTTCCAGTAGTTTCATTGCCATCCCCATATTTATAATTATTCATGGATTCATAGAAGTTACATTATTATCATTTTCTGTAGAATTATAACAGTAGATCTATAAAGCAAGCTTATTATTTTAAATTTATTGCTTCTTTCTACAGATTACTTCATTTATGGTATGTTCACTTTGTGTCCTTTAAGCCCTAACATGTTTATATAAATGTCATTTTTATATAAAGAGTCTATATTGACTAAGGTGTAGAAAGCATGTGATTTATCATTTGTTCATTGTAATTTTTGTATTTTAGATATAAAAAAGAATGAACCAGGATATGTTTGTTAGACCTGTGGTATGATAAGCAGAAAGGGGAAGCTGCTGTGAGCTGATGCTGGGCATCCCTTCACCCTGAGGTATATTCCATTCATGTCCTTTTGGTGTGAGTTACTTCACTCACGAAGATATTTTCTAGTGCCATACATTTGTCTATAAAACTCAGGATGTCCTAGCTCTTAATAGCTAAGTAGTATTCCATTGCGTAAATGAACCACATTTTCTGTATGCATTCAGCTGCTGTGGGGCATCTGGGTTGTTTTCAGCTGGAGGGAAAGATGGGAATATGATCAGTTATTGGGGGAGGCCAGAACTGAAGCCCTGAGGGCCATCGAATACAATGGAAACAGGCAACCTTGGGGTATAGGACTTGGGGTATCCTCTAGAATACTTGGAAGGTGAAAGACTCTAAGATCTCAAAGGGAGGGACCTTAGATAAAATGTCCTACAATGGGAAGAGGGAACTCTTAGAGCCCACCTCCAGTAGAAGACAGGGCATTAGTAGAGGGATGGGATTGCCATTCCACAGTCAAAAATTATTCCAATCTAAAAGAACTGCAGGGACAAAAATGGAGAAAAGCATGAGGAAAAGGAGATCCAGTGACAGGTCTAAATTTGAATGCAGCTCAGAGGGAGACCCTAAGGCCTGACATTAATACTGATGCTATGGTGTGCTTACAAACAGGGACCTATCATGACTGCCCTCCAAAATGCCCAAAAAGAAGCTGAAAGAGTCAGATGCAGATATTTACACCCAACCAATGGACAGAAGCTGATGACCCCTGTGGTTGAATTAGGGGAAAAATGGAAGGACTTCCCTATAGGAAGAGCAGCAGTCTCAACTAACCTGGACCCACGACATCTCTCATACAATGAGCCACCAACTAGGCAGCATACAGCAGCTGATATGAGGCTCCCACCACATATACAGCACAGTACTGCTGTGTCTGAACTCAAGTCAGAGAAGATGCACATAACCTTTGAAAGACTTGGGCACCAGTGAGTGGAAAGGTCTGGTGGGGTAGGGGTTGGGAACATCCTTTTGGAGAAGGGAGGAGGAGGTGTGGGATGTGGAACAGTTGGAGGCTGGACCAAAAAGGGGATAAAGTCTTGACCATAAAAATATAATTAAATAGTAAATTTTAAGAAAGGAAAAAAGATGGATTTACAAAGGGAAAAAATACTAGCATTGTCAGTGCTGTCAATTATCCTGCTTTCAGATAAATTTATGTAGTATGTTCTATATTACAGTACTCTCAAAAGTTTCTATCTGGTGGCTTCTGGTAATGTTGTTTGTAGGTCTGCCTACAAATTGGGTAGCTGTCCCTGAACTGGTGTTGCCAGAAACCTATGAATGTAACGCATCACTCTTTTGACATGAGGTAGTGTGGAGTCTCACTGTCCTTCTTAAAACACAGAATCTACTTGTACTTGATTAAAAAATCACTCTATCCTAGTATTATCTCATTTTATCTGGTTATAGTTGTAGCTAAATGTTAAAATAAAATTATCTACAAACCAATAAGACACAGAAAACATCATTGGCACAAAAAAGGTTCATGCAGACTAATTGCAAGAAATGGAGGACCTAGAAATAAACTAGCACAACATAGTGAACATACTTTTTAAAGGTGTCAAAAACTCAATGGTGAAAGGACAGTCTATTAAATAAATGGTGTTGGCAAAAAATAGATATCTACCTGCAGAAGAATAAAATTAGATCCATATTTCCTACCCTACACAAAAATCAATTTACAGCAGCACAGAGACCTTAATTTGAAATCTGAAATACTGAAATTTGTAGAGGAAAATATAGAGAAATTACTTATAAAGGTAGAAGTAAAAGTTTTCTACAGAAAGTAATTCCAACAGCACAGGGAAAAGACCTCAAGTTCACCATGGTGGATTACATGAAATTATAAGCTCCTATCCAGTAAAATAAATTCTGCATAGGCAAACAAGTAGCTTACCAAATGTAAAATTAACTTTGCAAGTTATATGGCAGACAAGATGTAAAGATCTGGAATGCATGGAGAACTGAAATAATTAAGCATGCACACACATCCATACACATACAAAACAAACAAATGACAACCAAAACTACCCTCACCAAATCTAAGAACAAATAAATAGAACATATTTTAAAAGTGTTATAGACTTAAATCATCACTGAAATTTGAATTAAAACTTCCTTACGATTTCCTCCTGTAGTGTAATGAAACAAATACAGAGCCAGAACCAGACATTGCAGAGTCAGAGACCTTAGAACACTTAGTCCTAAATGGGGTGTCTCCATTAATCTCTCCTCAGGGCTTAGGGAACCCCTTGAAAGAGTATAAGAGCCTAAGGAGTTAAAGAACACCAAAACCAGAACAAAACAAAACAAAACAAAACAAAACAAAACAAAACAAAACAAAGCAAACAAGTAGCATGAGCAAAGTTGATTTGAACTCATGAAATTGAGGCAACATGCACAGGAAGTATGTGTTTGTGTGTGTACATGGGGGTCAGGCTTGAACCAGCTCCTCTACTTATATATTAAAGCTTTTAGTTTAGAGATTCTATGAGATTCCTGAGTGATTGAATGATTAGGTTTCTGATACTTGTATCTTTTCTTGGGTTCTTGTCCGATTGTTTGTTGTTTGTTTTGGCAAATTCTGATGTTAATTTTCGTGTTTTTTATTTTTTTCTTACTTTGTTTTATTGATTATGTAGAAGTCTATCTTCTTCTAATGGGAGACATAAAGGAGGTGGATCTGAATGCAGGTGACAGAGGGCAGGAATTGGAAGACGTAGAGGAACAGAAATTCCAATCAAGATATAGCACAGTAGAAAATTCTTTCTTTTTTAAATTTGAGATAAATCTTCTTCTCTCTCTCTCTCTCTCTCTCTCTCTCTCTCTCTCTCTCTCTCTCTCTCTCTTGCATATTTCTTAAATTGGGTATTTCTTATTTGCATTTCAAATGCTATTCCCTTTCCCGGTTTCCAGGCCAACATCCCCCTAAACCATGCCCCTCCACTTCTACATGGGTGTTCCCCTCCCCATCCTCCCTCCATTATCACCCTCGCCCCAAGAATCCCATTAACTGGGGGTTCAGTCCTGGCAGAACCAAGGGCTTCCCCTTACACTGGTGATCTTAATAGGCTATTCATTGCTACCTATGCAGTTGGAGCCCAGGGTCAGTCCATGTATAGTCTTTGGGTAGTGGCTTAGTCCCTGGAAGCTCTGGTCCGTTGGCATTGTTGTTCATATGGGGTCTCGAGCCCCTTCAAACTCTTCCAGTTCTTTCTCTGATTCCTTCATTGGGCATCCCATTCTCAGTTCAGTGGTTTGCTGCTGGCATTCGCCTCTGTGTTTGCTGTATTCTGGCTGTGTCTCAGGAGAGATCTACATCCGTTTCCTGTCAGCCTGTACTTCTTTGTTTCATCCATCTTATCTAATTGGGTGGCTGTATATGTATGGGCCACATGTGGGGCAGGCTCTGAATGGGTGTTCCTTCTGCCTCTGTTCTAAACTTTGCCTCCCTACCCCTCCTAAGGTTATTCTTGTTCCCCTTTTAAAGAAGGAGTGAAGCATCCGCATTTTGGTCATCCTTCTTGAGTTTCACGTGTTCTGTGCATCTAGGGTAATTAGAGCATTTCGAATAATATCCACTTATCAATGAGTTCATACCATGTGTGTTTTTTTGTGATTGGGTTAGCTCACTCAGGATGATATTTTCCAGTTCCATCCATTTGCCTATGAATTTCATAAAGTCATTGTTTTTCATAGCTGAGTAGTATTCCACTGTGTAGATCTACCACATTTTCTGTCTCCATTCCGCTGTTGAAGGGCATCTGGGTTCTTTCCAGTTTCTGGATATTATAAATAAGGCTGCTATGGACATACTGGAGTATGTGTCTTTGTTGTATGTTAGAGCATCTTTTGGGTATATGCCCAAGAGTGGTATAGCTGGGTCTTCAGGTAGTTCAATGTACAATTTTCTGAGGAACCCCAAGACTGATTTCCAGAATGGTTGTACCAGTCTGTAATCCCACCAACAATGTAGGAGTGTTCCTCTTTATCCACATCCTCACCAGCATCTGCTGTAACCTGATATTTTGATCTTAGCCATTTTGACTGGTGTGAGGTGGAATCTGTCTCCCTGCAGTCCAACTTCATGAGTTCTTTGCATATTTTGGATATTTCAGTTGTGGGATTGCTAAAGATCTTCTCCCAATCTGTTGGTTGTCATTTTGTCCTAACAACAATGTCCTTTGTCTTACATCAGCTTTGTAGTTTTATGAGATCCCATTTCTAGATTCTTGATCCTAGAGCATAGGCCATTGGTGTTTTGTTCAGGAAATTTTTTCCAGTGCCCGTGTGTTCGAGATGCTTCCCCACATTTTCTACTATTAGGTTGAGTGTATCTGGTTAGATGTGGAGGTCCTTGATCTACTTGGACTTAACTTGCCTACTTGGACAGGGTGATAAGAATGGATCAATCAGGGGTTGGCGATTTAGCTCAGTGGAAGAGTGCTTGCCTAGCAAGCACAAGGCCCTGGGTTCGGTCTCCAGCTCTGAAAAAAAGAAAAGAAAAGAAAAGAAAAGAAAAGAAAAGAAAAAAAGAATGAATCAATCTTCATTCTTCTACATGCTGACCTCCAGTTGAACCAGCACCATTTGCTGAAAATGCTATCTTTTTTTCAATTGAATGGTTTTGGCTCCTTTGTCAAAAATCAAGTTACTATAGATGTGTGGGTTCATTTCTGAGTCTTCAATTCTCTTCCACTGGTCTATCTGCTGGACTCTATACCAATACCTTACATGTTTTATCACTATTTCTCTGTAATACTGCTTGGGTTCAGGGATAGTGATTACCCAGGAAGTCCTTTTATTGTTGAGGATAGTTTTATGTATCCTGAATTTTTTTGTTATTCCAGATGAATTTGGAAATTGTTCTAACTCTCCGAAGAATTGGCTTGGTATTTTGATGGGGATTGCATTGAATCTGTAGATCGCTTTTGGTAAAAAGGCCATTTTTACTATATTAATCCTGCCAATCCATGAGCATGGGAGACCTTTCCATCTTTTGAGATCTTCTTAAATTTCTTTCTTCAGAGGCTTGAGGTTCTTATCTTACACATCTTTCACCTGCTTGGTTAAAGTCACACAGGTATTCTATATTATTTGGGACTCTTATGATATGTGTTGTTTCCCTAATTTCTTTCTTGACTTGTTTCTCTTTTGTGTAGAGGAAGGCTACTGATTTATTTGAGTTAATTTTATACCCAGCCACTTTGCTGAAGTTGTTTATCAGCTTTAGTAGTTCTCTGGAGGAACTTTTGGGATCACTTAAATATACTATCATATCATCTGCAAATAGTGATATTTTGACTTCTTCTTTTCGATCTGTATCCCTTGATCTCCTTTTGTTGTCTGATTGCTCTGGCTAGAACTTCAAGAACTATATTGAAATAAGTAAGGGAGAGTGGGCAGCCTTGTCTAGTCCCTGATATTAGTGGGATTGCTTCTAGTTTCTCTCCATTGAGTTTGATCTTGGCTACTGGTTTGGCTTTTACTATGTTTTGGTATGGGCCTTGAATTCCTGTTCTTTCCAGGACTTTCATGATGAAGTTGTGTTGAATTTTGTCAAATGCTTTCTCAGCATCTAATGAAATGATCGTGTGGTTTTTTTCTTTCAGTTTGTTTATATAATGGATCACGTTGATGGATTTCTGTATATTAAACTATCCCTGCATGCCTGGGATGAAGCCTACTTGATCATGGTGGATGATTGTTTTGATGTGCTCTTGTATTCAGTTTGCAAGAATTTTATTGAGTATTTTTGTGTCAATGTTCATAAGGGAAATTGGTCTGAAGTTCTCTTTCTTTGTTGGGTCTTTGTGTAGTTTAGGTATAAGAGTAATTTTGACTTCATAGAAAGAATTCGGTAGCACTTAGTCAGTTTCAAATTTGTGGAATAGTTGGGATAGTATTGGTATGAGGTCTTCTATGAAGGTCTGATAGAATTCTACACTGAACCCATCTGGACCTGGGCTCTTTTTGTTTGGGAGACTTTTAATGACTGCTTCTATTTCTTTGGGAGTTATGGGGTTGTTTAAATGGTTTATCTGTTCCTGATTTCACTTCAGTATGTGGTATCTTTCTAGGAAACTGTCTGTTTTCTCCATATTTTCAAGTTTCATTGAATATATGCTTTTGTAGTAGGATCTGATGATTTTTTTTGAATTTCCTCTGATTCTGTTGTTATGTCTCCCTTTTCATTTCTGATTTTGTTAATTGGACACACTTTCTGTGTCCTCTGCTTAGTCTGATGAAGGATTTATGTATATTATTGATTTTCTCAAAGAACCAGCTTTTGGTTCTGTTGATTCTTTGTATAGTCCTTTTTGTTTCTACTTGGTTGATTTCAGCTCTGAGTTTGATTATTTCCTGCCTTCTACTCCTCCTGGGTATGTTTGCTTCTTTTTGTTCCAGAGCATTTAGGTGTGCTGTCATTCTGCTAATATATGCTCTCTCCTGTTTCTTTTTGCAGGCACTCAAAGCTATGAGTTTTCCTCTTACTTAGCACAGCTTTTATTGTGTCCCATAAGTTTTGGGTATGTTGTACCTTCATTTTCATTAAAATCTAAGAAGTCTTTAATTTCTTTATTTCTTACTTGATCAGGTTATCATTGAGTAGAGCATTGTTCAACTTTCATGTATATGTGGGCATTCTTTCTGTATTGTTATTGAAGACCAGCTTTAGCTCGTGGTGGTCTGATAGGACACATGGGATTATTCCTATCTTTCTATATCTGTTGAGGCCGGTTTTATGACCAATTATATGGTCAATTTTGGAGAAAGTACCAGGCGGTTATTTTCCAGCCTTTTACTCTGAGGTAGTGTCTGTCTTTGCCTCTGAGGTGTGTTTCCTGTAGGCAGCAAAATACTGGGTCCTCATTATGTATCCAGTTTGTTAATCTGAGCCTTTTATTTGGGAAATACAGTCCATTGATGTTGAGAGATATTAAGGAATAGTCATTGTTCCTTCTTGTTATATTCATGTTTGGATTTGAGACTATGTTTGTACTTGTCTTCTTTCTCTTTTACTTCAAAACCATTAGTTTCTTGCTTTTTCTAGGGTGTAGCTTGCCTCCATGTGTTGGGCTTTACCATTTATTTTCCTTTGTAGGGCTGGATTTATAATAAGATCTTGTGGAAATTTGGTTTTGTCATGGAATATCTTGGTCTATATTGAGAATTTTGCTGGATACAATAACCTGGGTTGGCATTTTTGTTCTCTTAGGGTCTGTATGACATCTGTCCAGGATCTTCTGGCTTTCATAGTCTCTGGCGAGAAGTCTGGTTTAATTCTGATAGGTCTGCCTTTATATGTTATTTGAACTTTTTCCCTTACTGCTTTTAATATTCTTTCTTTGTTTTTTGCATTTGGTGTTTTGATTATTATGTGACAGGAGAAGTTTCTTTTCTGGTCCAATGTATTTGGAGTTCTATAGGCTTCTAGTATGTTTATGGGCACCTCTTTCTTTAGGTTAGGGAAGTTTTCTTCTATGATTTTGTTGAAGATATTTACTGGTCCTTTGAGTTGGGAGTCGTCACTCTTTTCTATACCTATTACCCTTTGGTTTGATCTTCTCATTTTGTCCTGGATTTCCTGTATGTTTTGGGGCAGTAGCTTTTTCCATTTTACATTATTTTTTACAATTGTGTCTCTGCTTTTTATGGAATCTTACGCTCCTGAGATTCTCTCTTCCATCTCTTGTATTCTATTGGTGATGCTTGTATCTATGGCTCCTTGTCTCTTCCTTTGGTTTTCTATATCCAGGGTTGTCTCCCTTTGTGCTTTCTTTATTGTTTCTATTTCCATTTTCTATTCCTTCACCTGTTTGATTGTGTTTTCCTATAATTCTTTCAGGCATTTTTTGTGTTTCTTCTCTAAGGGTTTGTACTTGTTTACTCATGTTTTCCTGCATTTCTCTAAGGGAGTTCTTTATGTCTTTCTTGAAGTCCTCCATCATCATGATCAAATGTGATTTCAAATCTAGATCTTGCTTTTCTGGTGTGTTTGGATATTCAGTGTTTGCTTTGGTGGAAAAATTGGGCTCTGATGATACCGTGTAGTCTTGGTTTCTGTTGCTTGTGTTCCTGCACTTGCCTCTTGCCATCAGGTTGTCTCTGATGTTACTTTGTTTTCCTATTTCTGACAGTGGCTTGACCGTCCTGTAGGCCTGTGTGTCAGGAATACTGTAGACCTGTTTCCCTGTTTTCTTTCAGCCAGTTATGGGAGCAGAGTGTTCTGCTTTCAGGTGTGTAGTCATTTCTGTCCACTGGCTTTCAGGTGTCTCTGTGGGCAGGAACCAGAAGGGTCTTTCCCTACTTCTCCTGGGTCTCTGTGCACAGGGGGCCCAGGTAGCCGTAGGCATTTTCCTCTCATCAGAAATGTAGGTAAAAAGTAGTCTCCTCTTGTTTCCCAGGAGTATTTGCCCCTCTGCAGGTCTAGCTCTCCTTCCCACAGGATTTGGGTCCAGGGAGCTTTTTGACCAGGCCCATTCAGTTCCAGGTGCAGTCTGGACCACAGGGTTCCTACAGCTTGACTGCCCCTCTTTTCCTGTGCCCAGAGGCCCTATACAGTTTCCTCTTGGGCCAGGGATGTGGGTAAAGGTGGACAGAAGTGGCAGTTTCTCCTGCCCTGCAGTCTCAGGATTGCCCACAGGTCTGGGAGATCAGGTCTCTCTTCCATGGGGTTTGGGAGCAGGGAACTGTGGGCCAGGATCAACGATGTTCGGGTGCCAGCTATAAACTGGAAGTGTCCAGTCCCGGAGGAATTTTGACTTTGCGTGTCCTGAGTCCACCAGGCAGGTCCCTTGGAGCAGAATAGTTGGTCTTACCTCTGGTCTCGGCCTGAAGTCACTCCTCAGGGCTCGGTTTAAGCTCTCCGTGAGGGCAGCAACCAGAAGGGCCTGCCTCTACTTCTCCTGGGTCCCTGTGCACAGGGGGCCCAGATGGCGCTAGGCATTTTCCTCTAGAGTCAGAAATGTGGGCAGAGAGTAGTCTTCTCTGGTTTCCCAGGCGTGTCTGCCCCTCTGAATGTCTAGCTCTCCTACCCATGGGATTTGGGTGCAAGGAACTGTTTGACCAGGTCCGTCAGACCCAGGTACTGTCTGGGATATATATCTTTTTTATTTGTTATTACTTGTGTTGTTGGTCAGAGGTGTTCTAGAAATTCCTGGTTCTGGGTCCTCAAGAGCAGCTCTTCCTCACCTTTTCCCCACCTCTGATCTCAGTCTCTGATAAGAAATTTTTCACTGCCAACACCTAAGACTCATAACTGGGTAAGCCCAAAATTGGAGAAACTCACTTGAAAAGATATTGACTGTCATAAAACGGAAGTTTCAATTAACAATCACAGGGTCCTGTAGAGGGCAGAAAAATCTATTTTTAATGAAATGAAGAATAATTGTGTCTCACTCAGCTCAGAATGTCATCAAAAAGACAAACGCCAATAATTTTCTAAGAAAATTGATAAAGAAAAACTTGATACATTCATTGTTGGACTATGAACTGGTGGACCTACTAAGGAGATTAGTATAAAGACTATTAAAAAAAAGAGAGAGAGCTGCAAAAATTATAGGTACTATATAAGCTAGTTGTATGACTCCTAGTTCATATACCCCAAGACTAAATTTTAATGCAGACTTTATCAATATGCTTATTCTTCTGATTTCACAATAGCTAGGAAAGGGAATCCTTTCATCTATTAGTGAATGGATAATAAAAATATGTCACATGCATACAGCAAAATTTAATTCAACTGCAATGAGAAATGAAATTAGGAAATTTGTCAAAAAAAAGGTAAAATTTGGAAATATTTTATTAAGTGAGGTAGCCAGGTCTCTTGAGGACAAATCCTGTATGCTTTCTCACAAATGTTGACTATAGCCTATAGCTGTATGATGCTAGAATAGAAGAAGGATTGGCGGGGGAGAAAAAGCTGCCTGTGATCAAGAGTGCAGGAAAAGGCATTGGAGAAGAGGTGGAGGAATCAATTAGAAATATCCATGTAAAGCCATAAGAAAGCATACAACACTGCAGGTCAATCAAAAATACAATTTTATGCAGAGTATAAAGACTGTTTCCAATTGATTCATCTACCAAACAATTTCTGTACCTGAGGATCAGGGACCACTGGGAGGCAAAAGGGGGCAAGGGCAGAAAGATTATAAGCTGTAATCATGACAGGGTCAGAGTTTGCTCTGAGACTGGGTCTCCTATTAATACCAGAAGCTACACCATGATATCTCATTAACAAGAGAGACAAGTTCAAACATGAAATATATATATATTGTGTATATATATATACACAAGTGCCACTGGATGGACTGAATTAACTATATTTATGTATTAGGAGCATATACATATGTACATATATGGATGTAAGAACAATTAATAAAAAGAGAGCCTTTAGATTTGAAAGAGAACAGGGAGGTATGTATGGAAAGTTTTGGAAGGAGAAATGGGAAAGGAGAAAGGATGTAATTATATTACAATCTCACAAACAGAAAGGAAAGGGTTTTTTTTTTTGTTTTGTACTTGGAACTCTGTTCTCTCCCCTCCAGAAAAACAGAAACAACTTAGGCCAACAAACCTGCTTCTGCTCCTTGTTCTTCTAAGGTCACATGATTCATAAAGAATAGTCTTGCCCTCTTCCATGGGCCATGCTCTCAAATCCTCATTCCTCAGTTTATACTGCAGTCTTCCACATTTAAGATAATTCTTCATTGTGCTAGGTTGTTTCTTGCTTATTGGCTTGTTTGTTTTGAATTTATTTTTCTAGACAGGGTTTTTCTGTTTAGCCCTGGCTGTCCTGGAATGAACTCTGTAGATCAGGTTAGTCTACAACTCAGAGATTCTTTGTCCATGTATTAAGATGCTGATATTAAGGACATATGCCACCATGCCTAGCTCACTGTGCTAGTATTGATGATCTAGAACATTATATACTTCACAATTTCTCATATATGATATATTACATAGAATATTTTGCTTCTTCTGTCTTTGATAATTTTCAAGCACAGTGAACAATACTATATACTTAATATTAGGATTAGAACTGGCAGCAAGGAAAGCTTGTCAGTATGTCAGGCACAGACACATGAAGACATGATTAGCAACAAAAGCTAGGCCTGAGTTAAGATTAAATAGGAACCTGGGGGAAAAATGTACTAATTAACAGTCCATGTGCAACATTCTCAGACCTGCACATCTCTTCTTCAGTGATAGAGAAATATGCAAATACAGCAGACATCTGTCTAGTTTGGAGGAATGAGTCTAGTAAATATTGCACACTGAACTCAGATTCTCAATGCCCCTCATTGTCATGCCTACAATATTAATCAAATGGCTTCTTTTACAAAACAATGGGTATTTATTACTCAATCATAAGATATTTATATTAAAGTCCCCAGTGAAGCAATGCAGTTAGATAACTGAAACTTAAATTTGCAATTGGTATTCCATATTTGTACTCAAAGCTTCCAGAGATATTAGACGCATCATTCTTAAGTATGAACAACGCAATAATGCTTGTCAAATGTTTGAGAAACAACACAATCTTTAATATTATGAATTCTTCTTTTGCATGAATGTCTATGTACCATGTACAAAACTGCTGTTCTTAGAGGCCACGTACCCTAGAACTATAGTTATAGAAGATTGTAAAACACCATGTGGGTGGTGGGAATTGAACTCCAGTTCTTTGAATCAGTGACTGGTTATCCTAACTGCTTTGCCATCTCTCCAGCCCCAAGAAGCAACTAGAACATAGAAAACTAAAACTAGAATAAAAAAGAAACCAAATAAGTAACAACAGCAAAATAAGCTACAAAACTCGAAGAGAATTATACTTTGGAAGAAGGGGTATATTTTAAAAATATATTTGACATCTATGATTAGTGACAGAGGGCTAAATGAAGACAGTTCATGCATAATATAAAAGCAACGAGGTAGAGAAAAAAATCCTTGAAGTCTTCAGCTCTTAGACATACAAAGCACAGTAATCAAAGAGAAACAGGGAAACTGACTAGAAAACAAAATTGATGTTTTTCAAAATATAATGAGAAGTCAAAAATAAAAATAAAAATTTCCACGGATATTTGAAAACTTACAAAACTGGGAATATTTTATAAATAAATTAGTGAAAAAACTCTCACATTATGTCAAAGCACTTCTTGGTAACAAACTATTATTATCCTCTGTAAGAAAAGAATATGACAGCTTCAGAACAGCTGGTACTTGAAGCCTTGTGCTCATGATTGAAGGACACATTCCTCTGGTCTGCTCTCTACTGGGGAACACAACTTTGCCTGCAACTGACATGCCAGCTAGTGGTGCGCAAGCTTCCTCCTTCTGTCATTCAGCTTCCTCATCTTGCGATGTCGATCCTTTCAAACAAGCCATGATTTATTACCAAACGCTCAGTAAATATGGAGGACGTATTTTTCCATTGCAGTTTTTTTCTCAGATTCAGAGGAAGAGCTTACACACCGCGCTGCTGTCATCTTCCAGCCTCTCGCTTACTCCAGTCCAACTGCATGCTTCGACATCTGCCAGTTCTGTCTTGTTTTAGGCCTGCTGTGCTGCTGCCAGTGACTCAGTGGGACATGAGAGGGATACTGAATGGGCAGGAAGAGTTGATAAATGATACAGATTGAAGGGCCACTTTGAAGTCCTTCAGTGTCACCAGAAATAACGCAGTGTAACCAATACAATGAAAGGGAGGTGGCTGGGCATGTTCCCCATAGAAAACAACCATGGGAATGGGGAAATCGGTTCTCAGGAGAAGATTAACAAAGGATGAAAATAATATCGAGGCACAAAAATGAATGTGGCTCATGTCCATATTTTACTTTAATTATTGTTTAGGTCAAGGATTATTATAAATGCTAGCATGGCAGATGATAGTTTAGAGTGTTCTGCCGTGTTTCTGATCTCAGCACATCCACTTGCCAGTGGTTAGGTGAAAACATTGATAGGTGCTCATTATGTTCACGTTCATGCTCAGCATCATCCCCACCATTTCGTCGTCTGTTTCATTTAGAAGTACACTTAACAACGGAGGAGAAAGCCAACGCATTTCATGGAGACTGATGTAATCTATCTTCAGATATCTGAATCCACTTGGTGAAGAAAATCTTTGAAAGAACGTGATCTTTTCATAAGAAAGCCAAAGAGTGTCAGGTGCAAGCACATCTACCTACGGACCAAGGAGGAAATGCATCTCATTAGGGAGAGCTTTTTAGGAAGCTGCTTATTGGGATTTTCCACTCAGTACTGGGATCAATGTCAGAGAGATGGGAGACCAGCAGAAACTTCAAACACCTCTGTGTCACAGCAATTCTCTATAGAAGCATTATAAGGATAGATAATGATTCTTGGAAAAAAAACTATACACACCCACCAGAAAAGTGTGTGTGCATGTGCATGTGCATGTGCGTGTGTGTTGTGTGTGCATGTGTGTGTGTGTGCTATGTATGTTATGTGTGTTATGTGTAATTGTGGAGGTTCTAATATCTTTCTGCCGAGAGACCAAGATCATGTTTAATTGTCTCAGTCTGTATGGTCAGGATCGTAGTTCTTAATTTTACATCTATTTAGGAAAAAATAAACAGATATTTTTATATCTAATAGTCTTTTATGATTTTTAAAAAAATATTAATAAGACACTTTGTATATATTCAAGTTCACAAAGTTGATAAGATATACACTTTTCTTTCCAATATGCAGGTTACCTGGGATGTCTCATACATTGAGGGCTTCATTCACAAACCCCATATTGATCATGCAGAAGCATGTGATATAATCTGGCCTAATACAAATTTGTACATTCACTTCTTCTCCTGGAACAGCTCATTACTCCTGGTAGATATCCCCAGATCAAGTAGAGTTCACAGTCCAAATCCACCTATATAATGCTTAAACAAACTAATGTCATTTGGCTTTCTGGGTGTATTGAAACAGAGACAATTGTATAAAAATAATGAAATTGTTGTTTATCCAAATGTATAACAGAATGATTTCTATTCTAAGACCTCTTTATGGTCATGACATATCTCCCAAATTCTCAGACCAATACACTGGATTCAGACTTTTTCTTGTTCCATTAACAAAATAGTCATTGTTTGGAACTTCCATACACATATGCAATGCATTTTTTTTGTTGTTGTTATTGATTACTGTTTCCTTCTAGCTCTTCTCTGGGATGCTCCAACACATTTTACTTCCAAATTCATGTCCTACTTCTTTTTTAAAATGTATAGCTAACTGAGTGCAATCAATGTTATTCACATGTGAATGAGTGTGATCTCATCTACTGGCACATGGGCGATGTACCAGTGTTCATATCTCCAACCCAGAGTGATTTTTATTTTCTTAGCAAGCATCAACTGTTTATAGTTTCTAAGCTAGAGGTCAAGCCTCAGGACCCTTGTTCCACTCCATCTGTCCAGGAATTCTGGCTGGCTTGAATGTCTTATACAGGTAACCAATGTCAGCTACTGGAAGCTCATGCATGTAATGGCTATTTAAATCCCAGGAGACAGCATTTCACAAGCCTCCTCCATCCTAGACTGTCACATTTTTCTTAATACTTCTTTCATGATCTACTTTGAGCCTTGAGTGGGAAGAGGTTATATAATTGACCCATCAGCAACAGAACTCAAAGTATATCCACTGAATTTAGCAATATGCAGTACAAAAAGCAGTTTCTCTGACCAAGGGTGGTAGGATCCAGTTCTATGAATGTAAACATCAATATTTATAAGTCAGTTTGATAACGGGACCTTCTAGAGAAAGAAAAATATGTTGCCCTGATCCCAGGGCCTGTGTACTTTCTAATCATAGACTCTGATGTGGTTTCAGTTCCAGGCATGAAATCACTTCATGGAATAGCCCTTAAACCCAACACTACATAAAAGAATCCACATATTTTTCTATCAGAATATCACCATCTTGCACTATACAAGCTATACATCAGGTACATGTAATCTGCTTAGTTTGAAATTGATGTCTATATCATGAAATAAAAGTTTATGATGCCTTCATTAACAAATCTGATCACAGTGTTACTGGGCAATCACAAGTAATGACAGCAGCCTGTGTTAATCTGAGTGCACATGGGACCACCATCCTAATAGCTTAAAGGGAAAAATCGTATGTTAGGCACTGACACTCTTTTTATTTCCATTATAGAATAGAAGTATGGGCTTTTGTGGATGACTTACAATATCACTCCCATCGCTTCTTTATGATTAGTCTTTACCATGTCCCTAGAATCCATTGTCTTTTGGTATACTTGTCGTCTGCTTAAATGCACTAATAATTTACTGAAAAATTGTTGTCTCTAATTATGTTTCTAACCTGAATCTTACAATTACTATTAATGTAAGAGCATTTTTGAAACCTTCAGGCTCAAGATAGAATAGGTAAGTATAATATAGTAGGCACAAGATAAAGACAAATGGTTTGGGTAAGTGAAGGGCAGAAACATGTCATAGGCAGAGATCAACGCTTCATCCTAGCACAAATGAGCAGATGATTTGATCTAAAAGTGTCTAGAGAAGACATACTGTACGTGTTATAGCTTCTACCTGTCAATTCTAACCTTTGCTTCAATTTTAAAAAAATATATGAGGCAAGAAATAATAATCAGTAAAATGTTTGTATAGGAGAAATTTATGTTAGAGTCTTGCCAATTTGAAATCTCTAAAGCATCAGTCTTCTAGTTATGATAGAGTATCCCAAACTAGGTAAATTTTGGAATGTGCTTGAATTCAATTTCTAAGCATAGGTGAAACAGTGCTCCAGTCACACAGGAAAATTTCCCCAAGCCAAAAAAGTAAAATTTGCACAAATTTAAAGTTTTGCACAATATTGAAAATTATCAGCAAAGCAAACAATATACCGATTGGGAGAAATTGTCACCAGATATATGTCAGTCAAGTGGTTGATATGTAGAGTATATAAATAACTGAAAAAATCCAATACCCAAACAACAAAAATATCTATTCATAAGTGAACTCATGAAATGTGAATTTTCCAAATGAACACAAATGACCAAAAAATATTTTAACTATATTCAACATCATTAGCCACAGACAATTTAATTTAAAACAATTTTCAGAATGAACAAATTAGAAAACAAAAGCCAAGACAAACGAACTACCCCAAGAATAAATGGATATGATGAAATACCAACTTCAAGTTCAGGGATCAAAGCCGAAAGAAAGCAAAAAGCCTAAAAGAGTCAGAGGTAGAAGAGGATTCCATGGCTACCATGTCACCTTGCAAAACTGATCTTAAAATATATGAACTCACAGAGACTAAGAAAGTGTGTAGAAGGAAAGCACAAGTTAAACCGCACAAAATCCCAATACATGAAAGTGGGAATGGACACAAAATCCCACCAACCACTTAAAGGTTTTTGCAATTAATAACTGCTAGGAAAGAAAAAAAAACAATTTTTTCCAGTAGAATGTCACAACATACATCCACCAGAGCCAGGGCAGGCTTATGACCAGGAGAAATTGACCAAAATGAAACAGACTTTTTTAAATGAACAAGTGTTATTAGTTGTTTAGTTTTATTTAAAATTAATTTTTCATATAACACATTCTGATCCTAATTTTTTTAAATCCTTGCCACCTCCCAACCCTCCCAACTCCATATCCTCTATGTCTTTCTTTCTTTCTTTCTTTAGAAAAACAAAAAAAATGATGAAATTAACTTAAAAAGTGAAAAAAAGAGCAAACAAAAGAAAAGCACCGATATAGGCACACAAACATACACATCACTGCTACCCTCATCAAAATAAATAAAAAAAAAAAACTTAAAATCAGAAAGTTTAATACATAAGCAAAAGTTCAGTGAGACAATAAAATGAAAATGCACAAAAAAAGGAATATGTAACAAAAGTCAAGAAAAATGCCACTGAGTTCATTTTATGTTTGCCATCTACTGCTGTGCATGGGACCTTCCATTGCATGTGCTTTATACACCTAGTGAGACTCCATTGCGAAAACTAATTTTTCCTTTGCAAATAGATATTACTTGGGGATCACTTCTTTGGCAGGATTAGGAAAGTATGTCCACATTTGCCTCGCAGTGCTGGGGACTTGTCTCCCTTTAACCTGTGCAGGCTCTGTGCATGCTGTCACCTTTGCTGTGAGCTCATACATGTATCTGGATCTAGAGGACACTATTTCCTTGGTTTCTTCCACTCAGTCTGGCTCTTACACTCTTTTCTACCTCCTCTTCTGCATAATCCTCTGAGCCCGGTCAGGAAAGGGTTGACCAAGACTTTCCACTTACGACTGAGTTCCAGAATCTCTCCTCTCATTGTCCAGTCACAGTTTTCAGTGTTAGTTCCCATCTACTGCAAGAGGAAGCTTCTCTGAGGATAACTGAGCAAGGCGCTGAATAGAATGCTATTAAGAGGCATATCATTGCTGTATTATTTTAGTAGAACAATAACTTAAATTTTTACCATCCACATGGAATCAGATGCACTAGTGAACTACTGAAGTTATAATTGGTAGATTTAGTAGAGATAACACTGAAATCCACACATTACCACTACCACCACCACCACCACCATGCACAACAACAATGACAAAACATAAAATCATAAAGTCAAAAGCCATAATATATAAGCAAAACTTGATTAAGACAAGGAAAAATGCAAAAGAACAATTGACACAGAGTGTTGAAGCAACAAAAGAAAGAGCAATTTATTTCTCCTAGGCAAACACCAGAATTCACCAAGTAAATTAAAGGATAATGAAATGATTGTAACTATATCTGATTATAAAATAAAAAAGGAAATGAGCAAAAGAACTCTTTTGGAATCAATACTACAAATGTGTTTTCCTTTCATAATTACTAATTTTATTTAGTTTAGGGAGACCTAACATAGGTGTGCAAAGGACTACTCACCTGAGTTTGTTATAATTTTCACGGTTTCTATTGGACTGTAGTTCTTGCTATTTCATTTAAATTGCAAGAACTTCCAATATACAGTGACTCATCTTTATTTGATAAAAAAATAAGGTAAAATTATTTGATCTCCATTTGCTTTTATGTCTTAAATTAATAATATTTTCAGATTTCTGGGCATTTTGCACATTGGTGTGTTTTTATAGTTTCAATATTTCTTATTGTCTCAGGATATTTTTAAGTTTTAATGTTAGAGTGTTCCTAGCCAGAGGGTAGTTGAATGTTGCTAACTTGTGTCAATGTGCTTGACAGAGAGTACTGTGAACGTCTGATCATATTTGACATATGTGTCTAGTGAAGATATTTAGATTAAAGATTTAACTTTTGAAAGCTTCAAATGTGTTTTGCTTGTTTTCTAAATCAACCACATCATGCATTACATACTGATGATGGATATATTCTTCAGAATTAAGTTTGTGTCTTCTTGCTATTTGTCTGTTTCCACTGACAGCTACTACATTGTATCTTCTACATTTTAATTTTCCATCTTTTCTTGCTGTTTAATTATGACCATGGATGCATTGAAAACTGTTGGTACATTACCACATACTTGCTAACTTGCTACTTCCCTCCATCACTGTGTATTTGCTTCCGTTTTGTGACAAGATGTGATCTACATGACTACAGTCTGATTAAGTGCATTGAAGCCTTTGTTAGCGTTTAGTGTATGTTCTATTTGAAAAAGAGACTTCTAGAAGTTTTCAGAAAATATATCCTGCTACTCCTGGCTATAGTGCTTAATCCTGTTTGTTTCAGTGTGAATATATTTCTGTGAATATGAATATATGAATATAGTCCATGCCCTTTATCATTCTCTCAGTAAAGCAATTAATCTGCTCATTAATTTTAAAATTCAGAAACAAGTGTCATTGTGTTGTCTTTCTCTTTGCTATCATTTTTGTACCATACACCTCACAGTTCAATTGTTTTTAATATATATATATATATATATATATGTAGTACATATATGTAGTACATATATATATATATATGTAGTACATGATTTGGGCCTATAAGTTTTATTTTTTCTGGTATATTATTATATCGATGTTTCTTTATTCTCAACAAGAAAATCTGTCAACTTCTATTTCACTGATATCATAAGATAGCTATTAGACATTTCTTCAAAAATTTTAAATAAAATTTTCTGTTCAGAGAATGATGTTTTGTAGCATTTGAGTATGTTGAAACAAAGAAGGTTTTTTTTTTACTGGATATTTTTTATTTATATTTCAAATGTTATCCCCTTTCCTGGTTTCCCATCCATAAACCCCATATCCCATCTTCCCTCCCCCATCTTCTATGAGGGTGTTTCCCCTACCCAACCACCCACCTCTTCCCACCTCTAGCCCTGACATTCCCCTACACTGGGGCTTCTAGGTTTGGCAGGACCAAGAGCTTCTCCTTCCACTGGTGCCGAACAATGCTATCCTCTGCTACATCTGCAGTTGGAGGCATGGGTCTGTCCATGTATACCCCTTGGATGATGGTTTAGTCCCTGGGAGCTCTGGTTGGTTAGTACTGTTGTGCTTATGGGGTTACAAACCCCGTCAGCTACTTCAATCCTTTCTCTGACTCCTTGAATGGGGACCCCATTCTCAGTTCAATGGTTGGCTGCGAGCATTCACCTCTGTGTTTGTCACTCTCTGGCAGAGCCTCTCAGCTCCTGTCCTCTTAGGCTCCTGTCAGCTTGCACTTCTTGGCATCAGCAATATTGTCTGTGTTTGGTGGCTGTGTGTATATGGGCTAGATCCCCAGGTGGGGCAGGCTCTGAATGGCCATTCCTTCAGTCTCTGCTCCAAACCTTGTTTTAGTATCTCCTTCTATGAGTATTTTTGTTCCCCCTTTTAATAAGGACTGACGCATCCACACTAGTTGGAGGCTCTTTAAGATTGCCCTTCTTTGTTCTTATGGACTATCTGGACGAAGAAAAGCAATGTCTTTAATATCTTTGTTTATTTTATCTCTGGTCTCAAGTTTGGATGGGAAATAGCTTCCAATGGACACCATTTTTGTTTTATTGTTTTCTTTTGATTACACTAATTGTTGTTATACATATTCATTTTTATTAGGAAGGTAAATTAATCTAGGCATTATAAGAATCAATTTTGTTGCATCCTCAAAACATCATAAAACAAACATAACAGTTTAATCATCTGCCTCTTGATGCATACCTTGAAGAATTAGTCAGTTTACTAGGGAATTGTGGGTTCACCCACAGTTATTGTATCACTATTCTCTATAGCTGAATCATGTACAACCACATAGTCTTCCACAGTTAGTGGATTTAAAACAATGTGTTTTATATATGTAATGGAGTTTTATTCAACCAAAGGAAATAAATCAAATTATGTCATCTTCTTGAAAATTCATGGACCTCAAACCATCTATTTAAGTCTAGTTTTTCATTAATATTTTAATTAGATATTACATTAAGTATTCTTATTTTATTCAATAATTTTAAATATACTCTTGACTTCACAGTGGAAGATATTTCAACCAGACTTTGTATTTGGTAGATACCATTCTCTGAGAACTTCATTTTTACATAAAGCTCTAAAATTACATTTTATTTATTTATGTAATTCCGAAGTCTATAAGTTCCTTATAATCTCCTCATTCGAAAGGAACATGTAGAAATGAATATCTATTCAATAATTGTTTTGCTTTCAAAGCAGTATCACTATTATCAAAAGATTCTCACTATGAATATTCTCAAGTCTTACAAATGGTCAGGAAAATGTTTGTGTGTGGTGGGGGTATGAGACTGAGAGAGAGAGACTTTTATATGCAAATGCAAGTTTACATACATACAAATGCATATACTTATTCATTCCCTGTATGAACTTATGAGACATGTTTATTCCTTGTGCAGAAACCCTGTTTAACTTACTTCCTTGTAATGAATGTCTTGAACTTGGTCACCAGGTTGACTTTACTTTCTCATTCTCTGTGCAGAGTCCTGATTTTTACCACCTTTTTTAAGCTTTTAGAATCAAGTCATTTGCAAATAATGTTAAGAGAAAGAGAGAAGAAAGGGAAGATTTGGACACTGCCTTGTTTATTCCTCACACAAAAGAAGTGGACTACATCGTAATGGCACACCTATTTCCAGTGGGGAGGGGGCAAAAACAAAAGCAAATGAACAAACAAAAACTTTTGCTACTCGGCTCTGTAATATAGTGTGGATTCTTTTATGATTTATTTACATTTTTCCTAAAATAATTGATTAAAATTGCTTATTTCCTGTAGCATATATTTCTTTGCTTCAGGCAGCATTTAAATAATGCTCAGAAACTCTAATTGCTAATTCAATTTATAAAAATATCTCTTCCCCTGACCCATTTGAGTCAAATTCAGGAATATTTAATGAGGTTGTGTTAAAATATTTCCCGCATACATGACAAGTGTCTTTGGGTATACTGGCTCAAAATACGAAATGTTACAATGTTATTTACAATTATACAAATGTCAGAACAATACAATCCTCTCAGTACTATATAAGTATATTTCCACACATAGAGATGTTGATATAGTCAGGTATGTGCATTGTATTTGTATTGTGCTGTTAGTTATATGTAGATGCAAACAATTAATACACACTATTATGCATGCATTTTTATGTATTAATTTACATTGCATTATGAATTGGGCCGCGACATCTTGCTCCCTTTACTCGAGAGAAGATAGTCACTTTTAAACTTTTGTTAAGATAGCTCTCTTAGAAACATAAAGGAAACCAGTGAGGAAATCCAGTTTCCATAATGAGCCAATTCTCAAAGTTCAAGTCAAGATTGAAAGGAAATTTGGAAAATTATTAGGATCAAAGACCTACATTTTACTAACAAGAATCAGAAAGAATTTTTTTTATATACCCTTTTCAATGTGCAAGGGAACAAGTGGCAAAGCTTGGCTAATGAATGAGCTTGGTATCAGTTGCTTTGAAAAAGGGAAGGAGGAAAAGAAGGTCAGTGGGGATGTGCTGTCAGCGGCTGGTAACTCAGATGGTAGCTGTGAATGTTTCTTCGGAATTACTATAGATTAAAATATATACTCTGGAAGTGAGGAGTATGTTAGGATAAGGGATTATTGCTCACACACACACACATATATACACACACACAAATATATATATATATATATATATATATATATATATTTGTAAGGCAAACATAATGAGAATTAACAGCTAAATCATTACATTCTAAACGCTGTAATTGTGGCAAAATCAATTAGACAATTTTTCTTGATTGCATTTGAAACTTTGACATTACACATTTCATTTATTTGCTTCTGGCCTAATACCCTCCTGCATGCTGCGGGAAAAAATAATCTTTGTTCTCTGATAGAAGTAATAAGGCTATCCACACGACTCTCTCTTGTGAGACATGGAGTGTTCCTATTTGATTTAATCTATCGCTGCGCAGCCTTTCAAAGTAAATACTTCACAAACGATGAGCAGAGAAAGACATGCAAGGGGAACTGGCCCGAGGAGTGTAAAAATTAAAAAGAGCCCTGTGAAGAAATAATGATGGCTCTATAAAAAATTAAATAAATACGAATCCCGGGTCAAGCAGGCCTTGACTCTCAGTTGCTGTTGGAGTGTGGAGTGCTTCAGAGTCTACGAGCCCCCTGCTCCATTCACTTGTTCCTGTTGAATAGAAAGCATCTAGAAAATGAAGAGATCTAAATGCCAGCAGGAGCTGAGCTGCATTCTTCTAGCCATGTCCTGAGCCTAGTCACCCAGAACAACTTGTGATCCCCAGACAAAGCCGCTCACAGCAGGTGGCCATATCAAGAAATTTTCCTCCTGGAATTAGATATTATCCCAGGAATCACTACTGAGTCAAACATAATGCCCCATCCTGCTGGGTCAAGTAGGATTCCATTTCAATTTCTTTACACAACGATGCGTTTCATCTTGTCTGCGTACAATGACAGTGCTCAGGCATGAAGTAAATTGAAGTGCCTGAAAGGCAGAATTGTCCCTTGAACCTGCAGCATTCCCAACCCCAGAAACACACATTGTCAAGTGAGTTCCAGATAAGCAGGGTCTTCAGTAAGTGTTTGTGCTGCCCGCCTTCCTTTAATCATACTCCCTTTTGTAAAACGGATTTTCTAGGGAAAAGATAAATCATGGCAGAGGGAAAAAAAGGTCATTTTCAACAGCTTAGGAGGTTCATTTTGTGTGGCTTTCCAAGGTGAAAAAGGTAATTCATAG
The DNA here is from genome assembly GCF_011064425.1 of Rattus rattus. NCBI lineage: Eukaryota > Metazoa > Chordata > Mammalia > Rodentia > Muridae > Rattus > Rattus rattus. The sequence goes on from NC_046154.1 coordinate 114,758,657, forward strand.
AAGTGAGAGTCTTTGGGGATCAACTTAATTCATCCTTCATATTACCAACAGGAACTATTGAAATAAGTTTGAACGAAGTTTTTTGTAACAATGCTCCTACAGAGAGGAAGTGATGATTCTTTTGTTTGTCAAGTTTGTATCCAAACTCCAGCAAATGAAATTTGGGGGTAAGAACAAGATTTTTTGCACCTTCTGCTCAGAGAGGGTGCTGATATATTTTGATACATTTATCCATAATATGTTTCTGCTTCTAGAGCTTCAAGATAATATCGATGCTACTGTGTGGCCAAAGACTTTTTTTTTCCTCTCTGGACTCCCCTGATTATTAGGTTATGTTTGAATCTTTTATATTTAAAGAAATGTGACAATATCTGAAGAATAATATTTTATTTTGATTTACAGAAAATTCTTCCAGAAGCAGTCAGAAGTTCTAAATCTAAAACTACAGTCCATCAATAAGAACAATTCTCCTGAATTTATTTCTGAAAGGAATGGCCAAAGAAATAAAAACTATTTTAACTTAACAATTTTCAGTATCCAAAAGAAATTATTACTCAAGGGTAACTGTTAGAACAAAAGGGGGAATTGGGTATATTCAGTACCTTGGTAGTGCCTGCTTGCTATAAAAGCTTATTTTATTTAAATATGAATTTTAGGTATGTGGAGATCCTATAAAATATAAAGCAAATGCCTCTCACACAGTTAAGCAAAATTATAATTCTTTCATTGTTCCTTTATTTTGAAACTTAATATCCAACAGAGATCTTCATACTATAGTATAGGCAAATAAAAAATACAAGGATGCTACTTAACTGATGCTTCAGTCCTAGAAATGCTTTTTTCCAACTGTATAAATTTATAATTTGATTGCCTATATTAAAGTATGAATTCCTCTAATTCTTCACATTTATTACAGCCAGAAAAAAATAAAACATGTAAAGCTTCTCCAATTACCACACAAAATTAAATCAAAATGATCTATGGAATTTGTAAAAAAAAAAAAAAGTAATAGCTATTACATAATACTTACATTAAAAAGTCAATTAGAAACAATTCTATATATTGAAAATGAATAATCATGTGCAATTGGAAATTATAAAAGAACTATGAATAAAATTTTATGTGTTTAAATGCCCCACTTTTTAATCAGTGTTAAAACTTTTCATAATTCATTGAATTAATGAAAATGTTTACAATGTTGTTAAGTCCTAGATTATGAGGGGTCCACTTTCCCAGATTCAGGTCCAGATATCTGCCACATTAAGAAAAGACAATATATTTTAATTGTTTTCTTTTTCTCTAAATGTTTGTGCTCTTTCACCTTGTTTAGGTCAGTACCCTTATTCCAATGGTAGATATACAATTTCTCATGGTGAACATATAAAAGTTGTAGCTTATACTATAAATATGTAAGTATACATAATTGTTTAAACCAGAGGTGTCTAAGTAAATCAACAAACTTGTTCAAATTAAATAATTTAAATAATATATACAATTAAATGATAACAATTAAAATTTTTATGCCATATCCTTTTCCAGAACCTAATTCAAAATTCTTGAGGTATTCACATAATAATTATTGTTACAATAGAAATTTATCTTTTGGGATCTTCCTTAGTATCACAGTCACCTAGTAAATGCTTCCAGGTAGAATATTTCAGTTCCCTAAGGCTGTTATTTTTTTTCTTTTTGCATCAACTTTTATGTAAGACTATTCATCAAGAATGTTAGGATCTGTGCTTAAATACTCTCGGTGAGCCACATCTGAATTTTTTAAAAAAAATACTTTTCAATAGTACAACTTCATAAGGACATTTCCAAATGGAACTTTCACTTTCTAAGTCCTTATCAAATATTCAGGGTCTCACAGTATAGACTTGACTACACTGGAACTCACTTACACACATGTTGTCCTGATCACCTTCCATCAGCAGCCAAAGTGTTGAGAATGCTGGTAAGTGCCCGTCTGCATGGATGCAAATTTCAAGTTTTGCACACACAAAATTATGAACCTAGAATATGGGGAGTATTTGCTTATTTTTAAAAAGTTGCGAACATATGTGTGAAGATTATAATATTTTGGGATATAGGATCCTGTGTAAAGGTTTGGGAAAACAAAATGTGTAAACTCGGCAGGGGGCTAAGATAAGGTGCAGATAACTGTGAAAGCCTTGACCCATCACATTCCTTTAAATATCACAGGCTATAGCAAGGATACAGGAAGTAAACTAGCACAGTCAGACTGTGTTTCTACAAGAAATTAGGGCCGCATGTTTAGTGAGCAGAATTGGGGATTTTATGTATTTTATTAATTAATTTCCCCACCAGGTTTCTGCTTTTATCATTGCACAGAAGTTTAACTTTCCCAAGAGCCCCAACTTCACTTACACACTCTATCTGAAACCTGTTTAGGAGCAAGGGTTTCTCTCATAGAAGCTGTCCTTCCCTCAGAAGATATATACTTGGGAACAGAGGTACAAACATCTGGATCTTCAAATGAATGCTCCTGTGGATGCAGGTCACAGATGCATTCCTTATCTTCACTTTACCATTAACAAGTTTTCGTTATTAGAAAGAGCATCTTTGTAACCAATGAGAACCTGTGCACAGTTGAAGACACTAAAGTATTGTCCCGGATAAAAGGACTCCTAGTTCACTTAAGCGGTATAGCTCAACTGCCATTTAGGTCAGGGATGAAGGAAATGAAGGCAAGCCCGCCTATGAGTTCTATAATAAATTTTGTGTCCCCCATTGCTTTGTGTCTGAAAGATTACTTCTTTTATAGAATCAGTTCCCAAAATGTTTCATATCTATCATCCAAGAGACAATATTTGCCTTCAGGGGACAAGAAAAAAACCCATGTTTAAAAAGAAGAGAAAGATAAAGCGAGGCCTCTTTTGAGTGGTGTTCGGGAGACTTGAAGGAAGGACCAGGTTAAGATTATATAGAATGTGATGGAAGTTGTGCAGCACGGGTCTTAGAGATGAAAAGACGATACTGATTAGTGATGGCAACACTAACTGAGAACCTGCAAGGGGCAGTGGCCTTCAGGTTGTCACACAGCTTATTGAAACTCTTTGATGACAGTTAAGTTTGGGACTTTATACCTACAGCATATAACTTCATAAAGAATTCATTCTTTCAGAGTTAAACAATGGTCGATGAAAAGAAAAACGATATCAAAAGGGAAAATAAAACTTGGCAGTCTTTTTAAAGGGAAGTTTAGGATTCTCTGTTGGATTCTGTAGTGAAGATAGTTGTCTGGAAACAGAAGTGAGGCAAACCGTTACTAACCTGCTTGGATGGATAGTTGTGGATGAACTATTACAGTCAGGATCACTAGTTATTAAGTTGTGTATCTGAGGCTAATAAATGTACTGAATCATTTTCTTTTCGGGACCAGGTTTTTAAATTAAAGTTAAAAATCATTCTATTAATATTGTATAAACAAAAGAAATGAAAATAACATGTTAGTGAAACCTATACTGATTAAAGAATTCTCACAAATTGAACAATGTAAACTATAACTCCCAATACTGCAATATGTAGAGTGACTTCAATTTTTATCACACGTTTCCTGAGAAAATTGGCAGTAGACTCATTTTTCTTTTACTTTCTGATGAAAATATTATGTTACTAGAAGGACATTACAGAAACAGAAAAAAAATCCCTATTTTGTAAAATACTACTTTCCAAGTGAGGATGAGTACTAAGGTTGACAGGAAGGTTGTTTTAGTGAAGTTTACAGTAGCTGAATAACTGAGGAGAATTATGTAAATATAGTAAAGCAAAAAGAGAAGAGAGCAACTAGTTATACAACACATGGACATATATTTTGTGATGTTGAGATTTTCCATAAGATCAAACAATATTATCTTCGTGCCTCTGTGTGTGGTGTATGTGTGTGTGTGTGTGTGTGTGTGTGTGTGTGTGTGTGTGTGTGTGTGTTCCAAACCAAGGACATTTGAACTCTCAGGCAGGTAGATTCTGGTGGTATGAGTTGATTAGGTGGGAAAGTAGATGAGGACATAATGAAAATCCAATACGGAAGATGAAAACAAGAATTCACTGTAAGGCCACATCAGAGTAAGGAAGATCAATCTTGACGAGAGCTCTTAACATCTATTTATGAAGATATGAGGTAAAACAGACTTAAAGCAAACAGGTATAGCTCTGATCACATTTGGATTTCTTATTAAGAAAAGAAATATTGTTATAAATTGTTCTCTTTGGCTATTCAATTATTCTCCAATGTCACCTCCAAATGAGCATCATATTTCATCTTTTCATCTCAATTCAATGAATAATTAATGTCTTATCATAGATTCTGACCAAGTGTTATACATACATACATGGGCAAGATAGGATCACTTCTCCAGATGTTTTTCTAATAATCTCATTTGTTGATCAGGAGTTGACTAAAGGAAAGTATTCATGTAATACAATGAGGTTGAGCTTAAGAAGAAGTGTATATCATGTGCTATAAATTTGTACATTACGGCAATAGAAAGGGGACCTTTACATAAGTCATTTTAAATCAAGATTTCAAAGACTGAACGGTATCAAAAGACAAGTCAATGGAAAGACGTGGATACGCACATAGAGAATGAAGGTACAGTGCTCCAGACGTATACTACAAGTGATTTAGCACAATAACAAAAAAGGCTGGCACCACCACTGGCCAGTTATAAAGTAAGGGTTGGTGTTAAGAACAATTATCATAGTATAAAAAATGGAATATTATTCAACAAAGTACAGACTTTTCTTGGTACTTCTGTATTAGTGATCAAGACAACTGATAAGACTTTTCCTAGTAATACTCCTTTATCTTCTATCCTGGACCCTTTTTCAGTCAGTGGGTTTTCTCCTTAAGAATAATGCCAGAATCCAAGCAGTTACTAAATTATAATTTCCTTTTCCATTCCTAAACGTCTTAGATACAGGAAACTAGGCCATTTAAGCCAAAATATAAATACAATAATTTTCAAACTGGTTTCCAAATTCATTCAGTTGGTCCTACACAATAGTTCAGATATTGATAGTTCTGTCTCCCTTTGTGCTTAGAATTCCTAGCATAGGTTTTCATAGTTACAGATGGGAGGTTTGTTTACTTTGTTTACTTTTTATTGTAGTATTTTTACTTCATTGATGCCTCTACACTCCATATCTTTCTAAACTACCATTTAAAACGTTTCCAGATGTTTGTAAATTGAAGGGTCAGGATACTCAAAGGTAGAAGGCCTTATAATAAGCCTTAAGGTAACTAATATTCTGTCTATATATTTTCTGTCTCTGGAATGTTTTTATGTGTCATTAAAGTTAATAATAATATATTCACTGTTACCCTACACTTTCTTTTCTACATTGATTTTTATATCTTACAATTGTTCCAATCTACATATATAAGTACTTGTTTACCATGAATTTACTACCCTAAGCCTGAGTTCATTAAAATACAATTTTGTCTTTTGGAATTTTAAGTAGATTATTTTGAAGAAACATTGCTGAAGGAATTACTCTATTGCTATATTAATTTTCTTTTTCTCTTTTACTTTTTACTGGTTATTTTATTTATTTACATTTTAAATGTTATCCCCCTTCTCAGTTTCCCCTCCACAAACCCCTCTATCCCATTTTCCCTATGTCCTCCTTCAATGAGCGTGCTTCCTCCATCCACCCACTCACTCCCACCTCACTATCTTAGCATTCCCCTACTCTGGGCTCATCCTGGTTTTCAAATTTGACTTCATGTACGAGGTTTCCCTTAACTAAACCTTAAAGATTTTATTCTATGATTCTTACTTGGACAAGAAGTCCACAGTGTGTACAGAATATGGAACTCGTGATTTTTACATATAGCAAAAATATTTTGCAACAAGGAATATATAATCTCCCAATTAACTGAATTGGACGAAAGAAGAGATGTCCACAGTTCCTGATTTATGGAGGAACTCTGCCTCTACAGCTGCACAAACCCGGAAGAGACTGATGCACACTGTTGTGTCAAGCCTTTCTCCTGCTAATGAATAGCATTCGCTTTTGTGTAAAGAACTAGTGGGCAGTCTTACAATGGGATCTGAGTCCCTTTAAGTGTATGATTTAAAGCTCTCTTTAAAAAGTTCTTCCCTGTTGGCCAAGTTTTAAAATTGATCAAGGCATCACATCCAAGGGAAACAAAAGAACAGACACTATGTCACAGACCAAGGTTTGGAGAGCAATTTGTTCTCATAAGTATTTGATTTTCTTACTATGCATAATTTGTAGATGTTATCACTTGCTCTTATAATTTAAAACCTCTTTGGTCATAAACTTCACAAGCTAACCAAGGAGAACATTGAAAAGCAGCTGAGGATTTAATTCAAGACAACGACAAAGTTGGCTAGTAAATTTTGGGATAGGGCATTAAATACAATAATTCTTTTCCATCATTTGGAAAATGATATAACCAATGTTATATCATATAACAAAAGTTTCCTAATAGAACATCAAAATATCTTCCCAGAGTTAATACAGAGAAATAAAAAGCCATATATTAATGTGGTAAATGCAATTATAGAAATCCTTTCATTCAGGCAGGCTATATTGAAAGAACTTTAATAGTTTCTAAAGGATCAAAAATTATCAAAGTTTGCTTTAAAAATATTCAGTTGTCAATCAAGCAATCTATTGCTTTTTGTGAAATCTTGAAATATAAAACAATATGAGATTGACATTGCTTTATTTTGAAAGTTGACTCAAAACAATATTATAGCAGACCATTTTTTTTATGGAGGACTTCTGTAAGAAAGATTTGAGTAAAAACTATATAGATTGCAGTTTAAGTCTGTTCTGAACCCAGCTCATTTGATGCACTTTGCACACATGAGACCTATAGCTACCTGTGGGCTTTCATTAGCATGTATAATACCCATTGATGTGTAATTAGTGTCAACCAAGCAATACTGACATATAATAGAGAGAAATTTTTATGATTCTTCATTTTAAAGTCTTGTTGAGTAATGTAAGACAATTCATATATCACCTAGTTTTATCAGAAGCTGTTTGAAGAATACAGTATAAATAACATCTAGTAACTCAACTATTTCTCTAAAAAATGTATTTTTTACATGCCATTTAGGTGTGACGTAGTAGAGTATAGCACAACATAGATGGAAACATCTTTAGTGATATTGAAATTATAATAGTCAGAGGTATGTCATGTATCATTTCTAAAAATAAGTTATGCTACATCCGAGTCAGCCAAGAGTAAGTCTAATGAAAAATACTCATTTTCCACTAAAAATTTAGCAAAAATTACATTGCTTGGGCCTAAAAGTAATTGGGAAACATTTTCCACTTCATTTTATAACATGAACTAAATTTGTTTTATCACTCAGGAGGAAGACACATTCCAAAGTATCAACCAAGACCAAACACAATGCAAAACGTTTCCTCAGAGAACTGAGTAGAGAGTTTAAAGCTCTTTGATCCCTGAATGCAAACACAAGCTGTGTGCACACGTCCCCTGCTTCCCTTTTAAGCTACTCACACAGTCATGCCTCTCGCACGAGCACACTTGCAGTGCCACTTAAAGCCAAACAGTTTCTGTTTTTACTTGAACTGATTAAGATATACTTTTTAAAATAGGCTTTGGGCTTTTGAAATGGCACCCGTAATACCAAAGTGACATAATACTGCACTTCTTTCATTCGAATAGGCTGTCACGGAGGCGAGGGAACCGAATGCTTCTGTACAATTCAATTTCTTTTTTCCTTGTTTTTCTTTCTCCCCTTCTTTCTTTCTCTATCTTTCTTCTTTCTTTCTTTCTCTCTTTCTTTCTTTCTCTTTCTTTCTTTCTTTCTTTCTTTCTTTCTTTCTTTCTTTCTTTCTTTCTTTCTTTCCTTCCTCCTGTCTTTCTTTGTGAGTTAAGCAGATTTACTCTTTAACAGTGGAACTTCAGCAGATGATTATGACATCAAAGTGTGACAGACAGTGATTATGTACTGCTGGGAGAAAATGCATTTAAAAAGAGGCAATTCATTCTCCTGGCTTAAAGGGACAATTTCCTTGGCTAAAAGTAAACTGTCTCATTCCATGCTTCTTTTTGAAGAGAGAGGGGAAGCTTAGTCTATTTCATTAGGTTGGTTATTTCTTTTCATATCACAGAATAACACAGTCTCCTCACACACCTTTCTCCGCCCACTCAATCTGCACAGCCTAGGGATGCTGTGTTGTAATCCAGGAACTTCCTTCATTTGAAGACTTTTACCATCAGGTTTCGAAGCATATAACACTGCAAATGACAACAGGTCTTATTGCCTAATTTTGTTTTGTTTTATTTTCTTCAACGTTTTAATAGTCCTTTTCAATTTGTGGCCAAGTTTAGGTTTTAATGAAGTTGATGGAAACTGCATGGAACACTGTGTAGTAAGTTTTTTTGCAGATTTATTTCCAAGATTACAACTCAGTGATCATTTGTTTAAATTATGTTTAAACTTCTATTTCTACATCAGAGCCTATTAAATATTTTAATGAAATATACTGATAATAACTTTTATTTATATTTCAAATTACTTGGTTGAACATAGTCCAAAGTAACTTGTATTAACTTTCAATTGTATTACGAAAAGTTTGCTAATCAGTATCACATTAATTCTTAGCCAAATGCTCTGCTCTCTATGTATGTCTCTGTGTATTCCTATATAAAACCTATATAGAACAGTGCGTATCATGTTACTTGAATCCATGTTTCCAGGACTGACCATTTGATATGGGGTGACCAACTGCTGTACTCTTATCCAGGGAAGATAATTTCTGCTGTCCTCAGTTTTCCTAACTTGCCTGCAGTTCATTGTGTAGGATTGAGGCCATGTGGACTTTGCCCTGTCCATTTTGGCATGCTTCTTGGTGTCCTTATTCAGCCTGCGTTAATGAGCTTTATGGGTCTAACTACCTACATTCCTGCAAGAGATGATTTCATAGCAAATTTCCCGATCCTCTGGCTCTCACAGTCTTTCAGCCCCTGTCCATGGGAACTGTTTATAATCTTAACTATCATAGAGTTATAGGAGTTTATTGTGGAGAAGCAGATAAAGTCCTGGGTAAATGTGTATTATAGACATGAGCACAATCATGTTGAGATTATGAAGGCCATAGGAACTGACAAAATTTTCTCAGTGAGGTCCTGAAAAAAATATGAATCCTTCTTGTCCAAATCCATGCACAAGTGTGTTAAAGCCTAGCAACTAAAGCTTCATCCTCTGTGAGGGCTGTAACGTGAGACCAGACACTTCGTGTATACTAGCTAACTCCTTATCTCTGTGCTGTAAAGAACAAGTACACCTAGTTCTCAGTAGTTGCTTAGTTGGCATTCTCAAACAGGTCAAACACAGTTCACCTAGTGCTAACTGTTCTGTATGTGTGTCTACCCTTTCTTCACTCCGTTACCAGTCCTCATGAGGTTTCCAAAACCAAGGCGTACAATCTTCTAAGTGGATTTGTTTTATTGTTTACAACACAGATAATATGCTGAAACTTCTCTCTCTCTCTCTCTCTCTCTCTCTCTCCCCATCTCTCCCTCTCTCCATCTCTCCTTCTCTCCCCTCTCTCTCTCTCTCTCTCTCTCTCTCTCTCTCTCTCTATTTCTATTATCTATCCATTAAATATCTACCTATCCATCTACATATATATATATAACATATATATATATATATAACATTACTTTTTATCCTTACTATTCAGAAATACCAGATTAATATATTTAGGTTATAAAAATCAGCCTTTTCTGACTTTTTCAATTAAATAATAATAATTAAGTCAACTATATAAGGAAAGAAAATGTTGACTTAAAGCATATCTTAAATATGACAAAGAAAGGAAAACAGAAAGGAAAAGTTTTAAGCTAAGTTTAGAACAACAAAGTATTTTTTGGTTGGCATCTTCAATTAGTAAATTCATAGGTTCAGTTAGAAAAAATAATCAAATTCATGAGTCTTTTCAAGAATTTAGCTATTTAGATGTAGGGAATGTTTTTCTGGATCTTATGAGAGCTTTGGTTAGAGGACTCTCATTGGTTTTTCAAAGGAAGCTGTTTTATAGAAAGGCATTCAGAGGGGAGACTCTTTACTACCGGAAAGAGGGCAAGAAATATAAGCATAGTTTTTGGATCTTCAGACCATGGCTGTAGTATATCCAGAAATCATTGTCTACTATCAGATTATGCAAAACCAGAGATAAAAAGGAAATGTGTCTTGGGCAAGTCTGGGCCTAACATGTGGATGAGATTCTATGACTGTAGCTCCCTGTCATATGGAGAGGACACTGTCTCCAAGCAGAGGTTCTGGTACTCACAAACTATGCTATCCTCCTCTTTCAAAGTGTTTTATAAGGCTTAAATGTAGGAGTTGTGTTGCTGATTAATCAGTTGTCAACAGCAACTCCATAGACAGTTGTTCTTTGCCTTTGGCCAGTTATACTTTTTTTTTTAGTGTTTTCCATCTGCTGCATCAAAAACTTCTTCTGTGAGTGGTGAGAGCTATATTTTTGTGTGTGCATATCAGAATAGAGATCTAGATTGCATTTGGAAATTTTATATATATATGTATATATATGTGTGTGTGTGTGTGTTTATACATGATTCTAATACATTAATAACGTACTTGATAAATTAATGATAAACATAACTATACATAAATTATACATATATGTATAATTTCCATATATGTAAAGGTAATGGATTTCAGAGGGAGTTATAGAGATATGAGAGAAATTTTACAGGGAAAAGTGTGGGAAATGATATATATACCATACTCATGGATAAGTTTCTCAAATAATAAAATAATTTTTAAGCAAACAATAAGTTTAACTAAGTAGGAAGGATCAGAGGGAAGTACAATTGAACTTCAAGACAAGTTTTGTCTTCCTCTTAACTTACTCTATTCTGACCTGGTGTAATCTACAGTTCTCACAGTTTATTGTGGGTCACGCCTGGCTATGAGTAGTTTTCCTCTGAAAGTTAGAAAGGTTTATTCCTGACAAAGGTTGTTACTGTTCATTCTCATAACAATATCACAGGTGGAGAGGAAAATCTTACGTAAGTTATCTACCTAGGAGAATGTACGTTGTGACAAAATGAACATAAAGACTGATGAAACTAACTTCAAAAATCTAATAAGGAAAATGGCATGTAAAAAGATGTGATTCCTGATTATAAAACTTCAAATGTTATCTCACCCTTGTTCCTGCCAGAAAAACAAATTGTTTTACATATGAGCTCTTTCAGTCTTGATGATTCACTCTTTGTCAGCCCTGGAGTCACCTTTCTCTCCTTTGAAAGGCTCATATGCAAATGTGTAAATATGGACATTATACAACATAGAGCCAAGAAATTACTGTGGTCTGTGCTCCTGCTCCCTTACAACTGACTTTTCGTTGTTGCTCTAGAGCTAGTGTTTGTTTTTGGCTGCACTAAAGCAGCAGCTCCTGATCTAGAACAAGGATAATGCAATATACATCCAAATCTTCATGTGTTCAGAAATCCCACTGACCTCTCTGAGACACATTCACCAAATAACTATGGAAGCCTTTGTGAAGATGAACTTTTTAAATGAATAAAAATTTTGGCCTCATTAATTGTACAGGTGACATCAAAGTCCTAAAAACAAACACCTAACCGAGGTTAAGACTATGACTCAACATTTTAGGATACTCATGTGTTCTTCCATATTTTTAAGCTTAAGGTTTCGAAGTTATGAATTTGTAAGTTTTTATGGATGTAAAATTCTCACAATGCATAAATGCCCACCTGCCTATTAATGAAGTTATGCATGTCCTCACACATTTATTGATCAGATTTTTCTCTCCAGTGATACTTGTCCATCGATGTCACTTTCTATTTTGTTGGTGATGGTGAAAACAGAAAAGCAAAGCTAAATTTATTAATAGGCTATAGTAACGAAAGCAGTGTCCTTAACAGAACCCTCACACGGCTCAGAAATGTGGAGAAGGGAGCATTGTGGCTTGAGAACGGTCATTTTTACAACCAATGTACTTTGGTCTCCACCTTTTAAGGTTGGTCTTTCCAGGTTGTAGGCCTTAAAGTACTGCTGATTATTTACCATTTTTGAATATCATTTTAAATGAGGATGTTAATTGGTAGTATGAAGTCATTCCTTTGTTTTTATTTTTATTTTTGAGCTTATAATAGTCATGTTATTTTTCTCTTCTCTTTCCTCCCTCTAATTTTTTCATGTACTACACCTTTCCTCTTTTCTAATTCATGTTTTTTTTATTTCATTAATTGTTATTACATGCCTATTTGTGTGTGTGTATGTGTGTGTATGTGTATGTGTGTGTGAGTGTGTGTGTGTGTTTGTGTGTGTCTGTGTGTTGTAGCCCAGTTTAATATACCCAGCAAAACTCACGGAAACCTATTTTTATATACCCAAATCATGATAGAAGAATTCTTAGTTTGGCTGCTTTGTGCTTTGTGCAACATGGCTAGAGTAATATTTAATTATAATAGTTTAAACCTTATACAGTATCCTCAAATATTTTTACTACTTTCACCGCTGTGTTATTTAAATATATATTTATATAGTAACATTTACAGTGAGCATAATACCTGAAAAGACTAATATGTCCTACTTGATTCTATTTTGTTTTTGTTGGAAAAAAAATATAGACTATTAACAGTAATATTTTTTCTCACATTTTCTTAAAGAAAATTCTGCTTGGAGTTTCTTCTTGTTGTCCTTCAATCATAGAACTGGGTGATCATACAAAGCAATTAGACAAAACAATTTGCTATCAAATATGAAAGCATTCATGAAAAAGGAAAGGTTCCTGTACTATAATTGCTATAAGCTCCCATTCCTCCCAGACATACTTTTGCAAAATTTACATGTAGACATAGAAATGAGTAAACAGTCTCATTGTTGGCATTTGAAATGCTAAGACATTAATTTAAACTGATAATGACCACCAAACATTGTAGGACTTTGAAGATAAACTGTCTCATGATAATTAGTTGCACATATACCACTATTTTCAAAATGTTTACCTGAATTTTATGTCTAATATGAATAAGGAGCAAGAGCTGTTTCCGTTTCAGCTCTAATTGAATTTTCTCTCCTCTGTGCTATATATTTCCTCATTGACTAATACAAAAAATGCTAAGAATGTGGACAGCTTTCTGCAGCCTTAGTTTTCAGAAGACAAAACAGGAAGCCATCTCAAATGCTCTGAGTTGATCTATCTTTGTGTTCTGAGGACAATGCCTTAAAAATCCACCTGCTGGAAGTCGGTGGTGTATGCGAAGGGATGTCATGGCTATTTGAGAACTGTTGAATACAGAACAGAGGCTTTTCCTGCCCTCAAGCTCACCGCTCTGGTTTGTCTGACTCATTACATGCCAAAACTTTTGATTGATGTGCTCACTTCAGTCACGGGTAATTTTAACTCCTATATTAAGTAGCGGCTGCTTCCACTCCATTATAGTTCTTTGCATGGGGCAAACCAGAGCTCAGGTCTTGTCTATATTGGGTTGACCTAGCTCCATAGTGGGCTTTTGTTTGGTTTTAAGTAGGAGGCAAGCTAATATTTCTAAACTAGCAAACTTGTACATTCTCAGCTTTTCTTAATTGTGTGGGTCCCTGTGTTAAAGGGCTTTTCAGTGTTACCACACCTCTCTTTGGAAGCTCAAGCCAGTCAGAAGAGACAAAGGCTTTCTCAGTTCACAGAATTGCTTTTGAAATGCTGGAGATTTAAAGGGATTAAAACAATCTAACCAACTTTTGCAGTTGATTTTTTACTGCTATTAACTGTTTGCGTTTGTGGGAGTCATTGTGTCTTAATGGTAATTTTTGTTTCTGTATCTCAATATTTGTGCTAGCTTAGGTGACAGAACACACTTACGTGCCTAGCATTTTAAAGTACACTATGCACAATACAAAACTGACTCACATAGGGTGACAGTCGATGACTTACACCTCCCCTAAATGCCAGGGTCAATGCTCACATTAATCTTTATGGAAAAATAATATGAAAAGAAATTATAATCACTAAAATTGGAGAATAAAATTAGAATTTAAAGCAAAGAATCCCATTAAAGAAATATCTTTGATTACAACTCAGTTGATTTGAAAATTAACATAGTTAAATATAATAATGACATATTTACTGCAATCATAATATAGCACAAATTATGGCTTATGCTAGCATATATCCTTTGCCCAAAATGACCTTGAAAAGATTTTGTGGAATGAAAGAAACATTGCTTTTTCTCATAAAATCTTTTCTTATGTTAGATCTTAACAAATGTGGAGTCTGTTCAATATATCAATACTCTTGAGAAAAAAAAAACTGTATAAAGCGTATGACCCAATATTTTATCAACAAGTGCACAAGGGAAGATAAGTAGGAAAGTGGTAAAATTATCAGTATATTAGTAGTTCCTTAGAAAATTAAAACCTAAATCCTATAATCTAGATATTTCTGTACTGTCCCTGTGTTTATAGTTTGACACTAGAAAATGGCAGAAATTCCATGTCAGGCTGAATGACCTCCAAGTCTAACCATTTACCTTCGAATGAAATGAAATATAATTGCATGTGTGATAAAAGATTGCGAATGTGAAATATTGTAACTAATTATTTACATCCTAAAATCTGGTTGCATACTCCAAGTGAACTAGAGGATTTAAAAACAACAGAATTTAGAGGATAGTAAGATAAACTAAAGTAAAATAAGTGATTTTTTTATCTGAAAGTTCAGAAAATGCATAGGTTGTATACTGAAGGTTTTATTGCCCAGAAACATGGTGATATAAGCTTTTGATAATTTGCTTAGTGTTGCCTGAAAAGGAACATTTTAGAAGAATGGGTAATTAACAAATTAAGGATGAGTTAAATATAATTTGTAAGTATTTCTTATGAATAAACCTTTATCTTAACATTCCTTCTCTTACTTCTTAAGTCTCCTTCACAGTATAAAAGCACAGTAGAGTGAGGTAGAAATGACCATCATTGTAGTTTGAACTATAATATCTAATATCCTACACATTCTCTTTACCAAGTTATGCTTCAAATAGTACGTCATGTTTACAATGATAAAGATCATTGTAAACCAACTTTAAGTCTCTTGAACTTTGTAAAATATAGAGCCAAAGTAAAAATATTATAAAGATAGATATTTTTGAAGCATTGTTTCAAACAAATGAATGCAATCAGTAAGAGCTGAAACACCAATGGGAGTCATTACAGGTATTAGGAAAGACTAGATAACATTCTAAAAATATATAACCTACAAATACAACATGTGTTTATTTATTCATATGTTTCATCATGTATATCTTATGGAGGAGAAATAAACGATTTAAAGGTGAATTTCCTGATTCGCAATAGTTGAATTTTTTTCTTTTTTTCTAAAGCAAGATAATTCAACTTTTAAACATTTTAAGAGCATTTCTCCTGATTTATTCTGGTTTTCAAATGAGTGAACACAGCCATAAAAATGCCACAGCTTTCCCTCCAGAGAAGCAAAGCATCCATGGAATTATAGCTCAATTAGGGAACTGGAAAGTCTCAAGCTCTCAGCAAGGTCCACACGATGGGTGGCCAAGCAAGATATGGACATGGCTGGAAGAAGCTTACTCCTTTCTCTCTCTTTTAAAAAAGCCATCAGTTTAGCAGACATTGCTTTCTGCTACCTCCAAGTCAAAGGGCGATGGCATGGCATTTTCTTTGATTAAACATCTTAAGCATTTAATGACTTTTTAGTGTACTTGACATTTATACAGAATATGTTGATTATAACATCAGATGGAGAATCTAAATACAACAGACTAAGACATCAGACTTAAAAAGAAGAAGAAGAAAAAAAGACACAGTTAGAAAGACCTTTGTTGAAAAATAACAGTGGACATAGAAATGCCCTACTCTTCTAGAAGTCACATTCACGGTTGGTGACAAAGTTTTTTAAATTTATCCTGGCTGATTTGATTAATGATTCTAAAATTTACTCCAAGATATTGTCACCTTCCCGGTGGGTCTACAAAATTTCTGGTGTACAGAAATAGGGATTTTGTGGAATATATCATATGAATAACCAGGTTAATGTTATCCTAAAATTCTAGAAAAATACCAAGTTCTAAAACTTAAAGGAAAACAGAGAAAAAATAGATCATAAAGACTTCAAAATAGTTTTAGTATAGAAGTCTGTTTTTCATATGTAAAAGTATCTTTCAATATTCCAGGAGAAGCATACTTACTCAGCTTTCTAATTATTTTTGAATTCCAACAAAGTTCAGTGAAGTCTTAGGTAGGTTTCAATAAGTATGGAATAGGAAAATATTGTCAGTTATAGTATCAGAATTTCTCCATGTCCTCATAAAAGTGATAGTTCTAAAAAGTATTTCTTGAGTAGGAAAAATTAATCTGTACATCTTCATGCATTGTGTAATAATATAGAGAAACACACACACACACACACACATTCAGCACATGGATATACCTTTCTATACAAATAACAAATGTGTTACAGACAAACATAATAATTTCTCCAAGTATTTTTTAAGACACAGGAGATTTTCTATAAGAATATTTAAATGCCAAATTAAAATTAGTGATATATAAATAGATCTAAGTAATTTATAGTTTAATTTTTTAAATCATACTTTACAACTCAGGTTCTAGATATTTTAAATAATTTGATCCTCAATATGGGAAAAAAGTATATCTTTAAGATCTATGTTATGAAATCAGGCAATAAGATGTCATATTAATTGTATAATATAAAGTAAAATCATACTAGGGAAGGTAAATATGCTAGGTTTTACATATTAACAATTTTCCATGAATACAAAAAAAAGAGAATCCATTGAGTACTATAATGTGAGTCTAACAGTACAATCTTTGTTAAATGAGGAATTCCAAAAATTAAAAGAAAGAAAAATACCCATACATTTTATATCATATTGTACATGAGGGAACTGTTCTGTTTAAAGTGAAAAATTTTGTTATAAATTTAGTTAAACTTCAAAGTCTTAAGCTCGAGCTAAAGAACATTATTAAATTTCACAGGAGGAAGTACAAAATCCACTTAGCCTGTTACTAATCTCCTAAAATTCTTCCAGTGAACACTGATAAAGATATAAGATCTAGGATTATCTGATATTCTTTAGTCTATACTACTTATTTCTCTATTGATTACGCCCTGAAATGATTGAAATGACCAGAAATACAGCTCAAACATTCATAAATACTAAACATCTTTGAGAATAAAAGGAAAAATGACATTAAATCTTCACATTTTCTTAAATATTAAGAGAGTAAATAATATCCTCAATTAAAAGAGTAGTGCAGACTTGAGTGGAGAAAGCAGTGGATCTGAAGCATCAATGTTTTGACAAGTGCAGCACTAAATAGTTTAGAAAGAAAAACTGAACAGTTACATGTAGTTTTCTGTACTTCAAAGTAACTGGAATCATTAATTTGTTGACAATTTGGATGATACACTTGTTATTTACTTGTTTGTATATATTATTGTATCGTCATAATAACAATTATAAGAACCCCAAGAAATTATCAATTAAATTGCATTTGAACCCAGTTCACCCTCCTAGAAACAAATCAGTTAAACATCTTTTAGCAACAAAGGAAAACTTCTTTTTCCTAATAATTTGCACTTTCACGAAGCTCACTATTTTCTGTCTCTTTGAATGTTTGATTTCCTCAAATACCTTTACTTTTCTTTCCAAGTGACTCTCTTACACAAATAAATAATTTTGAAAGAAATGGAAAAGCATGCAAAAATGTAATTTTGGAATCAGCCAGCTTTATCTCCTACTTGAAATATACAAACCTGACCAATGAGACCTAACCTGTAATATCTGCAGCAAAGATAAAAAGAGGAGATATAGTTAATGCCTTTTAAAAGCAAGGAAAATGTTTTAATTGGTTACGGAATAAATTCATTACCTCCATGTACATATTAGCATATGTACTTATACAATTAAATTGATATAGTGCAACTAATAAATAATTGTAGAAAGCTTTCCTTTAGTTTATCACACATAATTTAATTAATTCATTCACATCAAGCAGTTTGGGCGGTGCAATTAAAAGGCTGTGAAAGGCAAGGGCTCCCTTGTAGACTATACTTTCCTTTCAGGCCCCTGTATCATTTGCTTGGATCTCACTAGATAACATAGTAGATTCTTTGGACTCGGAAGGTAAGTCAGATGTCACAGCTGACTAATACCGCAGGCTGCGGGAGTTTGCAGAGCCCAGCCATGCGGGTTCCAGGTGTGAGTGTGTGTGAAATGGTCTCAGCGCTGCTGTGATTGCCATTTCCGCATTACCTGCGAGACATGTTCACTAGTATGGATCAGGGATGCTGTGCTCACTTCTTTGGGTTCAGGATGCCTGGTGCCTTCTTCCCCCAGACAAATATCTTTTTTTTTCTTCCTATTTTGACTCTGTTACTGTCCAGAATCACTCCTTCTCACTTTTGCCCCTTTCAAGGGTGGTGTCGTCTCCTTGCCTGTGAAGTTTGCTGCTTGGTATGTTTCTGAACTCCACAGCGACCTAGTTCTGTTCACTTTCACGTTCACATTAGAACTGAGAAGCAACGGTCTATTGTGGAAGCATACTCTTCAATAAGTTTAAATTTGTTTCCTGGGCAGTGTCTTAGTGAATCTAAGAAATGTAAGAAATTATAACACTTTGGGCTTGATTCCTTTGGAACACTTACTGAGGTACATTTATGCGCAAAGAAAGCCTATGTGGCTTGGTCATGGACGGTTCTCTCCTGGCAGCACAGTGCCCCCTAAAGTTACTCTTGCAAAAGAATGACACAAGTCCTCACCGTGGTTTCTGTATTACTTAATAAAATGACACTTCCCTTTGATTTCACAAAATAAATATACTGTCTACAAAAAGAAATCATCGCAGAAGATATAAAATGTGTTTATTTCAACACTGATTTAATCACAAAAATAAAAAAAATGCTCAAATTCAGTCGCTTGATTTTGAGAGCAACAGTACCAATGTGAAATATGCTCGTGACTGAAGGCTCGATGGACTGCTAATTGTGACTCAAAAATACCGCCTGCCATACCATTTGTGAGTATTAAAGTGTGGGTGGAATGTAGTTACAGGAAGTCGGAAGAATCACTTGCACAGTATAAGCATACCTTTAATAAAATTTTCTGTGTATGGAATAATTAATTGAACAATCAAGAAACAAGAATAAAATGTTGAAAGAATATATACAAAAAAGAATTTTGGCTTTATTTTCGACAGATTGTTAAGTTTCATTTTTAACTGCACCACATAAATAAAACATCACGCTGATGTTATGAAGGTGAGAACAAGCTGAATTTTATGAGTCAAAATAAGCGAGCTATGACAATTGTCTCTTTCATACGAAGTGATTTCTATTACAAAATTTTCTTTATGAAGGAAATTTCTTTTCAATCTCTCATCTTTCAGAACAAACATTTAGGTTTATCCCAGCTCCTAAGCATAATATAAAAATAACAGGTTGTCTGAAAGGTGTTATGAGACACACAGTTTAAATATACTTGTCTTTCTTGCCTTTCAATTTCTTTGAAAACTGATTTTCTTACTGTTTATCATGGAGCCTTAGTTAAAATCTTGATGCTCGTGGTAAAAACAAGCCTTTGAAATGAAAACGCACTAATGACAGTTGTGCCATGGCCCCTAGTGTGCTGCAGTGGGTTGGGATTTCAGATGACTTGTTAAGGACAGTAAAATTGTCAAATGGAAAACTAAGTTGATGTTGACATGTCTCCTGAGGTTTAGAAATTCACTTTATGAAATTTCCAGTAAGCTAAATTTACTAACTTGATTTCACAAATCATGACTTTCACATGGTTGCAGTATTTGATTTTGGTCAATACTTTAAAACAAAGCATCACAAACCAGAAGAAATTATATACGAGACAGATGAAGAAGTGCAATCAAGCTGGGAACCATTTTTCCATAATTCTTTATTGATTGATCTGCAAGAGAATCCTAGTTAAAAAGAGTATGCAAGCAGTAAGGGTAACTACTGGGGCTTGGAGTCATTCATGGCCAACGGCTACAGAAAAATGTACATTTTCAGATTCTTTCTCTCACGTGCATCCTTTCAAAACCTAAAGCACATTTATTTCCAAATATTTTTCTTATGTCATCCCATCCGTGGACATAGATGCTCAAACTCCTTTTGAGTTTTATAATAGAAATATGAAATCCTTGAGAGAGTGTATTATCACTGTGGTTCCCATATGTGATCATGCTTAATTCTCTCAAAAGTTTGAAAATGTATGATATTCTTTCTTTAACTACAAATATACACGCTGGATTCCTGGAAACCTAATTCACATTGTTAGTCAGAAGTGAATTATGAATGAAAATCTACTTTAAAAGATAACAAAATCTCTCCTCATCTGAACAAATCCTTACAGAAATGGTGCAGAATTGTGAAAATCTATTGCCATTCGAGGGGAATAGGTCATTTATCTGCATTTGCAGATCACTAGTATGGCCCTCAATCCACCCATTCAGTTTGTTCTGGAAATCATTTGTATCCATTATCTAACTGTTTAAATAAAATTTCTAAAAGGATTCCTATTTGTCTATATGTAAGACAAAAGATGGACAGTAGAAGCAAAATAGATGAATAGAATTCAATTTTATAAATTGAACCCTGTATTAAAATGCATACAATTGTTTAAGAAGAGGGAACATAAATGCAAATAAGACCTCAAACCTCACGGATAAACAGTAATCTGTTCTGACAGTCCTAAATATGAATGTATAATTTTCAGCACCAATATTTATAATTTTTATTTTAATCTCATAAAATAGTTTTATTGCAGTAAAAATATATTGAAAACCATTCATTCCTGTTCATTCATGTAAAAGGTCACCACAGTTGTAAAATGCTTCCTGTCATTAACAGGGTCACTGAGACTAGTCACAAAAGTTATACTTCCCTCCTTGTGCCATCTGCTCACATTTGGTTTGAATGATTCTGACCTTCTCTAATGGCAACCATTGGCTGACACAGTGTGGTAACTTCCCACAGCCCCTGCGTTCAGCCCACACAGGACTCAGTGTCAGATGCTAGCCCACATTCTGCTCTCTTTGGTTTAACCATCACATCTTTGATCTCTGCATTGTTAACAGTTGATGATTTCTTTCATGTTCAAAATAATTCTACTCGGAGTGATTATAAATTAGCAACACTTTTACATTTCTTCGGTTCCTTTTTAATGAATATGTAAATATATGTATATATATTTCATTAAATATTGCCTGTTTCAAAGAGCGTATTTCCCTGGAGGTATAATAGAAATAAACTTGCCAACAGCAGATAAGATGTCAGGATGATATTTAAGGACTGGGAAAAGCTACAAAGACTTTAGTAGAAGTGCCTCAAGTTCTATTTTAAGAACTAATCTGGGAAGTACTATTAAATGTAAATTAAATAATTAAAATATTTGCATATGAAGTTCATAAATCTGTGGTACATTGTTATGACAAGTAGAGTCACAAGATCCATAAACGAAATTAGTAATGCACTATTCTATCTTTTAGGAGAGGAAATATAAATATGTATTGTATGTATGTATTTGCATATTATATATTTTAATAACAAATGCTTTCCTTGTTTAGTAATTGAAAGCTCTCTTTATTAGAAAGTACTTAAAGACACATACACATGAGAGAGATAGACGGACACTGAGAGACAGGGAAAAACACAGAGGGGAGAGAGAGAGAAGAGAGAGAAGTGAAGAGAAGAGGAGAGGGGAGGAGAGAAGAGAACTCTGCAAATAATATCTGGCACTATTCTTATGTGGATTTACAGAACATTTTATTTATAATCTTTCAACTAAAACTCTTTCCTTGAAAACATTAACCATGCAGTGAATATACTTAAAGAAATTTACTAATTGAAGTGTTATTTGTTATTTATAAAGATCATTTGATATTGCTAAATTTCAATCTTATTAGAAAATATCCCTGCTTCCTCTTGGTATGTGATGATTATTATGAAGAAATCCCAATCACTGAATGAGACCTAATAATAACAAAGAAATTAAATTTTCCAAATTCATAACTGAGTTCCCCAGGCTGGCCTCGACCTGCTGATACTCCTGCCTCTGCCTCCTTCATTAAATGCTACCGGAGTGCACCTTTAAAATCAAGTAACTGTCATTTCTCTGTTTTGTTACTGGCGTATTGTGTCAAGTAAATACATGAAACCCAATTTGAGGAGTGCAAAAAAGGGGATTGGATTTTCAGAGGAAGTGGACGGGTGTTAGCAAGATTAATGTTTCTGTGTTTTCTATTGAAGAGTTTTGAAAAGAACATATTAAATGTAAATAAAATATATTTTCATTGATAAAGTATTCTGTATTTTTGACTTACGAATTTACCCACATCATCCATTAACTATGATTCATTTGTGAGTTAATCCCATCACACACTGTCTTACCTTTATACTGAATTATACATTGCCTAAAACAAATAACCAGGAAAGAATATTTACTGAACCTTAAGATGGTGAAGCACACCGTTTAACAAATTTAGATGGCAGACAGACATACGTACTGGGCGATCAGGAGCACGATGCTGTGAATGCGCGTGGCCCCCACTTGACAGGATGAAGCGCTCGCTCCTTCAGGTGTTTCCAGTGATCAGCGCATGGCAACGTGATTCATTGTTAATTTTTCACCTTGGTCAGACACCTTCAAAATTAGTAAAATCCTCTCTTATAATTAGTTTCTATGAATAGTAACTCTCTATTAAAAATAGTTTTCCCTTGAAATATTACTTCCCATTCATTATTAAAAAAAAAAAAGTCTGCCCCTTCTTTTCCAGGCTCTCATGCCTAGGACTGCTTGTTCGGAAGGTCGTTTCAGAACAGAGCAGAGGCTGCACGTTTTATTCTTTTCCTTGTTTATGTTTTATTTTGTGTGCGTTTAGAAAGTTCATCGACATGAGTTTTGAAGATGAAATGATCTACATTGATATATGCTTTTATCTCACACTTTTATTCAATTAAAAATCACCTTTAGTTTCTGTCTTTTATGACCTTGTTGTATA
Source organism: Rattus rattus (assembly GCF_011064425.1). Taxonomy (NCBI): domain Eukaryota; kingdom Metazoa; phylum Chordata; class Mammalia; order Rodentia; family Muridae; genus Rattus; species Rattus rattus. The sequence continues at coordinate 114,781,753 of NC_046154.1, forward strand.
AAGGATCTGTACACTGGGATACCTGTACAAAAAGGAAACTACATTGACAACATCAGCTTCTGTTCATTTCCTGTCAAATCAATAAAAGAGAAAAATATTAGAATGAGTCAGACAATTTTTGAAAAAAATGTCTTTGGATTGAAAAATCCAAAATATAAAATATTTAATCAGTGAGTAAAGTGATTAAGAAGGGTTTTGGTAATTTCTTTTATGAATTTAATAGTAATATATGTCAACAAATAAGAAAATGTTGACAAAATGTATTGTTAGTGAGCTTTTAGTATATTAGTTTATCATAATACATAGAATTTCAGTTTTTGTGTCCTTGATATCTGGTGATAATAATTGTACTTAATCTACTATCAACCTAATATAATGTCTTCTTAATTCTTCACATTACTCTGTAATTTATTTAACAATATGTTAACATTTAAAGTATATTAAAATGTTAATATTACACACTACTGAGTCTTTTCTTTTAAGCTAATTTTTCTGATATTTTGAAATATCATGTCAGTATTTTTTCTTATAATTTTAAAAATCTCGAGATAGCTTACCATAGCACATGGTCACACACACACACATGTGTTTGTGTATCTGTGTGTATGTATATGGGTGCTGTGTACTCTCACTTTACTCTGCCTCCTATGGTTACTATAAATTATTTGTAGAATGCTAAATACTCCAAATTTATAGTTAATGTATTTCATTATATATTCAAAATGTATGCTTAAAATATTTCCCCATAATCATTATTAGTAGTCACTACATATTCCACTGTAGTTTTGCAAACATTCTATGTTGAATTTTAAGAATAGATTTAGAAATTCTTCATTTAGCTGCATAATATTCGCTGCAGCATTTGTGAAGGAATAAATAGTATAAACTATTCCCCAAACTTCAGAATAACTTTTTACATTGCTCTGCAATTTGGTGATACAAGGTGCTGGTGTTGTGTGAGCAGCTTCGCAACTCACAAGAAGAGGACTGTGAGGAAATTATCCATTTTGGCAAACTCTTCCTCCTGTTCCGAAATTATGTGCCACCTTCCTTATAGGAACATGAAGAGCGAATGACCACCTGGGTTTTCCTTCTGGCTTTGTATCCTATAGCAGTTTGGTCTAGAATTAAGCAAATTACTTAGATCTGTATTAAACAGTCCAAATAACCCTATTACAAAATGGGGTTCAGAGCTAAACAAAGAATTCACAGCTGAGGAATGCCCTATGGCTGAGAAACACCTAAAGAAATGTTCAACATCTTTAGTCATAAGGGAAATGCAAATCAAAACAACCCTGAGATTTCATCTCACACCAGTGAGAATGTCTAAGATCAAAAACTCAGGTGACAGCAAATGCTGGTGAGGATGTGGAGAAAGAGGAACACTCCTCCATTGTTGGTGGGATTGCAGACTGGTACAACCATTCTGGAAATCAGTCTGGAGGTTCCTCAGAAAATTGGACATTGAACTAAAGTCTCATTAGAAATATTTAGGGTCCAAAGTTGCCTGAAACCAAGCATATCCCTGTAAAGCCCAGAACTCTGACTTTAAGAATACCATGTCACAAACCACTGAACTGAGAACGGGACCCCCGTTGAAGGAATCAGAGAAAGAACTGGAAGAGCTTGAAGGAGCTCGAGACCCCTTATGAACAACAATGCCAAGCAACCAGAGCTTCCAGGGACTAAGCCACTACCTAAAGACTATACATGGACGGAACCTGGACTCTGACCTCATAGGTAGCAATGAATATTCTAGTAAGATCACCAGTGGAAGGGGAAACCCTTGGTCCTGCTAAGACTGAACCCCCAGTGAAGGTGATTGTTGCAGGGGAGGGCGGCAATGGGGGCAGGATGGGGAGGGGAAAACCCATAAACAAGGGGAGGAGGAGGGATTAGGGGGATGTTTGCTCAGAAACCGGGAAAGGGAATAACACTCAAAATGTAAATAAGAAACTCAAGTTAATAAAAAAAAAAGATTAAAAAAAAAAGAATACCATGTCACCCTCAAAATTTACTGATGATTTTTATGTGCGCTTGTATCTGATGATCAATGACGAATTTGAAGTTAATCAGAATTAACTGCCTTCACTTGCTTAAATTCACACATGAAAAAATATTACCACTTCATTATCTAATCAATCGACATCCCTTATTAAGTGCATTTTCTTTATGAAACAATGTGTTTGAATGAATTTCCAAATACTAAAAGAACAAGAGATAAATAGTGAAAACCTTATCCCCAGGTTGTAATAATTAGTGTGATAAGTTAAAGCGGACATAACTAAGGTAAATCGTATACTTTTGAACCATTCCTTTAGTGTTAGGTGTATGGTGTGTTTCTAAGCATCAGTCGTGTGCCTGATGTCTACAGAAGCCATAGAATGGTGATGGATACCCTTGGAACTGGTTGTTATGGATGGTTATCAGCCACCATCTGGAGGCTTAACACCAAAACCAGGTCCTCTCTATAGCAGCAAGAACTTTTCACTCAGTCAGTTATCTAGACCATGGTAAACAATCTATGAAAGAAACCGATGAAAAGTAAACATGTAATCTCACAAAAGAGTGAAAACTGGAGAAAATTCGTATGACTCGTGAGCTGTGATGATGTCCATGCCTGGTGTCTCTCTCTATATTGTTATACAACTGCGTGAGAAGTAAATTTATAAGAATTTTAATGAAAGTGAGTGGGTAACTGATTTGGGTATATATAGTTAAAACTGGGGTGGGGAAGGATGTTATCTCACACAGTGTTCTAAAGATGATAGCAATGAGGACCTGTGGCTCCTGCTTGGTGTTTTTCTTTCCTAAATTTTGCATGTAGCTGAGTTTTAGAAATTTTATGTGTACTAACATGGTATTATATCTTATTTGGTTCTATCAAGTTCAACATATCTTTCTCCTTCAACATACTTTCTTCCTAATAAATATCTCTGAAAATATATTCTACTAGAGCTTTTAAATTTGTAATATATCAGTCTTAATTTTACCAATAGTGAAAACATAAAATTTTAGCTAGATTTTTATAAATGAACGTTTCTAAACAGGAGAAGTAAAAGAAGCATTCAAATCTGACATAAAACCATGAGAGTGAGTTATTTATTCCTGAGAAATGGGAGAAATACAACTTTATGGCAACTTGAGTCCACACATAATGATACAATGCTATAAAATCAATTATGCACATGGTTTGTAATTCATTCCCTTATATAAGGTGGATCCTGGAAGTTTCTACAGCCTTCCTTTAATATTTAGATAACAGTCCCAATCAGCTTTGAGTCAATTTTGTTGTTTCATATTGGAATAATTTTCTTTTCCATTCACATAAATATTCTTGCATAGTATTTACCATTCCCATGTTTGAATTTCAAATTTTATCGATCTATACCAGTATGCACTCATGTAGCTTTATTGCCATATTATGAAAAGGTTATTACCACAGTGACTGTACCTAAATAAAGAGGGAGAAGAGTTAATAGAGACAAGACACTTGTTCCCTTCTATTATGAATGGACATCAAAACAAAATAAGAAACGTGCTTGTCAGCTAAAACCAACAAGGGAACACCTTGTTATTTCAATCAGGAACATAAAAGGAATCAAAAAGATGGAAAATGCCCATTTTCCTTTAGTAAATACTTGTAAGTACTCTATAGTTTCATCATTCATACTGAAAGTAACTTAGCTACAAATACATATCTAGCAGAAAATTTTAAGACATTATGCTTTCATTATAATGTAATAAAATTAGCAGCAGAAACTTCAGAAAATACTAAATGAAGTTCAGATAATGAAAGGATAAAATAATAGGACTAAGAGTTGCATTCAATCCACATCCACAAGGGAAGGGGGCTTGAAATGACAAAGACTAAAACAATGTTTAAAGCAAATTTAAAATGCAAATCCACATAAGAAATTTAATTACAAATATATTAGTATGTTAATAAATATGAATGGAGTTTACTTAAGTGCAGGCATCTCCATTACAGTAAAAAAAAAAAAAAACTGAGTACCTCAGAGTAACTACAAATGCAAATGCAAATTTCTTTACAGTGTACACTTCAAAGAAGTAAAACATTAATATGAGGAAAATATAAACAATTAAAAACGAAAAAATTTTCAGTTTTAGCCTAACAAACAACAGGTAATATGAGATAGTCCATATTTGACTTAACTAAGAAAGGTCAATTGTTTGGTGAGGATAGGGTAATGAAAAAGAAAAGAAATTACAGATAGATAAGTGTTATATTACACAAACACCAATAATGCAATATAGGCAATTAAAATTAAATTCTTTTTCTAATATAGATTTATACTTTTGCAAATATATTATGATATATATGTCTGCAAATAAAAATATAATAAAATATAAGATCATAGCAAACTATGAATGAATGTTCTATAATTGTTCAAAGAGCCATTTCAAAAGGTGTTGAAAATAAATCTAAACTACAAAAGGACATGGCTGTGCAAGGGGGAAAATGATGAAATAAGATGGGATAGGTTGGATAAACAAGGGTCTTAAGTGTGTGTTGCACGGTTAACATGAGCAGTACTTTATCCTGCAGTAAGATATATGCAGTTAATATAAGTAGTACTTTATTCATGTGTGAGATCTATGCATTTAATAGAGCAGTACTTCCTAGAGGTAGGAGACATATTAGCTAATATGAGCAGTACTTGATATAGCTGAGAGAAATATGTGGTTAATAGGATCACTGCTGTCTCTCCCTTCCTCTATCTGTCTGTCTGCCTATTTGTATGGTACAGTTCAGTGATGCATTATCATATGGTAATAAATGCTTAAGGTTATAACTGGCTTATAAACAATCATAGCAAACTTATAGCTAGGGTTTTATCTGTTGAGAACGGAGGACTGCACTTATGCAATTAGGGCTCAACACTTTCCAGCACAGGATTCTCGGCTCCACTGAGAAACCAGATTAGATTTTAAACAGCTATACACAACTCACAACCATCTGCAGTGCAGTTCAATGGGGTCTAATGTCCTGTCTAACCTCTACGAGCAGCAGCACATGCGTGGATGCATGCACTCACACACCGTCAAAACACTATCAGACAAAATTTCTTTTCAGTAAAATAGTAAAAGTCTGGTGGAAAAATTACATGTATATATAGTTCAACTATTTTAATCAAAATAAAATTTAAATTAATAGGTTTGAAGGCTCTATTCAATTTGATGAATGATAATATATAGGTCAGAGGAAATCAGCTATGTAAAATTTGTATTAAATTTTATAATATTCATGCTCAAAATTGACACTATGTAAAAATAAATGTGTTTCTATAAGGATATTATTCTTAATTGTGACATTTGTAAGAACAATTCTCTTAAAAAATATGCCGAATGCCATCCTCTATTAGCTAATTCTATCTTATTCCTCATCATCTTTTCATTATTTACTGTTCGTTCTCTATTATATTCTTGTATTTGTCATTAAAATTATTTTACATTCCTTAACAATATGAAATGACAGATAAGATCAATTATTTTACCATATTCATTAGTGTGGTCCAATGTCGTCATTCTTACATTGTGAGTTTAGGAGGTTACATAGGTGGAATTTATTATTTTTCAGTTTCTTGTTCAAAGTCTAGACCTTGTAAATTTCTTTGTTACATTGTGCTCTCTTTTCCACTGATTCCCTTTAACCTTAAATATTCATCTTTCTTACAAAAAACATGTTCATCCACAATGGCACTTGACAAAGTCGAATGCCAGAAAATGTGGAAATATGTACAAAATTAAGAAAAAATAATTTGTTTTGGATCAAATGAATTGGAGTCAATTGTTTACGAATGTGTCAGTTTTTGTTTACCAATAAAGGTTTTGAACAATTATAAGCACTGGGAGAATATTATTTAGACAGTAAAAGATATAAGGCTCAGTAATTTTCATATTAATATATGTCCTATAAAGGTGGCATTTAGGATTACTTCTCTATTGACCCTAGCTATTAAATACTTAGCCTAAAGCATTTAAGTATAATTTCTTTATGTCCAAAGAAAATGTCCACTTTAATACCAAATTCCATCTTCTCCTAATCCACAGAATTATAATCATGTTAAACAATAGTTGATATAATAAATGTAGGTCCTGCTAATGCTCCTTGACTTAATGCTTATTGAACTTCTTCAACAGAAATGAATTGTGTACAATATTGTACACGCAGGTAGTTACAGCTAAAATTATATTCAGGGTGGAGCCAAAAAGGGTTAAAATAACCCCAGTTTAACTAGAGTTTGGGACAAGAAATTCTCAATCTTTGTTTCCTTTGAAATGTAATAACTTATTTGAAATTTATCATCGAAAGTTCACCATTGCTGGCATATTCCCCATAGGGTCTCTGTTTCAGAATGACTGAGTGATGTGAAAATTAGAATGGTAAACCTGATCTGAGGACCTCAGCATATAAAAATTTTACATACTTAGTAATTTATTAAATATACTAAATTCTCCAGGTAATGCTGATGTGAATTTATATTCTGAAAACATGCAAAGGTAGCTAGAAATGTCACTAAATTGTTAAACCTCCTACATAATTATCAGGAGGTGTTTAGAAGTCTAGCTATAATGTGTAAGAAAAAAATGTGACTTTTGAGTGTATGCCCAGGAGTTTTATACTTTAAAAAAAATCACTAACTAAAGTAATAGACACAGGATATATATATATATATATATATATATATATATATATATATATATATATATGACTTTCCTCTGATTAATTTTGTTCCAGTCATTCCAGACCCGAAACAAAGAGGGCACATTTTAACACAAGAACAAGTAGCATTTTCCACAGAAGAAACATAGGTCGGAAAGTCAGTTCTCATTCTGACAATGATCTATAGCAATGATTCCTACAGAACACATCCAAATATCACTGTTAAAACTCTTACCATGTCTAGCAATGATGGGGAATACTTTTATTCCAGCATTAGGGAGGCAGATTTCAGTGATTTAGAGGCCAGCCTCATCTATAGAAAAAATTCCAGGACAGCCAAAGCTACACACAAAAAAAAGCCTGTCTAAAAACCCAAAACTGAAGCAAAAATAAGCAAACAAACCACTGATAGCAACATTTACCCTACCCAAAGATCTTAACATCTTCTCATCATCCCTAATCTCAAATAAACAACTTAAGCACAACAGAGAGAGAGAGAGAGAGAGAGAGAGAGAGAGAGAGAGACAGAGAGAGACAGAGACAGAGACAGAGACAGAGACAGAGACAGAGAGACAGAGAGAACAGAGAGAGAGAGAGAGAGAGAGAGAGAGAGAGAGAGAGAGAGAGAGAGAGAGAGAGAGAGACATGCTGCAAAGGAGAAACAGAAATAAACATCAGAATTAAAAGAACAAATAATAAAAAAATAATAACAAATGCAATGTATTGTAGTAAAAGAAAATTAGAATTTACATGGCTTAGATAAAATTAAACAGAAAAAGGCATGAGCAACAGGACTTGGCAGGAAAGATATAACACAAAAGTATAAATTTAAAATGCAATACATAATTTTAAGAAGAAAGGAAACAACAAAAATAAATCAAAGGTGGTGACACACGTCTATAATGCCAGCCTTCCCGTAGAAAGATCATGGAGTTTGAGAGTACCTTGGGCTATTCAAAACAAATACATGCTATTAGATGGCTCTGGGACCATGAAAGGCACCCTGGTTCCTGGTTGAGCCAAGGCTTGAACCCTGGTGACCCTGAAAGGGGTGGTAGGCATTCTGCTTGACTCCCTGAAAACCAAATCCTGTCGGTAGTCACAGCCCTCCATAGTTTTGTGGCCATCATTCATGTAAGGGAAACGACCCCACCACAGGTAGAGGACTCCATTATAATGAGGTACCTAAAGGCATGGAGGCTTAGACAATAAACTTTCCTTCCCAGACACTCCTCCCTGCAAAAGATATTTAATCTCAGGCCCACCCTTGGAAGTGGGATATGGTTCTACTCATCTTCACTTTCCCTGTTTCCTGTCCCTAAGTCCCCTATCCATTTCCCTTACCTTTCTTCTATAAGGGTATTCCCCTGACTGCCCCCGACCCCTGCCGCCAACATTCCCTTAAATCCATGGACTGTTTCATTTCGTTGGTCTGCTGTGGCTAGCCATGAAGAAGGCCTTTGCCTACAGAACTACCATCTCATCTCCTGTACAAGGCCTCCCTGTGCTCCCAGTCACAGCCGCCACCAAGCCTAACCAAGCCTGCCACCTTCAAGCCAAAGACTCCCCACAACAGGAACAGCAGGAGCACCCGGGGCCTTCCCCCTTGGCCTCAGGCCAGATCCAGCTCGCAGGCCGCTACTCCAATCTCAACTCTTCCACGGCTTCCAGTGAATGCCCAAGAGCCTGAGAACTGGACGTCCAGCCTCCTTGCAGGCCCTGAGCCATCTCCGGCTGTGTCACATGCTTCAGACTGTGCTTCCCCACCCTGGAGCAGTGTCCAGAGGCTGTCCTATGGCCCAACATCTGCTCCCCTTGTGATATCATGGGGTAAGCATGGTCAAACATCCTGTCTCCTATTCCCCTGAGCGGCCAAGCCCTGAGGCAGAGCAGGATGCAGGACCCATTCATCCTACAGGTGATGGTGGGGGAACACAATGATTCTAAAGCATCAAAATAGGACTCCCAAATTTTATGAATATGAGCCACAGAAACAAGTACCACATAATAGATTCACAACTTAGACTAGCTAATCAAAGGGCCTCACTATCTTTAGAATATGAACAAACATCAAGTGACCTGTGTGGTACAGGAGAGTGCATTAAAGGGACTCATGCTTTCAAGCAAAATATGGTTTCATCAGTGTCAAAGTTAAAGCGGGAAAGCTCTGTATAAATGTGAGTACACTTCCAGTGGCAGTGTGAGAATTACTTTCAGAAAGGCCACACACTAGCAACACAATGAGCGGGAAACAAGAACAACAAAAACCACTCCAACAAAACAAACACAAAACCGTCTGTATAATAGATGTAACAGTTTCCCAGAACAGCATGATGGGGATATCAAAGAAGGGCACAGACAACACTGTAAGACAGAAATGAGAGGATTTACCTCGAGGTACCACTTTGTGGTCTTTCAACCTCTGGAGGAGGAAGGAGTTTCTAGAAACTTCTTCAGACAGCAGCTTTGGGGGGACAGTGGGCTTAAAAAAGGGAACCGTAAAGGTATGTGAATAATGAATTATAAATTATGCATATTTGGTTTAGATCAGCTTATCACATTGCACTTTGGATTAGATTCTAATGCATTCTCTGTCACATAAAATATAAATGAAGCAGGAGGTCAGCATGAGGGTTGGCTTGCATGGCAGACCCTGTGCACATCTTTGCCACACATTTACATCTCTCTAAGACACTCTGAATAATGCTTTTCCTTTCATCCTCAGTTGAGCTGATCATTTTAGGATTCTGCTCTCATTTTGGCTTTGAAGTTTTCTTTCCTGCTTTAATTACCTTTGATGGTAGGGTAAGACTCTTTTGCACAGAAGAATTTATATACTTAGGTTAATATAGCATACATTTAAAAGCAGAGAAAAAATTAAAAAATCTTTTTTGCTTGAAGCAGCATTTAAATTGTAAGAGCACATCACCCGGACACGTGCTCAATAATAACATGCAGCAGCTTTCAAACCATTCGGGAAGTGCTCTCCACCCCACCCCACCCGCTTGCTCTTGAAGACAGCTGCCCCTTCCAGCTTATGTACTGAGGGGTTTTTTTTTTTTTTGATAGACTTATGTCTTTATTTAGGGAGTTGTAAAGAATCACTTGTAGTCATCAGCAGTTTCAGAAACTAGCCATTGAAGTGGGAATAAAGCCTGTTTAGAAGATGGATGCAAACTTTTCATTCAGGATCACAGAGAAAGATATTTCCTTCGCCAAAAATAGATTCCCCAGTGTAGCTAGAGACTTACATTAGCCCTGAATCACCACGGTAATAAGCAGCAAAGACAGAGATCTTCTTTCTCTTCATGTAAAAAGGATCACATATGCCAAAAAGCTTTCACATCAAACTGTGTTACTGTGCACACACACACACACACACACACACACACACACACACACACACACACATTTTTATAAGTATGTGTTGACCAAAATCATATTTTCCTAGAGTTCTACATAACAGGAAAAGCTGGGTGTATCATTTTCTTTTCTAAGAGTAATTAGCTTTAACGTCATTAATTAAAATTATGATTTATAACCAGGTAAAAGGTAGACAAATATGGTTTTGTTTTCTATTAATTTAAAAGACAGTGATCCCAAAACTGATTAAGAAAGCAGGACCACATGAAAATTTCCAAAAATCAGTAGGAAATTGAAACCAGAGTGGTGCCTTTTCACCCATTATTTTTTAATTCATTGGTATCTCTAAAATATGGTCACATTTTCTAAAATTTTGCAAGCTTGAATGAAGTGTGTATGTGTGGATACTTGGATAGCCACTAAAAGAGCCCATCATCATCAGTACCATACTTGTGTGTGCAAAGCTGTCTTTAATTCCACTTACCCCTTTCAGCACTGAATCCTGTTTGAATCTAAGCTCACCCAATACTAGATTTTCATACAGGATAATATTCTCTCTGATCCCTGGTATATATTGCAGTTTCTGCTTTTTTTCATCTTTATTTTTCACGGTTGGAACACAGGAAACAGATGTATTTTTTATTTGTTGTCTTTTCATTTTTATTTCTATATTATATTCAGAATTAATAAAATATCTTAGTTTATCCTTAGATTATTGTTTAATTCTCTTTATCATTTATTAAAAATACAGTGACTTGTGAATCTGTAATATACTAGAATAACTTAAATCCAGGGGTTCTTTTCCTGTGTATTGGACACAAATCTTGCTCAACAAAATAAATTAGTAAGAAATAGGAACAACTTTTATTAGAAAACTCAATTCAGTATGAGGTATAATATCTTTCTTCTACCATGTGTCTAAAACAGACTCTCAAATAAAGTTATACATATACACTTACATTTCCATCAACAATCAGAGAGCTCCATATCTCCATCCACACAGATTTCTTAAACCTTTACCCATGCTAAAAGTCGAATGTCCTTTCTTCAAAGCTGACAGCTGTACAAGCTGACAGTCCCACTGCATCCTTCAGGTTCCTAAGCTTCTGTCTTCTTTGTGAGCTGTTTGTTCCTGAAATATGAATCCACTCAGATTTATTCTTCAGCCAAGTTTGAACCACACCAGCTTTTACTAGAATTCTCTAATGCTGCCCTAAACCCTGCTATCTTTGGGATACTGGCGCTAGTTCACGAGGTGTGAGGATAGAACAAGACACCCAGGACCATTTAATCATGTCAAAGACCATTTCTTCCATATTTCAACCCAAAATAGGACATTGGTTCCCTCTGAAATTAAATAAAACAGTAAAAAATGTATTAACCAGGGTTCTACAGAGAGGCCATTGCTGTTCCCTCAAACTCTTTCTCTCTCCCACTTCTGTATCTGTGTCTGTCTGTCTCTGCCTTCATCTCGTCTCTGCATCTCTGTCTTTCTCTGTAACTGTCTGTCTCTCTCTCTCTCTGTCTCTCTTTCTCTGTCTCTATTGGTCTCTTATAATAAAAGAACCGGGAAGGAAGCTTTCTTGTTAAGTATTTGAAGTCATGAGGAACAGAATTTTAATCTCAAGAAACAGAGTTAAACGCAGGAGGAAGACAAGGAAGAGATATTTCTAAGTTCAGAAATCAAAGGTAGGAAAAGATGACTAGGCAGACCTGTGTTTTCTGCCAGCTCTGGGCTTGCTTGCCTAAGATCTGCCTCATTTAACTAAGATGTTAGAGTGATAGAGCATGATTCCAGATATCAACCTTGGGCCTTTTCATAGACACACATGTTCCCCTTCATATGTAAACATGTATAATCACATGAGAAAATAAGCCAATATCTATTGCTACAGGTAGATTTGAATTGCCAAATGAATCTAAAAGCTGTTTGTACAACTGCGTTTAGTGTTTGGGATAAGACAATTAGCACAAGTTTACCTTATCAAACTCATTACTCAGTTGTCATATTCCCTGGATAAGACAGGTTGCTGTGACTTACCAGTTATATGGTAGAATGTCCTAAGTTATATGGTTAGAGAAATGTAGTTAGTTAAAAAAAAACACAATTAAGTATGTCATAATAGAATGCTGCCAATAACTACGGCTATGCTTTGAATTCTACGACTGTAGCTTTTGATCTAGGAGGAGTAGTGAAAATTGAAACTTGGACTTCTTGCAAGCTTGACTAGACTTCTGGTCCTCCTACAGGGTTGCCCTCTACCTCAGCTTCCCCCTAATTCAACAGAAGAGTCAGCAGCTTCTGTTTGTTGGTCCACATATCTGTACCTGACTCTGTCAGTTGCTTGTCAGGTCTTTTGGAGGGCAGCCATGACAGGTCTCTTCTTGTGAGCACCCCATAGCCTCAGTAATGGCATTAGACTGTGGGTCCTCTCCTTGAGCTGGATCCCACTTTGGGCCTGTTGCTGGACCTTCTTTTCCTCAGGCTTTTCTTCATTTCTGTCCCTGAATTTCTTTCAGACAGGAAGAATTATGGTTCCGAAATGCTGGATCACCAATCTGGCAGCGTACACCAGCTGAGATGCCGCCCCTAACACATATACAACAGAAGACTGGGGTCTGGGTTCATTCAGAGAAGATGCACCTAATCCTAAAGAGACTGGAGGCTCCAGGAAGCTTAGGGGACTGGTGGAGTGGGGGCTGGGGACATCCTTGTGGAGATGGTGGGGGGAAGAGTTATAGGATGTGGAACAGTCAGAGTGTGTACCAGGAAAGGAATAAAGTCTGGCATGTAAAATAAATAAAGTTAAAAAAAAAGAGCAAGCTTGATAAACAGCCTACCATCACACAATATACCTCTAGCCCGTTTAGATAAATGTTAAAATAATCTTTTATTTATTGAACAAAATTTTTTAGCTATATGACATAATATAATAAAATAGCTGAATAATTTTGTATGGTTTTTGAGTATTTAATTGTCTTTTAAACTATTAAAATATTCAAAGAAAAAGAGTACTCCACTTTTTCCATTTGAAAAACAAGGGTGATTATCACCAAATAAGAAAAAGAATAATGATAGTATATTCCGCAAAGAATTTTGGTAGCATTAATTCTTGGTAACTATGAAGGATCACACAGCACACTCCCACAGTAATAGGAGCCATTTCCCACTTGTGTTAACAGATTTAACTTTTGTGATACGTTTTTGAATAGGTAATTGTGAAGATTGCCTTTAGTATAACATGTTGTCATACCTATTAAAGCTATGAACCTTAAAGGACAGAATTACTATTCCTTATTGCACTTTGCACTGCACTTATTTCACTTCAGCTGACAATTGTCTCTCTCGCCACACAGAATAGAAATCACTTGAACAAAACAAAACAACAACAAAAAAAACTTGTAAAAAATAAAATAAATACAAGTGAAATAAATTGAATTAACTGTTTAGACACCTTATAATACAAATAAAAGTGCATGTGCGATCTCTGTTTATTTGCTGCTGAACACACAGCATTTAGACATTAAGACAAAACACAAAGAAGGCCATTTGGGCACTCCACTTAACCTAATTCACTAAGTCAACATTTAATAAAGGCAAAGAGGTAGATGTTACAACTTAGTCTAAGAGACTTAAGATTGTTACTGGTAACTGAAAATTCCAGTAATTTCCTTGAGTGAATCTTTTCTCATTATAGCAGCAGAATGTACTCTACAAAAACAGAGTAGAGAAAATTATAAAAGATCTGTTTCCTCAAGATTGGGATTTTGACATGACTTTTCCTAAGGCTTTGGGCAATAGTAATTTTAGAAGACTGGTAGATATTATGATTGACATGACAGAATTTAGTTATCAGGAGGAATAGAAGGCTTACATGTATTTAGTTGCCACTGATGTTGATCAGTGAAACAAAAAGAAGAAACCCCGATAGGCTGCTGAAGGGAGATGAACATTTATAGTTGAGATTCATAGAAAGGATGTTGACAGAGATAGGTGAATGCCACAAGGTGTAGTAAGAGCCAGGATGGGAATAGCCTTTGAAATGAGCAGTGTCATGAGCTATGAAACCATTGCCTTGATTGCTAATGTTCGTGATGTAAAACACCCCACCACATCCCATATCCACTGACAAATTTATTATAATTAGAATATAACATTTCTGAAAATTGGTTATTTCTCATTTCAAAATTGTTACAAGCATCTGCAACTGACCAGTTTGGTATTCATGAGATGGGGAGAATATCAAGTATGAGTAACCTATAAGAAATCCAAGTGAGAAAATGTTTAACTGAAGGACACTGAATTCAGACTAATGAACTTGCCTTTTTTTTTCTCGAGAAATAATGTTATTTCATACACTGAGAAGGATGTGATATCTTTAGAGGACAGTGTTCACAAGCCTTTATACTGCTAAAATAAAGGTTATTGAATTACAAACACAAAGCTATAAGTTTCAGATTGTCAAAGGAAATACAAATTGAATGTATAAGTGCATGTAATAGGAAGTAAATTCCTTTATCATTTTCTTCTCTCTTTTTTTTTTCTCTAGTGTCTCTTTGAAATCAAATCTAGTCCTACAATGGATATTTAATTCTATTCTGGCACATTCTTTTAACTCTCTACAAAACTCAAATTTCTGAGGGACTCTGCCCTTTTAGCACAACATCTCCCTTATTTTTTATCTCTGCATAAATAAACTGATGGGGCATGGGTATATTGTTATTTGTTTGGTTCTCTTTCTATTAAAAATTCATTTTGACACAGTTTTGGTGAGATTATTTCTCAGAACATGTTACCATATTCGGTTCTTGAATTCACCAAAGAATTCTATAGCCTTTCAATATTACAATATTCTTTAAATCATGGCCTTAATTTGTATGGTATGTTAACTCTGGGTGTTATGAGTGCTTAAGTAAGTGTGGTTACATTTATCACTTTTGATGGAATAAGTTTGCTTTGATTCCTGACAGGTCTTGGATCTCCCTTAGTAGTATATTTTATACACCTTTTTAGAGTTTATATAAATGGTTTCATTAAAATTTTCAGTTCTCCAAGACACCTATGTAATTTAAATATCCCAACTTCTTCACTTGATGAAAGACCTATAGCACAGTTGAAAGCTATTGGAGTGCACAGGATTTGTATGATTATTCCTGATGCTTTGCTTATCACACTACAATCTTCAGATAAATAAAATAGCAGCTCATTTCCGTTCACAACAAAGAGTATGCTCAAAGACAACAATGATGGGGGAATTTTGAAACTCTTGCTAGATTCATATGTTAATGAACAGCTGTGATGTTTCCCAGACACATTACTAAAAAGAAGACAATTCCCAGGTTTTCTGTACAATCTAAAAACTTTTTAAAAGATTCAAACAAAAACTGTAAGCAAAACTGTCACAAGTTCCCACAACTCTATCCTTATACCTTTACAATTCTGAGCTGTCACTCAACTATATTTAGAAAACCCAAATGTTACAATAGTTTCTTTGTGTATTTAATATGTTTTTACCTTAAGGAAAAGTGACATTGCCAAATGTACAACATAATACAGAAGGCTGTGATTTTTTTTTATGCTGAAAAAGGGCAAAAATAAGGATCAGTCAGGAAAGAAATAATAACATTTAAAATAATAGAAACTGCGTTATCTACAGTCCCTCTGTGCATCAAGGAAGTCTGAGGATGCACCCTTAGCTTCTGTAATTAGTAAAGAGTTACAGGGATGACTAAGGGCCCTCAAAGGGATTTTAAACACCTACTTTCAAAAGCATGTTGCCTGCCATTGCAGACTTCAATAGTTAGATGGGAGGCAAGACATATGTACATGAAATGTAAAATAACCACAAAAATTGAAAATAGATACGTTCTTGGAATTCTTTTCTGTGACTAAGTCTTCCTGAAAATAACACCATAGATTTGAAATCTCCCCCTATTTGTATAAATTAGCATTAAATGAGCAATTTAGAAACAAATATTAGTGCTCCTATGTGTGCAAAGGACATGGACCACATTGCTTCTCTATGGTCAGATTCTTAATATGATTTGCAAGCATTCATTCACTCTGACATTCACATGGATAGACGCTTCTCAGTGAAAGGCAATTCAAATCCTTTTCATTGTCTGTTCAGTCTGCTGTGCCATGAATATATGAATACATCCAAATGATATTATGTAAATTAAGTCTACCAAATGGCAGGTGCCATGAGGAGTAAAATACTTTCTCAGGAACTAAATATATCCATAAGTATTTGATTTGAGAAAAAATGAAGATGTATGAAAATGAAGTATAAATCTATAAGTAATAGTCACTGCGGTTTGCTTCTGCATTCAAATTCTAGAGACCTGGAAAGATCTCAGTAAGCATATCAGTATAGTCAATTTCAAACTCTAACACTTTAGTTAGGTATCATAGTATTGTTCTTTATCATAGTTTAATCAAAATTAGTATTATACTATCCATTCTTTTATCACATAGAAAGCAGGTCTGAAAGAATGAAGGAAAAATATCTTCTTCAATGGCCAAATTTATGTTTAGTAAAGATGCATATATGCCTACAGCAGAAGAGAGAGTACATTGATTGTTTCTTTTGTCACTCTATCAGATTGGGCTTGTCGATATTACTCTTTAATTTTTTTTAACTCTTTAATTTTTTAACTATCATTCTGCAATACGTTTGTATAAAAGACATTTTCATTGTTAAAGGATGTATCCTAGAGCCCTGTTGCTTCTTCTATTTTTGTATGTGTATGTATACATGTGTGTGTGTGTGTGTGTGTGTGTGTGTGTGTGTGTGTGAACATACAGGCACTCACATCTCTTTCTAGTAAAAGGCAATATTTCTGATGAATAATCCTTTAAACTATCTTATGAAAGCAGAATCCTTACTCCTCTTCATATACCCAGTCCACCCACTCTAGTTAACTCTTGTAACTAAATGTCTTAAATGTCTGTATCATTTGTAATATTTTAACCATTTCATAAAACCAGTGCACATGAGACATTTACTGCAGTCTGATTAACTTTTGAAATGGTTAATTGAGATTATTATTATAATTGTGTATATATGCCCAAGTGCAAACACACACATTCAGATGTCTAAACTCAGTTCTTTCTTTCCATCATGTGTCTCAACAAGTGAATTTATCTTGTCAAGCTTGTGGGTCAACCACAATTATGCCTGAACCAACTCTCCACTATTAACTTCTGTTTTTTAAATTAGTTAAATTTTTGGTGCTTTCATATATGTACTAATTTATTTTGATCATACTCAATTCCCAATATCTTTTCTTTTCCCCTGCCCATTCCACTGAACTCCCTCAACTTCTGCATCAGTATCCTATCAAGTATGATATCATTGGGTGCGTATAAGATCTACTGCTTTGGATTGGGAATATTTGCACTAGCATGGGTGAGAGTTTAAATACAGGTACATAAACATTTTAACAATGGTAGTATAACAGAAAAAAATGTCTCCCCCTACACCTATAACCACCATCTGCCAATAGCTCCACACTTTAATGGGTATTGATGCATCAGCCTCGAACTGCTATTATGCAGGTAATTAGAGCCACTGTGTGTTCAAGGATTGTTGTTGTAAAATTTTAAAAAGAGGCTGTCTTTCACTCTGCTTGGTCTGGCACCACAGTGCCTCAAGATATCTGGTAGATATCTTGCCAGAAACACACATCCCAACTCCATGTTGGCCCAGTGTCTATGCTGCCACATACTCTCCCAAACCCGATTCTCCACAAGAAAGAACACACAACACAATAACCGCTGACCCAATTGATAAGATATAATTGCCCACCTAAACATACAAAGCCCTGTACAAGTCCATTCCGACTTTTCTCCCACCCATCTTTCCTTCTCGTCCAATGACAGGCCTCGTTCTATCTTGTACCTGCCTCACCTGTATGATGTCATCCTATAAAAGATAACAGCCGTATCATTTAACAGACATAATAACAAGTATGTCCAGAAGAGAACATTTCAGAGCATTACTCCTAATTTTCTGGGTTTTAGATTATGTTTCCTCTTATGCAATGTCTTCTGAGATTTGAACTCAAGATAAAGATCATAATAAAGTACTCCAGATTCTGAGTATTAAAATAAGGTCAGTATGAACATAGTGGAGTACTTGTCCCTGTTGTATAGTGGGGCATCTTTTGGGAATATGCCCAAGAGTAGCATAGCTGGGTCTTCAGATAGTTCTATTTTCAATTTTTTGAGGAGCCTCCAGATTGACTTCCAGAGTGATTGTTCCAGCTCTTACTCCCACCAGCAATGGAGAAGTGTTCCTCTTTCTCCACATCCTTGCCAACATGTTCTGTCACCTGAGGCTTGATCTTAGCCATTCTGCATGGTGCAAGGTGCAATCTCAAGGTCATTTTGATTTGCATCTTCCTGATGACTAAGAATTCTGAACATTGCTGTAAGTGTTTCTTGGCCATTCGAGATTCATCTGCTGTGATTTCTTTTTAGCTCTATACCCCACTTTTTAGAAGCTGGAAACAACCCAGATGTCCCACAAATGAAGGATGGATACAGAAAATGTGGTTCATTTACAGAATGGAATACTATTCAGGTACTAAGAATGAGGAAAGTATGAGTTCTTTAAGCAAAGAATGGAACTAGAAAATATCATCCTGAGAGAAGTAACTCAGGCTTAAGAGGACATGCATGGAATGCACTCATTAGTGAATATTAGACAAAAAGATACAGAATAACTAGGGTACAATCCATAGAACTCAAGAAGGTTAACAAACAGAAGGGTCCCAGTGAGGATGCTTCAATCCCACTTGAGAGGGAGAAGAAAATAATCTGGGGGGCTGCCGAGGGAAGGGGGTACCTGGGTGGAAGAGAGGAGGGGGAGGAGAGAAGGGGATGGAGAAGACAGGAGAGAAGCCCCAAGGGCCAGCAGAATGAATGGAAATGTGCAACCTTGGATTGGAAGGGACACTCAGGAGACCTGGGAAGAGTCAAAGGGAAGGACCTTAGATGAAATGCCCAAAAGTGGGGAGAATGAACTTGTAGAGTACACATCCAATAGAAAGACAGAGCATCAAATGGAGAGATGGGGTTGCCATTGCACAAAAATTCTGACCCAAAATTATTACTGTTTAAGAGAACTGCAGAGACAAAACTGGAGGAGAGTCTGGGGAAAAGGTGGGTCAATGACTGCTCTAACTTAGGATCCATCTCAGGGAGAGGCTGCAAGTTCTGACACCATTAATTATGCTATATGGGTGCACATAGACAGGAGCCTAGCATGGCTGTCTTCTGAGAGGCCCAGCAAGCAGTTGACTGAGACTGACACAGATACTTACACCCAAACCTAATCAGAGGTCAGGGACTCCTGTGGTTGAATTAGGGGAAGGCTGGAAGAAGTTGAGGAGGAGGGTGACCACATAGGAAGATCAGCAGTCTTAACTAAGCTGGACACTTGAGATCTCTCAGACACTGGGCCACCAACCAGGTAACCTGAGGTTCCTGATACATTTATAGCAGAGGACTATCTGGCCTGATATCAGTGGGAGAAGATACTCCTAACCTTCAAAAAACGTAATTCCCCAGGAAGGTCGGAGGCCTGTGGGGGACTTTTTTTGGAGACAGTAGGAGGAGGAATAAGATGAGGAACTGTGATGGGGGGACAGTGACTGGACTATGAAAAAAAGTAATAAAAGAAAGAGAGAAGTACTCAATAAGCACCTTTTCTCATTATTTTGTCCACTTATCAGTCTCTATATTAACTATAGACTACTCTCTCTTACTAAGTTTGAGGGCAAAACTTACATGGATACTACATAGGTATAAACATAAATATTTGTAAAATTATTTGACAGGCAAAATAAATCTATTTAGTAAAACATTAATAGTAATACTATCATTAGGATACTGATACCCACACCCATGGGATTATGATCACATTTTGTGTCCTAGGCATATACAGATCTCAAATTCAATTGAAAATCAATTGTGTTTTCTAATAACATTTTTACACATTATTTATACTAGTGAGCAAATATTTTATGCTAGATAATATATGAATGGGATTAAAGGTTTAGTTATCTTATAGCACATTCAAAAGTTTTATATGTTTTCTTAAAAGATTTGGAGAATCAAAATAGAAGGTTTTATACATTTAAATTTATAAGATTACTTTTTTTTTTACTAAATCTCTACTAACTTTACTAATCGACTACTAATAATTGCTACTTGACTAATTTTAGTCAATATTGACATTAATTTATAAAGAAGATAATGCAAATTAATCGAATTTCCGTTGATCATTTGTTAAAGTTAAGAAAAATCTTTAAGTTCTCCTCTTTTCTGTACTATTTCAAAGGAAAATGAAATGAAACTGGTGCCATTGTACAAAGACATTTGCCATTACTCAATGTTGAAATTGGGAGATGTTTTTAACAGGCTTCAATAAATGTGCTAGTGTCTCAATTTAAATTCTGCTTGGGTATTTAAAACCACCTGTTTGTGCATTCATTTTTTCATGTTGCACATAGAAATGTGAATTTTTGCAAGCAAAAACAGATGCGTTCCTAAAATGTGTCAGCACATTTTCAAACGCATACAGAGAATATGTCCTCATGTGTCTCCAGACTTTGTTGTATCCTACATCAGTGAGCTGTATAAATTGGTTTCTTGAATATCCATTAATGCAAATTACTAGCACAAGAAAACACTGCACAGGAACCTCAAAATCTTACAAAAGATAGGATAGTTCTTAGGATGGGACTATGGAGAACAAAGATTTGCTTGTATTATTTCTTTAAGATGATTTAGAAATAGTTATGATTTTTGTAAATCTATCACATATTTTGGAAAGATAATACATTCTTTCTACAATTTCAAGCTGATGATGGATGAAGTGAACGAAGAGGACTGTAGCTTTATTATAATAATGGAAAATAATTTTACTAATCTTCAAGAATTAGAGTAGATTACAATGAAAATAGGAGATTATGATGCACAGGAATAGTTATTTAATTGGGGGAAAAGCTACTCAGTGGGATGTGCTGCAGAATTTCCAGTAGTCATGGAGATGTTGAGCAACTGTGGTCAAACTGTATCACACTTTGCCCAGTGCAAAAAGTATGTTTTATCGGCCAGAGGTAATTGTCATTTCTGAGCCTCATTGATGAAGAAACTCACACATACTAACTCTTTCTGAACTAATTCTGGTTGATTCAACTCAGATCTTCTAGCTCAAACTCCTTTCCAAACTGACTGATTCAATTCAGCTTCTTCTGGCTTCTAAATGAATTGCTAAGCTTGGCCTCAAACTCACTCAGTCAATCTGTAAAACTGTCCCATCAACCCCTCCCCTCTCTTTCTGTACTGATTACTTAGTCTTCTCTTACCTATGTTGTACTTTTGAGAGTAGGGTGTATCCTGTCTGTGACTGATTCTTTTAAATATCACCCCGTGAGTCTCTAGATTGTGTTCTTTACTAAAAGCACCTGTTTCTAGAGTGGATCAGTGTATAGCACCCAATTTTAATCCCTTGAGCTGGAATACAGATAAACCCTTAGCAGACACATTTAAAGTATGGTTTTGGCTTCATTACTAATGAAGTTAAATTTTGTTTGTCTAAGGAAGAGCACAGGTTTGATAGTGATGGCTAACTGAGTGGGATGATTTTGCAGAATAGAAAATGGCCAACTCTCACAAATAAAGAGAGGAAAAGATTGTTAATTAAGGGCCTGGGCAGAGAGAAAAGGGAACCTGATTTACTGAGATAGTTATAGAGAGACAGGTTCCAGAGTGAGTAGAAGGTAGACAGGATAAAGACAAAACAAGCCAGTGAATGAGAAGAGCTAGATGATTAGAACATATTGCCAAAGATAGTATGAGGCCAAGCCAAGACATTCAGGAGAGGCCAAGAAATAGAAGCTAGACTGAGTCAGTTAGCATTGAGAGAAGTTTGAACTGTCAAAGCCTGACCTTTTAATGTAACTGTAGCCATTTTTGTATCCAGTATCCATTTTGCTCATAAGGAAAAATTAAGTTTAGATTCTTAGTCTCCACTTTCCAAAAGTAATTATTTATAGCTGAGACCAAAAATTCCCCTAAAAGTTCAAAGGCTATGATTTTATTACTTATGTTCTTTTATATCAATGCTATGGAACTCCCCTGTTACCAACCTGACCATGACCCCTCTTACCTTACTCAGGACCAATGTGATTAAAGGTTAACTGATATAATTTTCCTAGTTAACCAAAATGCAATGCTTCCTCCACACGTTTCTTTTGAACTTCTGAGTGTGTTTTTTTCCCTCCTATAAAATACCTGCCCTAAGAAAAAAACTGGTACCACGATTAGGCTCCTAGCTTTTTTTTTTTTTTTTTTTTTTTTTTTTTTTTTTTTTGGCAGACTTCATCAGTCTTGAGTTATGTGTTCAATAAACTATTCTTGGTTAACTTTGATCTCTGTTCAAATGGTTTGTGAACCATACCTGAATCATACCCGAACCCCAACAGAACCAGAACAAGAGAATTGAATCAGCCTTCCACATTTCAGAAAGAACACAGAAGGTGTGAGCTTATTCAACAGCAGCTCTCAGAGGCTGAAAGCATTCTAATCCTAAGTAAGATTATATGGAGTTTTTAAGCTTCCAGGAGTAGGCATTGATTAGCAGACTGAAGTAGATAGTCTCGGAGATGAAGCAAGTTAAGAATAAAAGATACTTTACAGTCCATCCCTCAATTAGACATCACTTTCAAACAAGACTGTTTTCTTCTACAAACTAACTTTACCCTCTCCTCTTTGTTTGTGATTAAATGTGTCCATTGAGGTCATCTCTGTATTCCAGCCAGAGGGATTGAAGGTATATGGGATATCTGCATTCTAGCTATATTAGATAAACTCAAAAAGACTGGTTGTGATCCCTGACCAGAGAAGCCATGTTTCCACATGAAGCCTGTATGTACATACAGGAAAGTGTGATAGACAATCTGTGACATGAGTTGTATAGCTTTATTTGTGAACTATAAAGCATGGAGACAAGATTCAGCTACTTTTCCAAAGAGAATTTGTTCAAATAAAGGAATAATTGCAGTGGGAAAAAGACATGTCTATTGAACAGACTTCCCATTGAGAGGAAAACGGGTAAAAGAAAGGTCTAGAAGGAGATGTTGGCTTACCACTTTTGGTAGCCTGTAGTATGGAGAAAAAAAAAGTACAGATTAGATATTCCTACAGAGACCTTTCAAGGATGTAAAATGTTCAGTGTATGGGAGGGTATGGTTATTACATTTGATAGAAGTAATCGAAGTTACCAGTATGCAGGTGAAGGCATTAGTAAGGGCACAGTGCATGAAACTACATTAATTAAAGGATGCTCAGCATCTGAACAGAATTTGGACAAATATTAAGCATGCAGCTACTTACTGATGAGGCAGTAAAACAAGTGGCCAGATGACATCAGTCTGAATATTGTGGAAATGAGAAAACAGAGTGATATAACTGTTCAATCATTCCTTAATAGAAAGGATACATAACCTGGGTCACAGAATGAAAATCAGTTTCTGAAGGACTGGTTTGTTGGGGCCATAAAGAATATTTAGTAATGATTCACTGAGGTCTCCATGGTGTCAGCAAAAGGAAAGGGATTATTGAAAGAATGAGTGAGGTAGGTTTTATGGATTCTCAGATCACCTGGCTGCATAAAACTGTGTTTATAAAGGAGGAGGGAGAGAGAGAAAAAAGACTTATTCAACAGAAACCTTGAAACTACTAAGGTGCTTTAGTTTCCATATAGAGAATATAATCTTTATGAATTAGGAGAAGTTTTGTCAGAGTTGATTTTTTTGGAGTAGCAAATACATTGGTTTCATAAGGTTCCAAGCTACCCAAGAGGAGATTAGCAAGAGAGAAAGTATATGACACATGTGTGTAGGAGAAAATGTTGCCAGGTTTGTTCAGATGGAGATCTTAGGGCAATAATTTTGATGGAAGTCCAACTGCTGAGTTACGAGTTTTGGGAAATTTTTCAATCCAGGCCAATAGTTCACCAAAAGATGATAAAATATCAGAAGATACTTAGGTACAATTGCTACCACTGTCCTCCATGCAATGAAGAAATTACATGTCTTGGGGACAGAAACCCTTAAACAATTCTGCCTATGTTGTAGCTATTGTTACTTACAAGTGAAATGATCAGTCATGGTAAAACAATAACCCATGAACCCATATGGTTATTGATTGAAAACCCTAGTGCAATGTGTGAACTACTATCCAATGAGGGGTGTGCCAGAGAGACCCCCTAGTCTCATAAAGCGTATCACAACAGCTGTTAGGTCCATGTTAGCACTAGATGTTAAAGCCTTATTGCTGAGGATTCCATATGCTTTGGCTTCAGGGCATAGAGAAATTAGGCTGAGACTTAACTGGAAGATCCCTCCTTGAAAGTTGGGTTTCATAGTGCCATAAGACATAATGTTGGTTTCTCGTACAGAGTTTTAACAAACACTCCTATGCCAGTGGTGGATGAACTTCTTTGTGCTTGGACCCTTTGATATAGCTTTTCTTTTTGTGCTGACCACCAACCATAAAATGATTGTGCTGGAACTTTGTAATTGCTTTGTTGTTGGATCTAAGGCCCAATACACATATAATAATTAACATCTCCTTTAAGCCAGCGGGTAACCCTAGAAGGAGAAGCTTCAAGCTCTAGTCGGAAGAAATGGCTATTATTTTGTCAAATACGATGTGTCTGTCAAGTTGTGTTCTAAACATCACTGATTATAACTACTGATTAATAACAAATGACATAAATCTCCTTTTTGTAATGGGTGATGCATTGTAGACAACCATATCTGGCCAAGTTTCTATGAAATATGACTAATGACATGGCACAATGGCTCAATGCTCATCCATAGATGTAGAAAAAAATGAGATAACTTTATCACTTCCTCCAAAGCTAAGGGAACATTGTGGGAAAAAATGTTGAAAAAATTTCAGAGCTAGAATGGAGGTATGTTGCTATGTAGCTATGGTGGCTTGAATAAAAATGGCTGCCGTAGGACTATAGGGAGTGGTAATGTTTGGAGATGTAGCCTTGTTAGAGTATGTATGGCATTTTGGAGGAAGTGGCTTGCCTGGACCAATCTTGCAGTCTAAGATGCTGAAGCAAGGCCCAGTGTTGCCTTGTTTTCCTGCTGCTTGTCAAACTTTAGATAGAACTTTCAGATCCTTCTCTATCATCTTGTCTTTTGCATACTGCCATGCTTCCTGCCATAATGATAATGGTCTAAACTTCTGAAGCTGTAAGTCAGCCTCAATTAAATGTTTTCTTTGAAAGAGTTACAGTGGTCATGGTTTCTCTTTACAACAATAAATCGCTAACTTAAACAGAAGTTGTTTTCAGAGCCTGGGGTATTGATATCAAAGGTCTGACCATGATTTTCTTTCAAGGAATATGGAACAGTTTGGTAATTTGGACTAGATAAAGTAACTGCACAATTTAAGTGGACCCTAATGGGACATTCTGGTAGAAATATCAAAGACAAATATTCTTTTAGGTATAGAGGGTGATATTGAACTGTAGAGCCAGCCTTAAGAGGTTTTAGAGAAGAGGAATATTAGTATGCTTCCTAGAGACCATTATTGTTATATTGTGGTGAAGAACATATATGGCTGCTTTCTATCCTTATTCCAAAAAAAAAAATCCTAGCTAAATTGAAGAGTTGGGGAGTAATTTCATCATCAGAGGAAATCTCCAAATGGCCTAGTTATTTGTATTCCCTCTTATGCACATCTGTAATGAACAACAACAGACTGAGGAAGGAAAATATAATAAACACAATTTTAGAAGAGAAAACAGGACACCAAGAAGTAGAATGAAGATAAGACGCTTCTTCAAGGAAATAAACAGATTATAGAAAATCCTGATCTTAAATGGAATAAGGATGTGATGATTTCAGAGCAAGATCTTAGCCTGCTAAACTTCCAATTTGTAAATAAGAATTAAAGATAAATGAATGGACATTATAGAAAATTTAAGGCCAGGTGTGGTGGTACATACCTTTAATACCAGCACTGTGAAGACAGAGGCTGGCAGATTTCAGGTGTGATTTACAGATAATTCTTCAAGATAAATAAATACCACTAGACAGTAGGCATTTATAGTGCTACAGACTACTTGAGCCTCCCCTGAAATACTGGTTGAAGGAAATTACTTGCACTACAGCAAGAAATTCAAGGTTTTCATGGTACATAGAAGGTAAAAATGTAGGATATGTAACTATATTCTCCCTCAAGGAAGCAGTATGAGGAGTCTCTCACATATGCTTTGAATTATAATTAACATAGAAACTATGCTTATCAAATACTTACTCAAAAATCACTCAATTTATTTGGTCTATATTTCTTTCTTTGTTGACTTCTTGATTTATCTTTAACAATTTAATATAAAGCATTACTTTCTTATTAGAATAATAAATAATATTAAGAAATAGTTATTTTCACTTACCTGGGTCTTACACAGTTCATTGTCTGTAATTTATGTCTATTTCCTCACTGTATTAGATTGATTATCATGAGCAGGGATTCCTAAAATGTTGTATTCCAAGTAAAAACAGTGCCTATGAACTATGTTACCCTGAAAACCTTTTGATTCAGCAATCAGTATGTTCATTAACACTTATTCCTCATGATTCAGATAAGGAGTAATTTTGAGAACAGCTACCCTAGAAGAACTGATAATTAGAATTCTCACACTAGTACATTATGCCTTGGATTATGCATGCTCCACTTAATTCATTTGCTGAAGAATTTGTTTTCTAGCTGGTGATTCTATTTAGAAATGACTGGGTTAGGAAAGCACTAGCCTCATCAAAACACTGATGTGTAGATGAGCTAATATTTAACAATCTATTATAAGACAAATCCTAGATAGTAGTGGTCCAAAACATGTGATACACATGAATGTCTTATCTTGGAATTTTACTCTTTTTCTTTGCTTCCTGTCTACCATGAGATAGGCAACTTTTTCCCTCTGTGGCTACATTTTAGCAATGATTCTTTTCATTAATGAAGACACATATATATGATTCAACTGGCAATGGAATGAATTCTGTAAAATAGAATAAAGGAAATACTTTTAATTTAAGCTGTTTGGTCAAACAACAGATAGTTATTAACTTACATCATCTGAAAATAATTATTTGAAGAAGGAGAAATAGCAAGATGTATATACTGTAATTTCAGTTTCTGTGTGTCACAGTACATTTCTTTGGGAAACTGTGCTAACCCACTATATTTCAGGGAAAGAAATTTTTCTTTGTTATATCTGAATGCTTCTCTTGTTCTACAGCAAGGATATAAATGCAACTTTTTAGAAGGATGCTTTGTTGGGCCAGGGCTGCCAACCTTCACAGTATTTTGAATTCTTTGCTATTTCAAGGGATAACAGAAGATGGAAGTCAGCGAAGCCTTAAGCTGTCCTTTACCTCACATTATAAATGACATTTCTTCGTAAGTAAAACAGAACTTAGGTTTTTATACATATTCTATGTTGAAAAACAACACAGCGGATTTGTCTAGAAAATGAAAAATTCAATGATAAAGATATTCAGTGCCTTCAAGATAATTTTAATTAGTCCCTCAATCAAGTGAGTAATTTGCACTCCTTCTCAGCATTTTCTCTAATTCTTGCCAATCCTTTTTATCCTGAGTCTTAAAACCAAAAGGTTTTTAATTTTTTAATTTAAAATATTTTTTATGAAATGACCTCTTGACCACATAATGAAACTATCCTCTTATCTATTAATTCCTTCAAATCCTAGGTATTTTAAATTGCTCAAACCTTATTTGGTCTAGAAGATTATGCTGTTACTTGTGATTTTACTCCTAAAAGTTGATAGTATGTTCATTGTACAATCCTGAATTAAGCCATAATCCTAAATAAATTGCTCAATAATCATTTAAGCTTCTGAAAGTTTGATTAGGAATGGTCGGGGATTATATAAAGAGTGCTGATGACCAAATGTCTGGGGACAAAAAGCATTGGTTTCTACCTTTTTGTTTCAAGGATCTGCACTTGGAAATTATTATACCATATCTTCAAAGTACGCTTTCTAGAAGAAAATGCAAATACTAAATTTAGTTTTTAACAGCTATAAAGGCATTCGTTAAGGAACTTTATAAATAATCTTGGAGAAAATGGCATATATTGACTTAGAAAATCACTCTCACATGGTTAAGTCTTATGAATTTGAAGTTAGATGTGATATAGAGAAGTAATGTTCATGTTTGAAATTGCTATATTCATGCACCTTCCTCTTCCTCTTAAAATAGAAATGTTGAATCTTTGCTTTAAAATTGTGTATAAATAGTCATAGTGTTCCAGGGTTAGGATAAAGTTATACTTTTTGTATGCTTTCGTTGAATGCCTCTTTTTAAAACATTTTGACTACATCCTCTTCTATTCATCATTTTTCTTTAGATTTCTCCTCTTTTTCTTCCTCTTCCTTCACTACCTTTTCTTCCTTCTACTCCTTAAAATTTTCTTTTCTTTCAAGATACACTTATCATTGCTTTCTCTGTTGAGGAATAACATTAGAAGGAAAACTTGTTACTTCCTTAATTTTTCTCGACTCCATTCCTATTTTGAAAATAAGTTAAAAATTTTGTGGGTTTCTCATTTAATGACATTTAATTTTCTTCTTAATCCAAGTTTTCATTTTCTTCTCAGTTTGTCTCTGTGTAAGGGAAATTAAATTTTTTTGTTTTGGCTATACCTTTTGACAAAGAAAGGGTTTTTGTACAATTAAAATTTTCAAATGAGATTTGGCAATTCCAACAACCCTGATATCATAGGGTTCCCATTTACATGATTAAAATAAATCACGTATTTGATTAAATATTCTGGCTTTGTGGAATTAATGTTGCCTTTAAAATTCAGTATGTATATATATTTCTATAACTAAAGCTTTAAAATGTTAAATATATCTGTGTTGATCTCTTGTGAAGAAATTTAATTATTCTAAACTCATATGATTTTCAATGGTAATGCCTAAGCCAACAATAAAGATATAAACATAAAAGTCTGACCTCTTATAGCCAAGGCACACAGCTCTATTAGAGAATGGTATTTTCTTAGATTAGGTCAACATGTCATCCTTTTTTACTTTTCTTCATTAAGTTCATTCAACTTTTTCTCATACTAAGGTTGCAGCATTTATAGAAAAACATGCCTAATTTAATTTTATTTTGTTGTAGTACGATATTTTTGAAACAAAATGACATTATTTAAAGTAACTTAAGGAAGCCTTGCTTGGCTTATAATATCAGAGGAAGAAGATTCAATATAGTTGGGAAGGCATAGCCTAGGGGCAGGGACAAATGCTGGACGATTACATTTTTATGCTCAAAGAGAAAGGAGAGAGGGAAGAGGGAGGGAGCAAAGCTTGAAATTCTCAGACATAACTCTTGGCATTACACTTCCTTCAACAACTCTTAACCTAGTAAAGGCTATATAACTTTCTGCAAGCTGTACCACTAATTTGCTACTAAGTTTTGAAAGACATGAGACTATGATTATTAGTACAACATTCAGCTCCTGGTTCCTATGCATCCATGGTCATATCTTACTGAAGAATTCTTTTAAGTCACTATAGTATTTAACAGTCTCAACCCTGTTCAAAATCTATTGATTCTTATACTCTGCAATGTCCCTCATACAAACATTCATATGTCTGTATCTATATCTATATGAGAATAAGAGATATATATATATATATATATATATATATATATATTCTCCTATATTCATGAATTATATTCAGAAGAGGGAGCAACATGCAGGAAACTCAACTAAGATAAAATTTATGTAAATTTTTGGAACATGAACAGGATACAGATACACATGCGTGACATCTGACCCAGATACTACTAAGGCTCTTGACTCTTCATGATACCCCTTAAACAGTATCTCCATTGTTCATATTATACTCTTTAACTACAGTCTTCTTGAACAAATAAGAATGGTTTGGTATGTTCTACTGATAGCACTTGATGGCTTTCCTAGACTAAGAATGAACATTTTTCTCTATTTCTCAAAAAAAAAAAAAAAAAAAAAAAAAAAAAAAGAAAAGAAAAGAAAATCAACATGGTCAGGTTCTTTACAGCAATGACCTAACTTTTCTGCTACCAATCTCTGTGTTAGTTACTTTTTGTCTCTTCAATAAAATATCATAATCAAATGTGATTTGAGGAAATATGGAGCATTTTAATAATTATCAAGAAAAATGGCTGCTCTGGCAAGGAATGCAATCCAAAGACCTGATTCTCCTGGAATGCAGATATGCTCTGGACTACAAGATTATCTGGTTAGAATACAGCAACATTTACAAGGAAGAAAAGCTTTTATTTGACTTTTGGTTCCAGAGGAGTATTATCTTAAAAAAATCTTACTAGAATGAGTCTAGGAAGTAGATGTTAGTGGTGTAGTTTTAGAGATGGTATACATTTAGGCATCCAAAAATGTGCTAGGAGTTTTAACTGAAAATTCTTCAACCATGTTTTAGAAAGAAAAACCACATTGCATATTTTTGATAAGAAAGCATTACACTACAATCTCCTTTAACTCTCATGATTAGACTATGTGAGAAAGACATTAAGATGATCATTTTGTAGGTGAAAAACAATGTTTTGCACTAAACAACTGCAGGATATATGCAGTGCCAAGAGAGAAGGCTAGAGTACAAATGGAAGTTGTGAGCCCATCAGGTATTAGAATGTCTCTCTTTAATGTTCTAGATAAGTTTTCAGTATCACAGTATTTTCTCATTTGTTTTAATTTTCAGCAAAGTGAATATAGTCCCTATATTTTACTGCTTCCAATGTAGTGTAATAATATTGTACTTAATTTTCTATAAGTTTAACTTGTGCAATCAGATACAGGTAACTTAGCCCAGAATCAAAGATGCTCTTTTGGGTGTATGGAGAGCTCATAGATAATGGAAGTGAGCAGCCTTCCAGGGATCAGTCACCTACTATGAAAAAAAGTAAAGCTCAGGATCTTTTAAAGAACACTATGACAAGAGAGCACTATGAGAAAAATCTATCATTTTGGTATGTTTTTGGTTGGGTACCCTAGGCTCAGCATGTACAAAGTCATCTAAAAGAGTTGTAAAGGAGAGAAGATTTATTGAAGGATTTCACAGGGACAGCCAGCCATTCAGTATCTGAGGTAGCTTGATGCATATGCTGTTCTACAGACATTCAAAGTATCTTTAATATTCTTTTCATGCCTCTGGTTTCTCCTCATGGATTTCCTGTATTGATGGCTTGTTCAAGTTGATTAGCTTAGTTCAATGATTATTTTCCCACTGAGAAAAACCTTGTCTCAAGATCACTGGTGAGTGACCTGAAATGGTTAGGTGTATTAATTGGCCCTAAGAATGGCAATCCTGAGGAATATATGCAAAATTTCTTTCTCTCAAATGAAGGTTTTTGAATTAAATTTTACCTGTAGGACAGTTTGAGGAGTGGATGATGTGACAGTGCAGTTTGCTGACTACTGCATTATATTGTTTTGATGAATATAAACTTTAATATCAAATTAGATTACTGTTGAAAATGAAAGGAATGCTTAACAGTTGTTTCCAAGTAGAAAAGTAAATACATTCTCACAATAATCTCTTGTAAGTTTGTAGATAAAATGCTTATATATAGGTCCCATCAAAAAGAAATGGGACAAAAACACTAATAATCTTGTGAAATTCCCTAAAAATTAAGAAACATATCAGTGTATAGCTCACAATAGGGGAAACAACTTACTTTTTAATGGAATCAAGATGTGCTTCTGAATTCTTTCTCTCCTACAGAGGGCCATACCACCATATGATCCCTTTAGATATTCTTTGCCCTAAGCTCATCTGTAATAAATAGTCACCATAACTATGACTCAAACTTTTATTCTTCTCTTTTGCTGAATTTTGGGCCAAGAAACACCAGTTATGTTTTAAGTGTTTTAAAACAACTTCAAATCATTACTTCATGACTCAGGCCAACTGTGACTTCAGGACTATGGTCAGTTTCAGGATTAGTGTTTGATACAATTGCATGCCTGTATCTCTAAAAGAGTTTGATTGTGATTTCACAAAAACTGAAAACCCAGGTCATAAGATTTACAGAAGGAGGTTTACACATGAATGAGAAAGGTAATTTCTTAAGGTGTCAGTTATATTTTTGTCATTGAAATAGTAAATATTTTTCTATATGCTCCATAAGTACTCAATAAAGGATGGACAATAGATAGAAAAATAAGTTTTATAAGATTTTAAGAAATTATTAGAAATTCAAGAGGCTATAGCCAGTAGGCAAATTCTTAGGTGTATGATCTTAGTAGTCCTATGTGATATGGATGCCAGCAATTTCCGTCAAAATTCATATGAACCCTAAAAATCATAATGTGATAAACCATTATCATCAGATAAAAATGATTATAAAATTGATAAAAGTGATTTTATGAACATTGTCAAAATCACATTTGATGGTGTAATTTATATATTTTTAAAAATTAAGTTCCTATGAGAAGAAACAGTAAAAAGGGATAGAATGTGTTAATGTGCCATTAAACAATGAGGAGTAAGGGAAAATGTAAATGGTCCAGAGAAGTTATCAAATACTACAAAGTATTAATCTAAATATGAGACCCAGAGAGCAGAAATGGATAGAAGCTTGACATAAATGTCCTAAACTTCAATATGCCTATGCTATATTCTCTTTGTGAGAAGCTGTTTCTGGATCTACCTTTAAGATGGTATAAGAAAGCAATGGTAAATGTCATTTCATAAAAATGATGACATGGAAACAAGCCACAAGTTCTGTAGTGATTGGTAAATAATATTCCATTTTCCATCGATGCACAGAAACATTTAAGTCCCCTCAAGACATCTGGTTATATTTTCACAATGTGTCTCTGAAAAGGTCGAAGATTGCAGGTACACTAGTGCTTGGACCAACAGATGTATATGCTTTTTATGGGAATTTAATATACCTCAGTTAAAATATGAAAAATGAAAAGCACACAAATTATTAGGTACAAATAAAGATATTCTTTATGGCTGTTGATACCTGTGGCATGTAAAACCATGCCAGAAAGCTTGTTGGGTTGACCTGGAGACTCTCTGGGCACAAACCTGAGACTCCATGTTCTGCTCTTCCTTGACTACCAAAGGTGCTAGGATGTTCAAGAGTCTGAGTATCCCAGGACTCCAGCTTCATTGCAAGCCGGTGGACCCCCGAAACAGCTTGGGCCTTCCCACAACTCAGACTCCTCTTTCGCACCCCTGGAGCTATCTCTTGGTTCTACCTTACAGCACAGCAATGCTAGGAAATGCAATCAAACACTTCCTGCTTTTCACCTCTCCTGAGGTCTTTCCTTGTGTAGGGGCAGACACAGACTGACAGATATCTTGTCTTTAAGGTTCTTACTTCACAAACCTCACTCCACTCTGCATCTGATGATAGGATGCCTAAAATTTCTATGTGAGATGGCTCTGTGGGAATCGATTCGCAAAGTTCATCCATCTGTAAAATATTCATTTTCTTCCTTCCTTCCTTCCTTCCTTCTTTCCTTCCTTCCTTCCTTCCCTTCCTTCCTTCCTTCCTCCCTCCCTCCCTCCCTCCCTCCCTTCTCTCTCTCTCTCTCTCTCTCTCTCTCTCTCTCTCTCTCTCTCTCTCTCTCTCTCTCTTTTTTGCCATCCCGGGCCCGAGACCTGAGTGTGAGGAGTGCACCTCTGTTGGTTAAAGTGGCTGAAGTCCTCTGTTCTGGCCATGATGGAAAGGCACCCCTGAAGAATGACTTGGAGAAAGTAGCAAAGGAGATCTTCAGGATGGGAAGGAAGCTGGGAACAGCAAGTAAGAGAAAATACACATGTCTGGCTTAACTCTCTTAATATTAACTCCAGTTCCATTTACTTTTCTGCAAACAATGTGACTTCCTTCTTTGGAGCTGGAAAGATTCTTATTGTGTATGTTAGAGTTAGCGTCACCTGTCGATCTGACACAAACCCAGAGTCACTTGGGAACAAGGAACTTCAGCTAATGAATAGACTCCAACAGATTTACCCTTTTGCCATGTCTAAGAGGCATTTTCTTAATTGCTAAATGACTAGGAAGACCTAGGCCACTGCAGGTGGTGCCATCCCCTAGGCAGGCGGCCTTAGACTGTGCAAGAAAAGAAGTTGACTCCAGCTATACATGTAGCAGAAGATGGGATTGTCCAACATCAATACGAGGTAAAGCCCTTGGTCCTGTGAAGGCTCTTTCTCCAAAGTAGGGGAATGCCAGGGCATTGAGGTAGAAGTGGTTGGGTGGGAGTGGGAGCATCCTCATAGAAGCAGAGGGAGGGGAGATGGGAAATGGGAGGGGGAAGAGGATAACATTTGAAATGGAAATACATAAAATATCCAAGAAAAATAAAATTAATAAAAAAGAGAGAGAGAGAGAGAGAAGTTGAGCAAGGTAGAGCAGCACTCCTCCTGCCTTGGGTTCCCACCTGGCTTTTCCTTATGATGAGCTGTTGTCTATAAACTGGATAAACCCTCTCCTCCATAAGACCCTTAGGGTCATGGCGTTGATCATAACAACAGGAAGAAAACCAGGGCAGTTTGTTTTCTTTACCTGTTTCCCTGTTGTTGGATACCTAGGTTGGCTCCCTAATTTAGAACTTGTGAATAGTTCTTAAGATTCATTAACAACTTATTACCATATCATTATCAGAGGTAAAATAACAGAATAGAATATATTCATATATATTCATTGCATTCATGGTAAAATACAGTAAATACTGTAGTAGTTTAAGTAATAATATGAGTACTTTAGTTTTTCAACATAAACCAATATCACAATTCAGAAATTGTGGTAATACACCATTTTAATACCCCAACTATTGGCCTACTCATCAATATTGTTTAGGTATTTCATTTTAAAATCCTTTATTTTTGGCAGGGATGTTTGTCTCCCTTCGGAGTTCCCACATTCATTGAATATATACGTAGCATTTGTGTACAGAAATAACTGCAGCTTAAGTTGTAGGAGAAAATGACAACCAGAGTATTGTGATATAAATCCCATCTGATTCACCAATTCACCCCAAATAAACCTCATACTTAGCTCAATGTTTGCTTTAATGCAGAAATAAAAATAATACATCATACAAAACGATATGCATATATATATATGTATATAGCCTACAGCAAACTTAATTGCCTGTATTATACATGCCCTTTTCTTTTATATTACTAGAAATTAGTATTATATATTTAGAAATATTTCTCTGTTACTACCACAATAACAAGATTAAAAATAAATTTTGAAAAATTAGAGCAATGAAATTTCAATAAAGTCATCTTTTTATTTGTAAAATTTAGAATTAGCTCATATATTACAAAAAAATCAGTTACTTATACATAAAGTATTCCTGGCAACTGAATTACAGACTTTAGAAAAGAACAACAGCTTGATTAATACATTACTGACATTAAATTAATTCCATATATTACATATGTACACTTCTAGCATTTTGACATATGTGACCAATGAAATAATAACTACTTTGAAGATAATGAACTTGTCTATCACCTCCACCTATTCTGCTAGGTTTACTGGCAACATTTCCCGTGGGCACCTCTTAATTTCCCTGAGACATTTCTGGGAAACCATTGCTTTGCTTTCTGATAAACTGCATTAGCTTTTAAAATAGAAGTTTATACAATTGTAATAATAAAAATGCTTATTTTGTTATTTTATGTAAAATGTAATTACTCTGAGATATAGATGTGTTGTGGCATGAACACACACACACATACACATACACACACACACGCGCGCGCACACACACACACACACACACACACACACACACATGCACACACACACACACGCACACGCCTCTTGGCAAAGCATTGGTTCTGGAAACACCTGTGAATAAAAGAATCTTTAAATCATACATGGTTTTGAATATTAATAATTTAAATTCACTCTAAATAGTTATACCCTATTATTTACAGAAATAATGACAAGAAACTATTCTGTATCTATTAATACACATGTAATTGACTTTCATTTGCATTTTAAAAATAAATTTTTTCAAATTGATCTTATAAATTTGAATTACAACCAGCAATATATGTAAAAATCCACCTGTTCACATACTTAGTAACAATTATTTTAAATATAATTCTTTCAAAAGATATATAATAAAATATTATTTAGGGTGGGAACAATTGTTCATGAGTGAGTTGTTGTTTTATTGTCCTTTATTCTTTTATGGGAATATATCCTCAAATAATTCTTTGAATTATTCCATTAATATTGAGAAATTTCAGGTGTTTGTAATAGTATGTGTCACACACACACACACACACACACACAAATACACACACATTAACTTTATTCTAAGCTGTAAGTTATCTCATATATTTGTAACATTATGTTTCAAAGCATATTAATTTTAGACTATAAAACATTTATTTCTTTAATTAATAGATTTGGTAATAGTGTAAAATATAAGTAATGTCTTCTTAACCCAAGACCTAAAAGATATTCTGTCACAAATCTTGAAATAAATTAGTCTAGGCTCTCTAAATTGTTGCTTAAAAACACTATTAGACCACTTTTTAGACTGAATAACTTTTTAATTAAACATTTTGTTAAAAACAAAATGAAAGGGGAGGAAAGGGGATAACATTTGAAATGTTAATACATAAAATATGCAAATAAATGACGAGAAATTATTTTAAAAATTCACATGAACCCAGTATATAAATTCAGGAAATTCCTCCATAAATTTTTTTGTACTATCAGTAGTATGAAATTTGCAGTTTCCAGTTTAAGAGTGTATTTTAAATCAAATTTAGAGACAAGTGTATCATGTCTGTGATGTTATAAGAAAAATTATAAGTAATTTCACTTTTTAGTGGTTATAATATTCACTAATATAACTGAGGTGTTGAAAATGGTCTTTTTAAGCCGATAAGTTCTAAACTCCTACTAATACATGCAAGTATTAGTGGCTCATGACTTTTTTTCAGGAGCCCGAGGAAGAATGAATGCACAAATATAGGACATCGAGACCATAATCTGATTTGCCAAATTCGCTTATGTATAACAGTCTCTTAATAGTACTTTAACTCCTTAAACAGTTTTTTCTAACTCTTCATATTGAACTTTTGTTTCTCACTCCTTTTTTCTTTAAGTTTTTATTGAATTTCACCCTCAGAATTGATAAAAATATTTCAGAGTTACTCTTTCTAGCCAGTGTTTTCAGATGCTTCACATGATTTCTGAAAGTAACTTTAAAGACATACCAGTTTTACATATGTTAAAATCTTGGTAATTTCTCCAATTCTTTTTCTCAATGCCAAGAGTTTAAATATTGAAAATTTAGGATATTAAGATAGGGTGGCCACCACAATACAAAAAAAGAAAAAAAATTATATAACCTCTTTTTAAAATGATTTTTTCTTGTATATTTTATGTATTTACATTTCAAAAGTTATCCGCAACTGAAAAGCTTCTGTAAAGCCAAAGATACTGTCAGGGATAAAAATGTAGAAGAGACTGAAGGAAAGACTGTCCAATGAATGACCCAACTTGGGAGAGGGTGAGGGCACCAATGCCTGACACTATTATTGATTGGCTTACAGCTTGGAGCCTGGCGTAGCTATCCTCTAAGAGGCCATACCAGCAGCATACTGAGACAGAGTCAGTTACTTAAATTGGACTGAATTCAGGGACCCCTGTGGTTGAATTAGGGGGAAAATTAAAGAAGCAGAAAGTAATAGTGATCCAATAAGAAGACTACCAGTTTCAACTAACCCAGACCACGGGGAGCTCCCAAAGCCTGAGCCACCAATCTTGACCATACATGGACTGATCCAAGGCCCCGGGCACATATGTAGCAGAGATCTGCCTGCTCTGGCCTCAGTAGGAGAAGATGTGCTTATTACTCTAGAGCTTTGAGGTCCCAAGGAAGGGGGAGTCCTGGGAGTGGAAGCACCCTCTCAGAGGAAAAGGGGAGGAGCAATAGATAAGGAGCTGTAGGAAGGGGGACTGAGAGGAGCCAAAGACTGGAAATGTAAATAAATAAAATGATTAATGATAAAGAACAATAAAACAAGATGCCAAACACAGAAATAGGAAGTGTAAAGTTTACAAAAGCACTTTTAAGTTCTATGCATCCCATAAGCTTATATATTTAAATATTTATTTTTATTTGGTGGAAATATTTGGGAAGGACTAGGATGTGCATCCCTGTTGGAGGAGGTATATGTCTGTAAATGGGCTTTTAGAATGCAAGAGCCCAAATCATGTATAACTACTTTTCTCACTTTCTTTCCTTGTACATATGGATGTAAGCTCCCAGCTATTGCTTCAGCTACATAGCTGTCTGTGTGCTGACAGACTTCCTGCCATGATAGTTTTGTGGACTTACCCACAAAGCTGTGCACAATCCCTCAATTACATGATTCTTTTTATAAGCGGACTTGATCATGTCTCTTTTCATAATTAGAAAAATAACTAAGACAGAAATTAGTAACAGGTTGCAAAGTATTCTGTGACAGTCCAGACTATACTGGGTTCTTTTGTTTGTTCGTTTGTCTTTATTTTTCTTTGAGAAATATGAAAAACTTTAGGACTTTGGACTAGAAAACAGTGGACTGCAGTAAGTGGGAATTAGTGGGACATCCTAATAAGAGCTCAGAAGATAGTAGAGTAGAGAGCTATAGAAACTGTGAGGACCATATTAAGAGGATTCAGAGTGAAAGAATATTAAGAGCTGAGTCATTCTTGTAACATTTTCAGGAAAACAAGTGGCATGTGTTTAACCCTATTTTATGAATCTACTGAAATTCTAAATTGAGGAGTTCTGGACTAATTTTTTGGCATTTGAGTTTTGAAGCAGGCTGATTTTGGTATCCTCTTGTTGTTGGTAAACATTCATATTCAGATATATAATAAAAAAGAGGAAGTGAAGCAAAAAGAAATACAAAATAAGGAAAAAGAGCAGGAAATATTTGCCTTAGAATTTCATGAAGTCATGGTTTCTAATAGCTAAATAGTAGTCAATTGTATAAGTGTACCACATTTTCTGTATCCGCTCCTCTGTTGAAGGGTATCTGGGTTCTTTCCAGGTTCTATTATAAATAAGGCTGCTAATGACTTCATGAAATTCTCAGGCAAATAGATGGAACTCTGAAATATCTTGAGGAGGTAACCCAGTCACAAAACAAACAAACAAACAAACAAACAAACAAACAACCACAAACGGTATGCACTCACTGATAAGTGGATATTAGCCCAAAAGCTCAGAAAAACCTAGATAAAATCCACAAACCATATGAAGCTCAAGATGAATAAAGACCAAAACGTGGATGCTTTAGTCCTTCTTAGAAAGGGTAACAAAATATTCGTGGGAAAAAATACAGGGACAAAGCATAACAGAGACTGAAGCAAAGGCCATCCTGAGACAGCCCCACCTGGGGATCACTCTCATATGCAGCCACCAAACACAGTCACTATTGCTGATGTCAAGAAGTGCTTGCTGACTGTAACCTGATATGGATGTCTCCTGAGAGTCTCTGCCAGAGCCTTACTGACACAGATGAGGATGCTTACAGTTAACCATTGGACTGAGCATTTTCCATGAGAGAAGTTAGGGAAAGGAATGAATTAGCTGAAGGGTTTGCAACTCCACATGAAGGATAAAAATATTAACCAACCAGATATCCCAGGGCTCCCAGTGACTAAACTCCCAACCAAAGAGTATATACATGCAGGGACTCATGGTTCCAGCCACATATGGAGCAGAGGATAGCATTGTCTGGCATCAATAGGAGGAGAAACCCTTGGTTCTGTGAAGGCTTGTTTTCTCAGGGTAGGGGAATGCCAGGGTGTTGGTTGGGAGAGGGAACATCTCATAGAAGTAGGGAGAGAGAGGATGGGAGAGAGGGGAACCTAGAAAAGAGATAACATTTGAAATGTAAATACATAAAATTCTCATTAAAAGAAAATCAGATGCACAAAACACATGAAACCCAAGAAGGATGACAAAAAATGCAGATGTTTCACTCCTTCTTTAAAAGGGGAACAAGAATACCCTTGGAGGGAATAGGGGAGGCAAAGTTTAGAACAGAGGCAGAAGGAACACCCATTCAGAGCCTGCCCCACATGTGGCCCCTACACATATACAGCCACCAAACGAGATAAGATGGATGAAGCAAAGAAGTGCAGGCTGACAGAAACCAGATATAGATCTCTCCTGAGAGACACAGCCAGAATATGGCAAATACATAGGCGAATGCCAGCAGTAAACAACTGAACTGAGAACAGGACCCCTGTTGAAAGAATCAGAGAAATGACTGAAAGAGCTGATGGGGCTTGAGACCCTATATGAACAAAAATGGCAGCCAATCAGAGCTTCCAAGGACTAAGCATGGACTGACCCTGGGCTCCAACTGCATAGGTAGGAATGAATAGCCTAGTAAGGGCACTAGTGGAAGGGGAAGACGTTGGTCCTGCCAAGGCTGGACCACCAGTGATCTTGATTCTTGGGGGGAGGGCGGTAATGGGGGAGGATGGGGAGGGGAACACCCATATAGAAGGGGATGGGGAGGAATTAGGGAGATGTTGGCCTGGAAACCAGGAAAGGGAATAACATTTGAAATGTAAGTAAGAAATACTCAATTTAATAAAGACGAAAAAAATAAAATAAAATGTAAAGAAGAAAATATCTAGTAAAAGAAAAGAAAAAGAAAAAAATAAGTAAACTCTGTTGGAAGCTTTAAGCTGAAAGGAAAGAGAAATAGAATAAAGGAAGTGTCTTCACGGTAAGATTCCTCCCAGCTCTCTTTTCGATTTGTGTAAATTAAAGAAACTGAAGAATTGTCTATGTTTACAGAGCAACAAGAAAGTAAATATTATGCAACCGTAATTAAGTGATGATTCCAGATTTCTTCCTAAGCAAACAGCTGAATATGCCATTATTAGGAACCTGCTTCTAGCCATAGAGTAATGAGGGACATAAACGGAGGTGTTGTGTAATTTTACTCTGGTTAATGATAGCCACTGAGGGTAGACATGTGGTGGGAAATTGTTGTATGTGGAACAGAAAAAGCCACTTTATAAAGCTGTAAAAGTGAAGTTTGGATAATATTGGAGGCCGCATGATATGAGATATATATAATGACATAGGAATCCTGAACAAGAAGAGTTGCAGATAGAATACAATCAAGATAAGAAAAAGAAGTATGTTGCCATCAATTCTGGAAGGAGTAGTAGGTCTTAAATCCTTTGATCACAGATATAGGGAATACAGGATTTGGAGGTTTTGGTCTTGCCTTGGCCCAGTTTTTCCTCAGAATGCCATTTTTTAATGATGTTACATAAATTCTTTTCCATGATATGTTAGAAGTACAACCTTTTCGTTTTGATATTTCAGAGTGTTAAGTTTTAGGTAGTGCCTTGAATCTCTGAAGAGACTTGTACTTTTTTTTTTTTTTTATTTTGTTGAATTTTTTAACATTAACTTTTTTTTTTTTTTTTAACTTTATTTTTTTTTTTTTTTATTAACTTGATTATTTCTTATATACATTTCGAGTGTTATTCTCTTTCCCGGTTTCCGGGCAAACATCCCCATCCCCCCTCCCCTTCCTTATGGGTGTTCCCCTCCCCACCCTCCCCCTATTGCCACCCTCCCCCCAACTGTCTAGTTCACTGGGGGTTTAGTCTTAGCAGGACCCAGGGCTTCCCCTTCCACTGGTGCTCTTACTAGGATATTCATTGCTACCTATGAGGTCAGAGTCCAGGGTCAGTCCATGTATAGTCTTTAGGTAGTGGCTTAGTCCCTGGAAGCTCTGGTTGCTTGGCATTGTTGTACATATGGGGTCTCGAGCCCCTTCAAGCTCTTCCAGTTCTTTCTCTGATTCCTTCAACGGGGGTCCTATTCTCAGTTCAGTGGTTTGCTGCTGGCATTCGCTTCTGTATTTGCTGTATTCTGGCTGTGTCTCTCAGGAGCGATCTACACTTCTGCACTTCTTTGCTTCATCCATCTTGTCTAATTGGGTGGCTGTATATATATGGGCCACATGTGGGGCAGGCTCTGAATGGGTGTCCCTTCAGTCTCTGTTTTAATCTTTTGGCTCTCTTCCCTGCAAGGTATTCTGTTCCCTTTTAAAGAAGGAGGAAGCATTCACATTTTGATCATCCGTCTTGAGTTTCATTTGTTCTAGGCATCTAGGGTAATTCAGGCATTTGGGCTAATAGCCACTTATCAATGAGTGCATACCATGTATGGCTTTCTGTGATTGGGTTAGCTCACTCAGGATGATATTTTCCAGTTCCAACCATTTGCCTACGAATTTCGTAAAGTCATTGTTTTTTATAGCTGAGTAATATTCCATTGTGTAGATGTACCACATTTTCTGTATTATTCCTATGTTGAAGGGCATCTGGGTTCTTTCCAACTTCTGACTATTATATATAAGGCTGCGATGAGCATAGTGGAGCACGTGTCTTTTTTGTATGTTGGGGCATCTTTTCGGTATATGCCCAAGAGAGGTATAGCTGGAGTCCTCAGGCAGTTCAATGTCCAATTTTCTGAGGAACCTCCAGACTGATTTCCAGAATGGTTGTACCAGTCTGCAATCCCACCAACAATGGAGGAGTGTTCCTCTTTCTCCACATCCTCGCCAGCATTTGCTGTCACCTGAGTTTTTGATCTTAGCCATTCTCACTGGTGTGAGGTGAAATCTCAGGGTTGTTTTGATTTGCATTTCCCTGATGACTAAAGATGTTGAACATTTCTTTAGGTGTTTCTCAGCCATTTGGCATTCCTCAGCTGTGAATTCTTTGTTTAGCTCTGAACCCCATTTTTTAATAGGGTTATTTGTCTCCCTGCGGTCTAACTTTTTGAGGTCTTTGTATATTTTGGATATAAGGCCTCTATCTGTTGTAGGATTGGTAAAGATCTTTTCCCAATCTATTGGTTGCCGTTTTGTCCTAACCACAGTGTCCTTTGCCTTACAGAAGCTTTGTAGTTTTATGAGATCCCATTTGTCCATTCTTGATCTTAGAGCATAAGCCATTGGTGTTTTGTTCAGGAAATTTTTTCCAGTGCCCATGTGTTCCAGATGCTTCCCTAATTTTTCTTCTATTAGTTTGAGTGTGTCTGGTTTGATGTGGAGGTCCTTGATCCACTTGGACTTAAGCTTTGTACAGGGTGATAAGCATGGATCGATCTGCATTCTTCTACATGTTGACCTCCAGTTGAACCAGCACCATTTGCTGAAAATGCTATCTTTTTTCCATTGGATGGATTTGGCTCCTTTGTCAAAAATCAAGTGACCATAGGTGTGTGGGTTCATTTCTGGGTCTTCAATTCTGTTCCATTGGTCTATCTGTCTGTCTCTGTACCAATACCATGCAGTTTTTATCACTATTGCTCTGTAATACTGCTTGAGTTCAGGGATAATGATTCCCCCTGAAGTCCTTTTATTGTTGAGGATAGTTTTAGTTATCCTGGGTTTTTGTTATTCCAGATGAATTTAAAATTGTTCTGTC
Source organism: Rattus rattus (assembly GCF_011064425.1). NCBI lineage: Eukaryota > Metazoa > Chordata > Mammalia > Rodentia > Muridae > Rattus > Rattus rattus. The sequence goes on from NC_046154.1 coordinate 114,825,396, forward strand.
TAACTCTTTGAAGAATTGGATTGGTATTTTGATGGGGATTGCATTGAATCTGTAGATCGCTTTTTTGGTAAAATGGCCATTTTTACTATATTAATCCTGCCAATCCATGAGCATGGGGAGATCTTCCACCTTCTGAGGTCTTCTTCAATTTCTGTCTTCAGTGTCTTGAAGTTCTTATTGTACAGATCTTTTACTTGCTTGGTTAAAGTCACACCGAGGTACTTTTATATTATTTGGGTCTATTATGAAGGGTGTCATTTCCCTAATTTCTTTCTCGGCTTGTTTCTCTTTTGTGTAGAGGAAGGCTACTGATTTATTTGAGTTAATTTTATACCCAGCCACTTTGCTGAAGTTGTTTATCAGCTTTAGTAGTTCTCTGGTGGAACTTTTGGGATCAATTAAATATACTATCATATCATCTGCAAATAGTGATATTTTGACTTCTTTTCCGATCTGTATCCCCTTGACCTCCTTTTGTTGTCTGATTGCTCTGGCTAGAACTTCAAGAACTATATTGAATAAGTAGGGAGAGAGTGGGCAGCCTTGTCTAGTCCCTGATTTTAGTGGGATTGCTTCAAGTTTCTCTCCATTTAGTTTAATGTTAGCCACTGGTTTGCTGTATATGGCTTTTACTATGTTTAGGTATGGGCCTTGAAATTCCTATTCTTTCCAGGACTTTTATCATGAGGGGTTGTTGAATTTTGTCAAATGCTTTCTCAGCATCTAATGAAATGATCATGTGGTTTTGTTCTTTCAGTTTGTTTATATAATGGATCACGTTGATGGTTTTCCGTATATTAAACCATCCCTGCATGCCTGGGATGAAGCCTACTTGATCATGGTGGATGATTGTTTTGATGTGCTCTTGGATTCGGTTTGCCAGAATTTTGTTGAGTATTTTTGCGTCGATGTTCATAAGGGAAATTGGTCTGAAGTTCTCTTTCTTTGTTGGGTCTTTGTGTGGTTTAGGTATAAGAGTAATTGTGGCTTCATAGAAGGAATTCGGTAGTGCTCCATCTGTTTCAATTTTGTGGAATAGTTTGGATAATATTGGTATGAGGTCTTCTATGAAAGTCTGATAGAATTCTGCACTAAACCCGTCTGGACCTGGGCTCTTTTTGGTTGGGAGACCTTTAATGACTGCTTCTATTTCCTTAGGAGTTATGGGGTTGTTTAACTGGTTTATCTGTTCCTGATTTAACTTCGGTACCTGGTATCTGTCTAGGAAGTTATCCATTTCCTGCAGATTTTCAAGTTTTGTTGAATATAGGCTTTTATAGTAAGATCTGATGATTTTTGAATTTCCTCTGAAATCTGTAGTTGTGTCCCTTTTCATTTCTGATTTTTGTTAATTTGGACACACTCTCTGTGTCCTCTCGTTAGTCTGGCTAGGGTTTATCTATCTTGTTGATTTTCTCAAAGAACCAACTTTTTGGTTCTTGATTCTTTCTATGGTCCTTTTTTTGTTTCTACTTGGTTGATTTCAGCTCTGAGTTTGATTATTTCCTGCCTCTTGTGTGTATTTGCTTTTTTTGTTCTAGAGCTTTTAGGTGTGCTGTCAAGCTGCTGACATATGCTCTTTCCTGTTTTTTCTTGTAGGCACTCAGTATTTATAGTTTTCCTCTTAGCACAGCTTTCATTATGTCCCATGGGGTTTGGTTGCATGTTGTACCTTTATTTTATTAAATCTAAAAAGTTTTAATTTCTTTTTCTTTATTTCTTCCTTGACCAGGTTATATTGATAGAGCATTGTTCAATTCACGTATATGTAAGTATTCTTCCCTTTATTTGTTATTAAAGACCATCTTTTAGGCCGTATTGGTGGTCCGGATAGGCACGCATGGGATTATTTCTATCTTTCTCACCTGTTGAGGCCCATCATTTTTGACCAATTATATGGTCAATTTTGGAGAAAGTACCAGAGGAGCGAGAAGAAGGTATATCCTTTGCTTTAGGGTAGAACGTTCTATAAATATCCGTTAAGTCCATTTGGCTCATGACTTCTCTTAGTCTGTCCACGTCTCTGTTTAATTTCTGTTTCCATGATCTGTCCATTGATGAGAGTGGGGTGTTGAAATCGCCTACTATTATTGTGTGAGGTGCAATGTGTGTTTTGAGCTTTAGTAAGGTTTCTTTTACATATGTAGGTGCCCTTGTATTTGGGGCATAGATATTTAGGATTGAGAGTTCATCTTGGTGGATTTTTTCTTTGATGAATATAAAGTGTCCTTCCTTATCTTTTTTGATGACTTTTAGTTGAAAATTGATTTTATTTGATATTAGAATGGCTACTCCAGCTTGCTTCTTCCGACCATTTGCTTGGAAAGTTGTTTCCCAGCCTTTCACTCTTAGGTAGTGTCTGTCTTTGTCTCTGAGGTGTGTTTCCTGTAGGCAGCAGAATGCAGGGTCCTCGTTGTGTATCCAGTTTGTTAATCTATGTCTTTTTATTGGGGAGTTGAGGCCATTGATGTTGAGAGATATTAAGGAATAGTGATTATTGCTTCCTGTTATATTCATATTTGGATGTGAGGTTGTGTTTGTGTGCTTTTCTTCTCTTTGTTTTGTTGCCAAGACGATTAGATTCTTGCCTCTTCTTGGGTATAGCTTGCCTCCTTATGTTGGGCTTTACCATTTATTATCCTTTGTAGTGCTGGATTTGTAGAAAGATATTGTGTAATTTGGTTTTGTCATGGAATATCTTGGTTTCTCCATCTATGTTAATTGAGAGTTTTGCAGGATACAGTAGCCTGGGTTGGCATTTGTGTTCTCTTAGGGTCTGTGTGACATCAGTCCAGGATCTTCTGGCCTTCATAGTTTCTGGCGAAAAGTCTGGTGTGATTCTGATAGGTCTGCCTTTATATGTTACTTGGCCTTTTTCCCTTACTGCTTTTAATATTCTTTCTTTATTTTGTGCGTTTAGTGTTTTGACTATTATGTGACGGAGGTGTTTTTTCTGGTCCAATCTATTTGGAGTTCTGTAGGCTTCTTGTATGCCTATGGGCATTCTTTTTTTAGGTTGGAAGTTTTCTTCTATGATTTTGTTGAAGATATTTACTGGTCCTTTGAGCTGGGAGTCTTCACTCTCTTCTACACCTATTATCCTTAGGTTTGATCTTCTCATTGAGTCCTGGATTTCCTGTATGTTTTGGACCAGTAGCTTTTTCCGCTTTACATTATCTTTGACAGTTGAGTCAATGATTTCTATGGAATCTTCTGCTCCTGAGATTCTCTCTTCCATCTCTTGTATTCTGTTGGTAAAGCTTGTATCTACAGCTCCTTGTCTCTTCTTTTTTGGTTTTTCTGTACTCTTAAGCATTCTTGGAAGACTATGGGTAACTTTGAAATTGAACTAAAACTCATTTGCATTAAGATAAGGGTGCAAACCAATGGAAATCATAGAGAGGATTGTAGTTGTTTTAATGAAAATAACCCTCATAATCTTTTATATATTTCTGTTTGGTTCCACATTTGTGGAACAGTTTAAGAGGAATTCAGAAGTATAGTCCTGTTGGAGAAGGTGTGCCACTAGGGGTGGGCTTTGAGATTTCAAACACTTACACATTCCTGTTAGTTCTCTTCTGCTAACTTTTGCTGGTAGATATAACCTCTCGTACTATGGAGACTTGAGAAAGGTATTTGATGAAGTCACTCTTTAGGACTGAGTGCTCTAAAATCTCTCACTCTAGACGCATTGTCCAGTTATGGGTATATGTGTTATTTCGCATGTTCTACAAGGACAAGGTTCTCTGATGTGGATTGTGCAAGTCACTGATCTTTGGGTATGGCAGTATGTTATTTTAAATCTTTTTTATTGATATGTTCATGGGCAGAATGATAGTAATAATAGAAGGTTTGCCTTTAGTTCCATGATCTATTTAGTTTTTAGTTCTTGGCCGCTTTGTCCTGGCAAATATGGGTTTCATTCCACGGAATTGTCTTTAAATCCAAAAAGGAGTGGTTTGTTACCTCTGTATCATCTGTGCCACCATTATACCTTAGAGCCTATCAGGACCGTAGGACACAGGTGCTGTAGGTGGGTGAAACTGATTATTATGTTTCTCCTCTGGCCTTGTGAAGAATAACTTCCAGTATCATAAATGTTAATAAATAAAGGTGAATCTTCTAATAGTCATCAGTTTGAATTTACTGTTAGATGACATAAGTTTTTGTTTTTAGGTATAAGATCTTACTATCAAATTGTAGAAAGCAACCATGGCATTAAAAATAGCCTGAGATACTTGATGGTTTCCATAGGGCCATTTGTCTAACAACTTGACAAGATGTAACCCATTCTGTACGTTGGATGTTTTAAATGGTAGTATAAGGTGTCTTGTTTGGGGCATTGACTTCCTCTTATTTTGTTTTTCACATGGTCTTAGGTATTGGTTGTTTCCACATACTCTTTTGTCTCACCCTACCTTAGTTATTCTTTCCATTCTACTTTCCATTTTTGTCTCTCCATAACATTATTTTCTATTAATATTTCTTTAGGAGATCCTTTCCTTCTCATTCACTTAATCTTTATTGGGTTCCTAATCTATATTATTATTTAAAGTCTTGCATATATTTCAAGAGTCTAAAGCCACATATAGTCTTTTCGGATCTGTGTTTTCTCACTCAAGATGATATTTTCTAGAATCATCTGAATATCAGTAATTTTTTATTTCATTTTAATAACTGTAATATTTTACTATGTAAATACACCATGTTTTAATTTTTAATGACCATCTGGCTATTTTCAATACCTGATTATTATGAACAAAATAGCAATTAACATTAATAAGCATATATCTCTGTAGTAGGATGTAGACTTCTTTGTTTATAGACCTGTCTTATTTAAGATTGCTATTGCTATTATGAAATATATGACCAAAACACCTTGGGAGGAAAGTGTTTATTTGACTTCCATAGTACAGACTGTTGAGGGAAGCAAAAAAGAAACTCAAACAGGGAAGGGAACTGGAGGCAGGATCAGATGCAGAGGCCATGAGGGATGCTGATTACTGGCTTGTTCAGTTGTTCCACTGCCTTACTCAGCCTGCTTTCTTATAGAACCTGGGCTACCTGAACAGCTCTAATAGGTTCAATCATGCAAATATCAGGACCTGCCACCTCTACTTCCTACTTCCTTTGTAAACTCTTCCCTTATTTAGGCACATTCTCATTTCTAAAGCTAGCCAACAGAATCTGTTCCATTATCTGACCGTTATCTGTTCCTTATGCCTGCTCATTAAAAGTTCCAGTTACCAAAACACTAAGACCTAGGAATACAAACTCCCTACTTGGCAACCTTGATAGAATGACCAATCATAACCAACTACTTCATCATTACTCATTTGAATATGGTTCTTCTCCTTTACTCACCATTGAAAATCACTCCTACAAAGCCATTTATTATAGTTTATGCCTGGTTAGACACAACCACTTTGTCTCTTTGGCTTGTTTAATAAAGGATCTCATTGTGTTGGAAATTGAAAATTATTTGTCCTTTGATTCTGGGTCTAGAGTGGAGGAGCAACCCCTGAACACATTTATATAATTTCTTTGCCTCAATATTCCTTTGACTGTCTCTACTCCTATATTATAGTCAAGAAGGTCTAATTACTTCTGCATAAAGTTTTTATTTAGCTTACATATCCTTTTTGTCAAATGGCTGCTGGAGGTCTCAGACAATGTTGACTTCCTTGACTTCACACATTACCAGTCCTCATAAAAACCTTCCAAGTCATCAAAAACTCATTATTAACAGTTTACACAGACTCCAAATATGCTATCTATATACCCAGTTAACACACTCAGCTATGTGAAAGGAATGAGGATTTCTAAACACAAAAGGCAACTCATTAACTCTTCATAGAGCCATGATCTCCTCAAGGTTTATCTCTTATGTTTTTAAATTTTATGGGTTGATTGAAAAGCACATAAGTCTTTCGCCTCCATTGTTAGTAAAGACTAAAATCATAGTTCACCAATATAGTAAATTGTCAGGCCACCATTTCTTACCTTGTGATTTAACCCATTATCTCAACATGATCTAGATAACAACATACCTAGCCCTCCTTCAATATAGGATATTACAACATCAAATATTCCATTATAATACAAAATACCTTGCATCACTTTTCAAAGCCCATCTGACTTTTACCCCAACATATAAGACCTTTTTAATAAAACCTAACCAACATATGCAATGTATTTCAGTGGACCAACGTCACTTCCCCTAAATGAACCCTACTTTTCCCACTCATTAGACTCTGGGGCTGCTTTTGGACTATGGCTAGTTTATTGACTTCATCCATATGCCTACTGGTGAGGTGCCTTAAATATTTTGTGGCCTGCATTGATCCTTCACTGGCTGGACTGAGACTTACTGAACACCACAAAAAAAAAAAAAAAAAATCAGCCATTGCCACCCATTTGCTGTCTAACTTAGTCTCTTGCTTTGGACCGTTTACCTTCCTCCACTCAGAAAATAGCCAAGATTTTGTCTCTCAAGTCACTCAGAGTATTGTCTAAGTTCTAGAAATACCCCGCATTGTCATACTACCCATACTACCTATAATTCTCTGAAAAAATGAAGTGAACAAACCAAATTCTCAAGGAAATACTAATCAAACTTTCCCTAAATATACATCTCAATCTTATCAAACGTCTGCTAACTTGTCTCCATCACTGTTGTTTTCTTCATAAACCCTTCAGTCTTTCTCCTTTTGAATTGATGTTAATGAGACCACTTCTTCCCAAAGGCCTGTTGCCCTTGACCTCCACCATCCCTAATAAAATCCTGTTCCATCTCTTACAGAGTATCCAATTGTTCATCTGGATACATTTTATCACCTCCTTCCTAGGCTACTCACAAATCTGACAAACTCTCCTATATATTAGATTCTCCTCATACCTCACAACTAACCAATCTCACTACTCCAGCTTACTTTTACACATCACATAGTTCATTATCTAAGGAAGACAAGGAATGCACTCATCATGGCAGGAACTTGGATAAAGGAGTTTATTCAGAGGTCGCAGAGTGCTGGCTTGCTCAACCTGCTTCCTTATAGATCGTGGGACTAAAAGGCCAGGGGTGGACCATTCCCAGTAGTCTCAGTTCTTTCTCTTTAATCAGTAATTTAAAAACTTGACTTATATCCCAATTCTATGAAGACATTTTCTCAATTGAGGATTCTTTATTTGGATTATTCTAGCTTGTGTTAAGTTGACATAAAACTAGCTAGCACATACCTCTTTTTTACATTTTCCTGGTTATGTGGTTAAAAACTTAGAGTGTTTTGATAATTCTTTCAAGATACTATTACAAATTACCCAATGTCTTTTTTACTGAATATTTTATTTATTTATATTTCAAATGTTATCCTTTTCCCAGTTTCTCCTTTGGAAATCCCCTATCACATCCCCCTCCCCCCTGCTTCTATGAGGGTGCTCCCTCACTCACCCACCCAGTCCCAACTCCTTGCCATGGCACTACCCTACACTGGGGCATCGAGGCTTCCCAAGAACCAAGGGCCGCTCCTATTGAGGTCCACAAGACCATCCTCTGTGACATATGCAGCTAGAGCTGTGGTTTAGTCCCTGGGGAGCTCTAGAGTGTCTGGTTGGTTGATATTGTTGCTCTTTCTATGGGTTTCACACCCCTTCAGCTCCTTCAATGCTTTTTCTAACTCCTCAATTAGGGACCACATGTTCAGTCCATGGTTGACTGCAGGAATCCACATCTATATTTGTCAGGCTTTGGCAAAGCCTCTCAGGAGACTGTTATCTCACTCTCCTGTTAGGAAGAACTTGACATCTGCAATAATATCTGGGTTTGGTGTCTGTAGATGGAATAAATCCCAAGGTGTGACAGTCTCTGAATGGCCTTTCCTTCAGTCTCTGCTCTACACTTTGTCTCAGTATATTCTCTATTGAATATTTTGTTCCCTCTTCTAAGATGGACTGAAGCATTTATACTTCAGTCTTCCTTCTTCTTGAGCTTCATGTGGTCTATGAATTGTATCTTGCATATTCTGCGCTTTTGGGCTAATATCCACTTATCAGTAAGTGAATACCATGTGTGTTCTTTGTGACTGTGTAACCACACTCATGATCATATTCTCATGTTCCATTCATTTGCCTATGAATTTCATGAAGTCATTGTTTTTAATAGCTGAGTAGTACTGCTTTGTATAAATGTACCACATTTTCTGTATCCATTTCTCTGTTGAAGGACATCTTTCTAGTTATTATAAATAAGGCTGTTATGAACATCATGGAGTAAATGTCTGATTTGACTTTTTTTTCTATTATTGTAGATCTTAGGTTGTTGGCTGTCTAGTTAGTCTGTGAATTACTGACTAATGAATTTACACAGACTGTCCTCCTACAAGCATTTGTCTGAACAACAGGACCCCAGTGAAGGAAGTTAGAGAAAAAACAGAAGGAGCTGAAGGAGTTTGCAACACCACAGAAAGAAGAAAAATTTCAACCAATCAGACCCCACCAGAGCTCCCAGGGAGTAAACCACCAACCAATGAGTACACATGGAGGAACTGATGGCTCCAGTCATATATGTAGCAGAGGCTGGCATTTGTCCAGCATCAATAGGAAGAAAAGTCCTTGGTCCTGTGAAAGCTTGTTTTCTCAATGTAGGGTAGTGCCAGAGTGTTGAGGTTGGGGTGGGTGGGTAGGAGTGGGAGCATCCTCATAGAAGTAGGGGGAGGGAGTATAGGAGAGGGGAGGAAAGGGGATAACATTTGAAATGTAAATACATAAAACAACCAAGAAAAAATAAAAATTTAAAAACAAGAAGTCAGAGTTTTGAATTCTGTTAACTCATGTTAACTTGTAGGGCATTAGACCTCTGTCTATGCAAGTTTTCACTAGTCTTATTTCTATTTAATATGGTATTTTGAAGTATCACTAATTTTTTTGTGTATCCATTTGCAGCTTATTTAATTTAAACTCTGTGTAGCATTTCAGTCCTAAGACAGATTCCGTGCTCATCCATCTCAAAATAGTAGTAATACAAAAAAACAAAGAAAGAAAAGAGGAAAGAAAATAAGAAAAAGATAAAAAGAATGAAAAGAAAAAGACACATCAAATTATGCTGAGTTGGCAGGGAGGAATTAATTCTTACTCTTTCTGGGAAGATAAGTTAGTCTAGTTACAATGTAAAGCATGAGAATCTTACTGAAATTCCACAGAAATCCAAGAATCAAAGATCCATAAGACTCACAATATTAATCCAAAATGTTCATTGTCAGCACACTATGTAATGACAGCCAGAGACTTATGGTTTTCCCACTACTCACAAGAGCCAAACTACGGAGCAGTATATAGGTGCCCATCAACAGAAGGGCAAGTGAAATTCATGTGATAGATTATAGCTATGAGCATAACTGTAGCTCATTAGGCATAAAGAAAATGAAATCACAGAAAGAAATGGATACAACTAGAAGTAAATCATTCTGTTAAGCAAAGTGAAGTAAATGAAGAAGAACAAATCTGTTTTGTTTTCTCTCATATGCATAAGACAAATTGTTAAGAACAAAGCATGAATAAGAGGTATGATTTAAAAGAAAAAGAGAATATTGAGTAACCGAATTAGGGATGGTAATATGAAGTGAATATGGTCAAAATATATGACACACACAAATGAAAATATTTTAATAAAACCAATGACCTTTTGCAACCAACATAGTATCTAGGAATCTCTAAATTGCTTGGGAAATTAAATGATGTCTAATTTTCAAAGGAGTTTTAATTAATAACTATTTTATCTCCACTTGTGTAACCATGTTTACCTGATTTTTGTAAGGTATTCATCAACTTTTAGCTTCTTATCAGGTAAACACTAATCCTTTCCTTTATGTCTTTCTACTACAAACATTTTGTTGGGTCTTTCATGTATTTTATTGTTTTGATTTTTAAGTCTAATGATTTTCTTTTCAATTTGCTATTTGAAATGATTTTAATTTTATGTTTGCTTTTTGTGTTACACATAAGTTTCATTATGTAATTCTGGCTGGCATGGAACTCACTGTGGAGGTTAGGATGGCCTCTAATTCATAGAGATCTGATTACTGCTATCCCCTAAATACTGGCATTAAAGTTGTGTGCCTCTATTCCTGGGTAATTGATTCACTTTTTTAAAAAATACTATCCAATCTATAGTAATGAATTATTTGTACTTTGGTGAAATCTGTTTCTTATTCCTTTTAAACACCTAAGTTGTTGCTTGTTTATTGTTATTGATAGAATTATCAGAGATTTAATATATGTTGATTTTTCTGATTTACTCTTCCTTTTGAGTATATTTTACAATAATAAAAATATCTTTTAATCTGGGGTTTGTGTGAAGAGTGTATATTTCAAAATGGTAGGAAACTATCTTTCTTGTAGTTCTTTGTCAGAGAATTCAGTATTGATTCTTCTAATGTCTCCAGGAGGCCTGACAACAGCCCTGAACAACAATAGCTGGCTTCTTTTCAGGAAAAGTCCCTTTACTGGCAATCAGCTGTCACAGCCAGCCACATGTCCTATCTGTCATGTAGTCTCAACTGATATTGCTTCTATGATTTTCATGGTGTCTTGGGCATTTCTTTTGTATTGTAATTCTAAAGGCAGTTTTTGTTTTGTTTTGTTTTATGTCCAGGTCTCAGAAGAGTAACAAGAGCATCTCTTCATTTTTGTGAGCTCCAGAAAAGGGGTGAGGGTTGCTAAAATAAGTCTGCTACTAATGCTTATCAGCTCTCCAAACTGTTGATCACACTCTTGGTTACTAATGCTAGAGTTTCATCGTCCAGACTTTTGTCTGTGCATTAGGTCTCAAACATCATAGCACTAACTGTCTGTATTGATTCTCAGATACATAACAGTAATTTTGTGCTGTTTCTCAGATACATAAGAGTAATTCTGATTAATTCCCTGGGTCTTAAGGGGTATTCTTTTCTTTTCTTTTAACCTGGCAAGGTAATTTATTTTTGCAAATTAAATGTACCACCACATGAACTGTGCTAACAAACAGCATACGTGGCCAAGAAGTCCTCTATCTTTGATCCCTAATGCAAGAGGTATCATATCTGTTTCTCATTGGCTAATGGTCAATCTCATAGTTTATTCCTGATTGGCTAATTCTGAAAACAGCAGGAATGATATGGGTAGGTGGCCAGCCACTCAGAATCATCAGGTTCTGAGACAGGGTCCTTGTGTAAACAAAATTGCTGGGACATAGGGTCTGCTACACTACGTTTTTCTTTTTTTTCTCCATCTTTATTAAATTGGGTATTTTTATTTACATTTCAATTGGTATTACCTTTCCTGGTTTTCAGGCCAACATTCCCCTAACCCCTCCCCCCTCCCTTTCTACATAGGTGTTCCCCTCCCCTTCCTCCCCCCATTACTTCCCTCCCCCAACAATCCTGTTCACTGGGGGTCCAGTCTTGGCAGAACTGGTGCTCTTACTAGGCTATTCATTACTATCTATGCAGTTGGAGTCCAGGGTCAGTCCACGGGCTTTGGGTAGTGGCTTAGAAAGCTCTGGTTCCTTGTCTTTTCTTTATTATAACATTAATTATATGAAGTTGTCATGAACCATATCAAGCATTATTATGAAAGAGAGACTTTGAAAATAATTGAAACTAGTTCATACTGATTGATTCTCAAGTTGAGAATTTCTTTTCACTGTCATTTTTTCATAAATTAATATATTTTTCTTCTTCTATCATATATTATATCCCAACCACAGTTTTGCTCTTCTCTCTACCTAGATCCCCCAGATCTACCCTCTTGCTTCCTCCTCTCACAAATGTGCAGGTCTAGCAAGAATATCAACCAAACATAGGATAAAAGTTATATAAAAACTAGGAACATGCTATCATATCAAGGTTGGATAAGGCAACCCAGTAGGAGGAAAAAGGTTCACAAGCAGGAACAAGAGTCAGAGGCAACCCCAGAACACACTGTTATGAATCCCACAAGAAAACTAAGATGCTCAGCCCTAACTTATATGCAGAGGACTTAGGTCAGACCCATAGAGGTTCCCTGATCTCAATGGGTCCCCAGGAGTCCTCGTCAGTAGTTTTTGTGGGTCATGTTTTCTTGATATGTCTCTGATTCCTCTGGTTCCTGCAATCCTTCCAAGCTTCTTCAAGATTCCCTGATATTTGTGTGACTGGATATACATTATTAAAATTTTTTATGCAACAATCTCTAAATAAATTATGTCATCCTTGCATGCTGCCTTCTCCTATTCAACCATATAACCACAAAATTTTCATTTTTGTACATTAGTGAAATGAAAAGCCACAGACTAATAGTGACTAATGTCATCCTTTCAATTTAATAGTTATAGAAGGGATTTAAAGTTTATGTACAGGGCCTAACTTATATGATGTCATGCCTACTCAGAAAGAATAGGATTTGTTGAGGGGTGACACCCAGAGAAGAGGAGGCAGGAGGGAGAACAAAGGGAAGAGTTGCTGAAGAGGGGACTGGGATGAGAAGGGACTGATATTGACATAAATAAACTAAAAATACAGTTTACTTCAGTTTCATTTTGATTCTCTTCCTATTATTCAAGTTTCAACCGACTTCATTTGCTGTATCTAAACCTTTTAATAAATTATTTTCTCATTTCACAAAATAAACTTATTCAAAGGGATTTTACATTAGCATCTGAATATGGTAAGACAAGTTTGATTTTATTTTTCAAATATTTTATAGTTATTATTTATATAAGATAAGTTATAGCAAGAAGAGTAATTTGATAACAGCCAGACATAAGAATATGCTTGTGGCTAATATACTAATAGATAGATGAAACACAAGTGTAAATATAGAGTTGAATCTTTTAAAAATAATTTTAAATAATGGAAAAATAAATTCTTAAATGTTAGGTGTTATTTTAAGCTTTTATTTTTGGCATAAAGAAAAAAATGAGAGAAAGAATTAATTTTTTTTATATATCACATTCTTGTTTGAAGTAAATATATGGCTTAATTAATAAAAAAATCACAGTATCTTATGTTTGTAAAAGAATGTAGTTAGATAACTTACATTTGTACAGGATCCTTATAGTCATATAAGTCTATACTGTATTTTGTTTCCATTGTTTTTTTTTTTTTTAGCAAATGTACGTGCTGCCTCTTTTGTAAGAAATATGAATTAGTAAGGTCATTTTACATGACATTTAAAATGTCTAAAGATAAAAGCACCTGTGTTGTCGTTTCAAGTGTAATCAGCAACTAGCAACTTCGGCAACCGAGGATTCCGTGCAGGTTCCCCACCTCATGAAGAGGACGTATGGAGGGAACTGGAAAGAGTTGGCAAGAGAAATGCTGTGCTTCAGTATAGTCTCCACAAAGGCATCTGCTGACTCCACATGAATCCCAAGCTTAGACCTTCTCCAAAGTATCTTGCTTCAGGGTGAGGGGCTGGGCCTAGATACTGCTTCTGGTGGATTGTAAAGAGCGTATGAAGGAGCAAGATGAGGTTTGAAACACTTCTCTCCAGCTGAGGGCAATTTCCAAATGGGACTAACGGCTGGAAAGCCCTCCAGCAAGGGCGCACGTTTCCATCCGCTCTGAAGAATCTGAGCTGTAATTTATGTCACCACTGTAAATGTCAGCAAACTTTATTAAGCAAATAGGAAAACTCTGTGGTAAAACTAGAAAGACAGGGAGTAAGCAAACAATGTATGTTGTGAAAAAAGACAAAAATGTAAAATTTTAGTATGTCGTTGGTTAAAGAAAAAGTATGAATATATGAAGAAAGTGTCAGGCTTCTTAAGTAATCAATAAATTGTGGGTGAATTGGTTAAAAACATAGTGACGTGGTGTGTGTGAGTAGGTGTGTGTGTGTGTTTGTGTGTATGAGTGTGTGTGTGAACATGTGTGCACATACATGTGTGTGCATATTTGTGTGCCTGGAGGTTAGAGGAAATCCCAAGGAATTTGAATCTCTCCCTTTATCTCCTGTGTCCCTGGAAATTATATCACATATTTCTTTACATGTTGAACCATTTTCTACCCCAGGAACTAAGATTTGTTAATTAAGTTAATTTGTTTTTAAGTGTTAATTATGATACTTCATTCAAGAATTATTTTATTTATTTATTTATTTATTTATTTATTTATTTACTCATTTATTTTTACACTTCAGATTTTATTCCCCTCCCGGTCCACCCCTCACTGTTGTTCATCCCATGCCTTCTTGCCGCCCCACCCCCATGTCTCCACAAGGTTGTCCCCAGACCACCCACCCCACCAGACCACTAAATTCCCTGGGGCCTCCAGTGTCTTGAGGGATAGGCGCATCTTCTCTGACTGAACCCAGATCTGGCAGTCTTCTGCTGAATGTGTTGGAGGCCTCATCTCAGCTGGCATATGCTGCCTGGTTAGTGATCCAGTGTCTGAGAGATCTCGGGGATCCAGGTGAAACTGACACTGCTGCTCCTCCTACAGAGTTGCCGTCCTCCTCAGTTTCTTTCAGCTTTTCCCTAATTCAACCAGAGGGGTCAGCAGCTTCTGTTCATTGGTTGGGTGCACTTATCTGCGTCTGACTTTTTCAGCTGCTTGTTGGGTCTTTTGGAGGGCAGTCATGATAGATCCCTTTTTGTTAGCATTGCATAGCCTCAGTAATGGTGTCAGGCCTTGGGGCCTCCCCCTTGAGCTGGAGTCCGTTTGAGGCCTGTCACTGGACCTGCTTTTCTTCAGACTCCTCTCCATTTCCATAAGTGCAGTCCTTTCAGACAGGAAAAATTATGGTTCAGAAAGTTCCATCCTTTCCTTGATGCCCTGTTTTTAGCAATCTTAAACTTCATCTACTTAATCATTTCATTTATTTTTACCCATGTTTCTGAGTATATATAACCCATATAGAATAATCAGAAAATAATGAGGATTTTTCATCGAGTGTTCATTGTACAGTACATAGTGTGCTTAGTGTGCTTCTTCTAATCTTAGATTGCAGTTATGTCAGTTCTCTTACTGATTCAGAGAAAATAAAAATAGATAATATTTTGAAAAACACGTATGTTTAACTAGATAGTACATTATCAAATGTGGGTTTCCTCATACTTTATAAGTATGACCTTCCATGTTAGTTTATTCTTCTGAAATACCTATGTATCAACCTTGTAAACAAAAGTGAGGAAAGTTCTTTTTGAAAAAGTTTAGTTTCACAATATTTTTCGAAATAGGTCCACTCAATAATGAGTTTGAGGCAGAAACTATTGCTGGATGCTAAAGTCTATCTTTGGAAAGAGATTTTTGTCTCGAGCAATCACACAGAGATAATAGCTAAAGAAAAGAAACATTCTTCTGTTAGCCACAGTGATCCGGCAAGCAGGGCACTGTCACAGCATCTCACCTATTTTTCTTCTTCAGTCTAGGTGTATTTGGTTTGTTCTTTGGTAATAAAAGTATGGGAGTCAGGAGGGAAATGGAACCCATATTAACTACTTTCAATGGCTATGTTTATGTGTTAGGTCACCAGTAGTCTCTAGAACAATCTATAGCAAAATCAATTTCAGAAATATGTGAAATTTTGAGAGCAGTCTTAGTTGTTCTCTTTGGAGGCTTTAAAAATATCTCAGTACTCACAGGTTACCAAACAGAACAATGAAATCCATGAACTTTCCAAATACTGAAACAAACACCTTAGGAATGCAACAGTTTTTGCAAAATAGTACCTATAATAAAGTAACTTGAAATAAAAGGTCACTTATTAAATAAACAAAAATATATATTTAATACATATACAGTTATACAGAGGGAACCTCACCAAGTGGCAGAGAATACTACAATTCTCAATTATGACTATATTTATGATACTGCCATTTTTGTTTGTTTATTTCACTAAGGAATGCCTTTATTTATCCTTCTTGAGTTTGTTCAAATAGCCTTGTAAAAACTATACTGTTAAATTTAATTTTCAAAGACAATCTGGCAGTTTTCCTCCCTGCACAAGATTCAGTTCATGAAATTTTATTTTATTACATGCTTTCCTATTAATACTACAGTTACTACATTTGGGATACATTTATTGCTGTTACAAAAAACTGATAAAATTGCTTTGTGTGACTTTCGAGTCTAAGATTGCTAGTATTTTTTGATTTTCATAGACTTGTGGTATGCCATACCGTTAAAGTAAAATGCGGCAGTTTTCATGGTGCTCTATTTGGGAAAGTTTCATAGCATGACTCTGGTACTCGTGAGTGATATAGCAGCCTCCATAACTAGGCAAGTATACTTAATTCGTTTTTCAAAAATTTTACATGGACAAATTATTATTATTATTAACATCATTATTAATAATTATTTTGTTTCTCAAGACAGGTTTTCTCTGTGTAGCCTTGGCTGTCATGAAGCTCCCTCTATAGACCTAGCTGGCATCAAATCCAAAATTTCACTAGCCTACTGAATGCTAGAATTGAAGAAATTCAGCAAAACCACCTAGCTACAGTTATTTTCCAAAGAAAATGCGTAAGAATAAATAGGCATGTGTCTGTTAAATACTTATCCATGAGGTCTATTCATCACTTGAATGTATTTGCTATTGCCTTTTTTTTTAAGATTTATTTTATTTAATGTTTTACTGGAGTTTTTTATTTACATTTCAAATGTTAGCCCCTTTCCCAGTTTCCCATCCAGAAACCCCTTATCCCTTCCCCCCTTCTCCTCCTTCTATGAGGGTATTCCCCTACCCAACCACCCACCCCTTCCCACCTCCCTGTCCAAACAGTTCCAGACACTGGAGGGTCCAGCCTTAGCAGGACCAAGGACTTCTCCCATTGGTGCCCAACAAGGCCATCTTCTGATATGGAAACATGCAGCTGGAGACATGGCTCTATTCATGTGTACTCTTTGGATGGTGGTTTAGTCCCTGGGAGCTCCAATTGGTTGGTATTGTTCTTATGGGGTTGTAAATCACTTTCCCCTCCTTTTTCATTACTATTATTTGGATTGGATCATTAACATTACCCCTCACAGTATTTTTAACTCTTTTTATCAAAAGCTAAATAATACTGAAAAATATTTCTGAAGCTATAAATGAAATTGAAAAAATGTATAGGACAAATTGCTCAGTGTTTTTCATCACTAAGATGGATTTCTTCTAACCAGATTATACCCCAAAATTCAAATATCTCAGTTTATTATGTCCCTCATATCCAGAAAGGTTTTCTATGCAAATGAAGGATTAGCTGATATTTTGCTAAAAGCAAAATGTAATATTTAGTGTATCTCATTCACGAGCATAGCTTGTTTGCGACACTGACTAAAAATGAAGCTAACTATGTTTTATTAAATCCATAAACCATTGTCATTAAATATGTAAATTTCATTTCAATGCACAGATTACTACAACATAACAAAGTCATTTCAAAATGAGCTAGAAGCATTGTTCGGACAATTTTTTGAAGAACATGTAGTATGTTTTCAGAAATGGCTCAGATGTTGGGACTGTTAACTTGCTCTGGTAATTTGCTAATAAAGAAGCTGACAAGACAAATTTCTGCATGGGTACAAGTTAGAAAACCCCTTCCAAGCTCTCTTATTTACATTGTGACACTTTACATAAAGAAAGGAATAAAAGGACCATTGTGAACCTGAAAATCAGTTTCTAAAAAAAATGAATTAAATGATGTCTTCATGTATATTTTTTGTAATATATGCATTCTGGCTATTCACTAACACATGAACACAACTTTCTGTTTGAATTACATTTCATGAAAGCCAAATATTTCTACCAGTATTCCTGTACTCTGATGATTAGGCTCTGCATTTTTTTGTTCATAAAATTTACTGTATGTCATCAGAACTGTAGATACTTGATCAAAATATGTCTAGCAAAATATTGGAGAGACTAATAATTTATGAGAAAAAAATCACACATGGAGGCTTATTTTCTACATCAGCTTGTAGCACCATCCACTTTTGAGGAATGAGTATCTCTTTCCCCAAGTTTAACAAGGAAAGTAAGAGTTAATTTCAATTTTATTAATAACTATAGTTCTATTTCTTGTCTGTGCTAAAGAGGGCTGTTTCAGCTAAATATTTTTTATTTATATTGGTTTCAATCACTACATAATATTTTGTACATTATTTCCTCTGCATCTTTAATCTGCTTGAAGTTATATTTATATTCCATGAATTTCATAATATATTTTTCTTCTTCAAAGAATCTTTGTACCAGCAAGCACTTGTGGACATGTGTGGATCCTTTTGTGTACAGCCAGCCATGTTCTCTACTCCAAGCTCTGCATAATGCATGGTGGTGTGAAAGACATTTAGCTATAATCTAGAACTGAAACTAAAGGAGAAGAAATAGCATGACCCCGAGAATAACAGTCTTATTAGTCTTAAGGTATGACATCATCAGTGACAAAGACAGACAGTGATCATGGCACATTTTGAAGTGTATTACGGTTCTACACTGTAAAGGTTGATGTTTAATTAGCTAGAAGACAATCACTGAAAGATGTTTCCTCCTTCACTGTCCTTTAGTTCTGTTCTACTTTGCATCACTTTTTATGTACCTACTCAGTACACACAAAAAATAGATAGCTATTTAATATCTTGATAGAATTTGGTATGATCAGTTCTATAGTTTGTTAGTGGAAAAGACAGGCATAAGTTTTATAATAAATATTTGGTTGCTATAAACAGTTTCTAAATTTTTATAACTTTGGCCTGAAAAATTATCTTAACTACTCCTCTTTGCTACTGAAAATCTAATTAATATTTTTTTGATTTTTAAATAAGTAACAATCCTTGACTATTTAATGAAGTGGAAATTAAATCACAAAGAACTTATTATCTATTATTTTATGTCTTTGGTATTTTATTACTATGGTATTTATTCTGAAACTCATGGCTTAAAGCTTTCATGTATTTTTAATCTGTTAGAGATAGTGGATACCCATTTATGTTATTTGAGTGTTTACTCCGTTATTTAGCTCTGTGTCCCAGAAACCTGTATATTATGGCTTTAACAATAAGAGTTCCTTGTTTTCTGACTTCTAGAGGCATAGGCCAATGAGATTGTAGGCAGTGGGCTAATAGTTAATCAGATATATAAATGATGAATAGTCAAGGCTATATTTCTCTACACGACTCCTTTGTGCAGTGGATTGATTATTTTGGAGGTCTTCCTAATGTTTCCCCACCTATTTCTTACAGTAATACTCAACCTTGAAACAGTTCCTCTTCCTTTTAAAATTTTAAAATTATCGTTAGGATGTTCTACCATTTCTGGATTTTTTCTAATCCCATTCAAATCTTCATAAAAGATAACAAAAATAGACTCCCAGTCTTACACAGTTGTGCTCACCTCTTGTGAATTTACCTGTGTTTCCTTCTAGGAGCTTTTCTGATAAACTGAGTGAATTGTTTCTGTTTTATATTTTATCAAAGCTAATTTTTTTGGTAAATAAAGTGAAACTGATTATAAAGCACTGATATTTACCATTTCTGGTTCTTAATTAGAGAATATCTCTCTGAGATATTAAAAATGAAAAACGTTCTGAAAAGCATTTATTGAAAGGGCAGACAGAGCAATGGTTACCATATAGAATTTCTAGCTTCTATGTAGAGGTTTAGGCAAATGTAGATTTTAATGATTTTTTTGAACATCTGAGATTTTTAAAATAAATACAATGCTAATATATTCATAATGTTAAGTGTTTTTATAGATTTTTGAGAACATGTGCCATTCTATTTCATATTCTTTCCAATATATGTTTTCCTTTTATTCAAGATTTCCTTTCCTTTGACATCTTTAAGTGAATGCAGCCATTTATCTTATACAAAGATATTTAAAACCTTTAATCACAGAAGCCTAAATTAATTAAAAGGTAACCTGTCTAGGATAAATTATAAAGATAATGTACAAAAAGTAAGACATTGCAGGTAATATATGCCCTTTAATTATTTCATTTTTTAAAACATTTATTTGTATTTGTATGCATAATTTGCCTGCCTACAGGTCTATCGACTGTGTGTGCCTGATGCCTCTATAGGGCAGAAGAAGTGGTAAGATTCTCAGTAACTAAAATTACAGTAAGTCGTAAGGTAACATGTGGCCTCTGGAAATCATACTCCATTCCTCTGGAAGAGAAGTCAGTGCTCTTATCTACTGAGACAACTCTCCTTTCCCTGGTTTCCCTTAATATTCAGAAAAAATAAACTCAATATATGTCAACTTAAATTATAAATACTAAAGAAGTGACCATGTCATAATGTTCCATTTAAAGTAAAAACATATTAGGTATAATATTCTCATATATACAGACATAAGAAAAACTACTATTATCATAGGTATCTTATTATTTTTCCAAAATTAGACCTAATAATGACATAAGAAATGTTTTGTTGTTGATGGTCTACTATGTATAAAATTCTAGAATTCTTAAAAATCATGCTTTACTCAAACACAATGTAAAAAATAGCATTTTTCTACAAAAAAATTAATTCTGATTTTGCTAAGCTAGCTGATTTAACACTGATTTTTCATATGCATCAACTATTTCAGTGACTTTATTTCTGCCATAAATTCATATTAATTCACTTTAATGGTGAATTTTCGAGTAATGACATAGAGAAAATATCTAGAGTAAATGTCCATTCAAACTTCATTTAACTGTGTTAAGTCATCTCTGGGACCCTAAGAAAATCTGTCTGTGTTTGAACAAGAGTTCAGGCATAAAGAAGTAAATAAATGAATCGCAGCTCAGACATGAAGAATGAAATAAAATTAATGAAAGTCTGTATTTCTTTATGTATCCTTAATATCTCTCTAAAAGGTAACATTTTAAGAATATACCACCTATGGACTATTGTTTTACCAAAATATTTATTGTGCGAAATGAGAAAATGGAGGAAATGTTTGCAGTTTTTCTGAGAATATAAATGTGTGAGTTTGTGTATGTGTTTGTATATGTGATTGTGAAAAACATTTACCTACTATCCTTTAATAATATATGTCAATAAAAGGCTTACAGATTAAAAAACAGACCCATAATGTCAAACAGATTAGACATAGAATGGTAAGAAAAAAAAATGCCTTCCCAAAACTCATACCATCCTCCTCTTACAAACAATAAGTAGAAGGCATTTGTGGATTCCAGCTAAGCTGAACCCTGTCATGGCTGCTCAGTTCTACTGGCCTGCCAGTTGGAAAGAAACATAGTTTAAGGGATGAAACTCTCAGAAAAGCAGGGACTTGGCTGCTGATGTTGGGCTTAGCATATTGTGAGGCATATGAATACTTTCAAACCTGGCAAAAGAATAAGAAAGGGAAATTGAAAATCTAAATGCAGTAGCCCTTGAAATTTTAGATAATTGAAAAGACTGGTATTCCCTGAGTGCTTAGTAGTACCCTATAGTTTTTATAGGGAAAAAGGTTGAATGTTCCTTTATTATGAAGAGAGGAGCAACTCACCTTTAGATGTCATGCTATGTTCATCACAATGAATAGAAAAATAATTCATGTCATTTTTCCTAAGGGTAAAGTTACTGTGATATTTCCCCTAATATGATATAGAGCTCTTTCTGTCCCTAGAAAATGTATGTTATTTATCTACAGCTTATATTACTAAGTTTAATACAGGCTACATATAAGCATTTTAATAGATTATTTAACGTGAACTTCAAAGACATGATCTTAAAATGAATATATATAATATCCCCAAAGCAACAAATGAATATTCATTATTTGTATATTAGAAGATGGAAGCAATTGGCTTACCTCCAGTAGAGTTACACATGTATTGTTTTCTGTTGTACTTTGCTTTCTGCTTTACGTTTGTGCTACAATGTCATCCACAGATAGCAAAAGGCCTTCTATTCCCAGGAGTGTAAAACCATGTTGCCAACAACACCCTAGTCCGACACAGTTCTGATTTATTGCATCAATAATAAAAACAAAAGCAAAGCCAGTCAAAGTTCAGCACTCCTGGGCACATCACAGTCCAAGAGCCTGCTGGGCAGACTCTGCCCACACATCTGCAATCAGCATTTCTGCTGATGGCATTTGGAATTGCTGAGCTAGAAGTAGAGAACTGAATTCCTATTAGCACAATTACTGACAATTCTTTGAGAGACATATGGACAAAGTATTCCATGAATTTGGAATGAATAGTCTGCTTTCTTTGTAATTTCATGTTTTGGGGGTTGAAAACTCAATTCTTGATCCAAAAGAATGAGGACCTTTCTACAAGGTTCTTGAGCACAGAATATACATTACCTTAGATTTCTTTCTAAATGGATTCAAAACTAAATGTTAAACAAGTTTCCATGAATCTTAAATGAAACTACATTAATGTTCACTTATATTTACTGTAAAATTTATTAGCCTTCATTACGATGCTTTAGATCTTCTCTATTTTAGTCTAGGGTTAAATACAATTCAGATATTCCAACAAAAGAGTTGTTTGTAAATTACAGGATGGAATTCTCTACATATTATGATACTGTATTACAACATTGTTCTTGGTAAGCCAACAGCCATCATAAAAAAAGGAAGGGAAGAAGGAAAGAAGGAACAAAGGAAGGAAGGAAGGAAGGAAGGAAGGAAAAGAAAGGCAGAGAGCAAGCAGAAAAGCAATGAATGAATGAATGAATGAATGAATGAATAAATTGTGGTACACAAATTTATTGAACAGACAGAAATGCAGGTTTTTTTGTTTGTGTGTTTACCCCCAATCAGACTACTTACTCAAATATTTTAAATGGCTTCTTGCTACAGATATATAGTACTTCTTTATAAAAATGTGTTTCTTTCTAATACTCTCTTTCATAAAATCTTTCCAGCCAAGTTGTTTTCATTGTGTCAAATTGAAGTTTTCTACATTGGTTATGGGTGTCAGAGTTCTTCAACAGATCAGTTAGAGTTGATTCTCCAAACAATAGTGAGTAATAAATATCATTTCTGTCAGTGTCAAAGAATGCCCCACCAGTTTAAGGTATGGCTGGAGAAAAAGAGCAGGTTTGGTTGGAAGAAAACTGCCCAGTAACTTGACAAAATTTGGTTTGTCAGCAAAGTAGGTGAAGGATGTCTAACAGGATCAAGTGTTTCTCCTTCATTCTTCCAGCCCTCCCATAAAGTATATAATCTCACCTGGAGTCAGTCTGCTTTTATATTTTATAATTTTTAGGAAGAAGGGAATAGTAAGAGAAAACAATACAAAATATTGAAGAGAGTTATTTCTATTAACTTTTTATGAAATTGTAAATATAAATAGTCCCTTCATATCCAGTAGTAAAGCCATCTATCTAGTTGTATAGACAAAGAAAAGTGTGCTCAAAATAAGTTAAACCCTGCGAAATCTATTTCTCCAAATAAAGGACAAAGCACAGTCAATAGGCACTGAAGGGATTTCTCTGCAGCTTGAAATGGTTGTCTTACTGGCTATAAATCTCTCTCACAGAATGCCTGGGGTCTTGCTTGCAGGGATGTAATGAAGTTACACTGTCTGAATGAAAATTAAAAAAAAAAAACAAATTAGGGCAGAAGACCTTGCCATCTCCCTGTGATTTGTAACTCTGCTTATCAGTCACTGGTGTGATGTGATTCATTGTATGAGCACCAAATCTCTTTGTCCCAGGCCACCATGTTTCACTTGAGTGTCAATATATCAGGGGAAAAGAATGCTAAGCTATAACAGCCATAGTTAGGGTCAGACATGTTTGCCACAAATACAAAGAAAAATTTACAGCTAGAATGAGCTGGGCCACATCCCCATGGGATGTACTTGGTAGCATTCTGGCCTTTGGACTGTTACAAGATCAGCACTTCCTTTACTCATGCTACCTAAGTGATCCTGAATTTGTCTTTGACATAATTGCATGCAGAAAGCCATTTTCTGTTAGACAGAGGGAATTCATATTATGCCAATATATATTGAAAATGAAATTGTTCAAAATTCTAATCTTATCTTTGAAACGCATTACCTTTAAAAACTCATGAATTAAAACTCAATATCAATTTGATGGTAACACAGCAAGAGGAAAACCTTTTCATCTTTTGTATTCAAATAAGGGTAATATATTTAACAAATATCATATTAATTTTCTGAGCAGACTGTAGAGAATTTTTTCAGCCAAGGTCATGAGCATTAAAAACTGTTGTAAGCTTCTAAAACAACTTAGAATTATTAATCCATGACTGTTATCAATATATTTAAATTCTGCCTTTTCTAGTTAAATTTAATTAGGACAACACAATATAGTCAATTGCAACAGTGTCAGCCTTCTATGACTGTGAATTTCAGTACCCTGTGCCCTGTTTCTGAGTCATATCTGTACACACCTGTGGATAAAAGATATGAGATTGTAGAATTTATAAAACTAGTTTTAGAAAAGTGTAAAAATTGGCCTAGGACAAAAAGAGACAGACACCCACAGAACGAATGTTATACTAATGGAAGCTCCGTGAGTAGTGAAGTGGATCCCGAGAACTCAAAACCAAGGCAAATTCTATCTGTGGGACAATTGCCCTTATTTTCAGAAGTAGCAAAATTGTTTCTTCATCCTAGAGAGAAGCATCATGTACTCAACAGGTATTAAACTGTCCACTTTACATTCTCTCTTTGTAAGAGTGGTGGTGCTATTCATGGGACAGCATCACCTGGAGACAGCCTCAGGTAGGGAGCCTGATTAACTAGACTCAATAGTGATGAAGGCTCATAGACATTGGGCAAACACTGCTACACTGGTTCTGTGTCCTTGCTGTCTTCACAAACTCCAGCAGAAGCGCTCTCACTTTTGCTTTATAGTGTGTCTTCCACCTCAGAAATATATTACATTGGTAGGAACGAAACTTTCAACCAGTTCTCATTAAATTATTTCCATTCCTAGTTGTGATCACTAAGTACAGTTTTGATTAGACATTTCTTAGATTTGTGTGCACTCTGCATTATACAGTGTGTGAGCAGCTCTAAATATGATTGGTTAAGGTCTAATGTAAATCTTTAAGCAGAAACAATAAATGATTTAAAATGTTTACAATTATGTTTTAAAGATCTCAGTAGTACAAACTCATATTTTATCAAATATTTGTTTTTCTTTTTATTTTAAAGACACACACATATAAACATATCAATTTAAGGCCAAGGTACTCGACTTTCTCCTAACTCTTCTTTAGAATGCCACTGCCACTCAAGAGCAAGGCTGTATTGCTGCACTGGCTTCTCTTTCACTCCTTAGAGTATCCTCCCATAATACTGTTATCCACCACTTACTTGATGTCTTTCTTGTTTTATTCCACATTACCAATCTTACTGTGCCCATTTATCCACAAAAGACTTACTTCTGAATCATTGTAATAATTTTGTATTATGATCACTGATTTCTTTTGATATTGAAGTTGCAAGTCTGCCTTTTAACTGATTTTGACCTACTCTACTCTCGTCTCTGTGTCTATCTGCTGTAAAGATGTTTCTTCAGTGGATGAGACATGAGGGAAAATTTTTAGAATGTTAGGTGGAAGTTATGCCAGCTTACTAAAGTGGTCCTTGTAGTTCTTCTCTAAGTCCCATGAGTATACTAGCCCTGATTATTTAGCCAGATTTGTGGTTATGTGCCATGATTTCTCTCATTGAGTGAATCTTAAGTCTAATTGGAAACCCATGCGTCACTGCAAAATTTGTGTGCTAATGCAGCACTTGGGTTATCTTGTCTTGATCACTGCTGTGATTCATCAGTACCATAGCTGGGTAGAACACTTGGTTGTTTTCCACTTTAGGAAGCTTTCCTGTCATTTTTCATACCATGTATTCTTGTAATCACTCATGCAACTTTGCCAGAAGATAGTGTCATTGGAATATTTCTAAATAATAAAAGTAGAAAATTTTAAATAATTAATAACAGTTTTTTTATAATAGTTTACCCTTTTGAACTCTACTGCATGTACAAACACAGTTGGCCTGTCTTGCCATTATGCCCGTGTCTCATGTAAAAAGACATATTTAACAAGCACAGAGGTACACGTACAAGTACACACACATATGCATGTACCTGTGAGAATTTCCCAACAGAAATCAGTCAGAAGATGTTGATAATAAAACAAGAACAAAATATACACAATATAGCTATTCATTTAACAATTTTACAGTGCAAAACTGAGGGTTATACATTATCATCATAATAAGAAAATACAGCACTGTATGAAATGATCAACTTAAACAATTAAACTTCATTTGATTGTTCCAGGATTATTGCTTGTCTCTAAACCTTAAAGTAAGTACTTTCTACTTAATATTTTTGTTGGTTATTCTTACTTTGTTATGTTCAGAAAGGAGACTTTACCTCTGACTATTGCTTAAGGTTCTATGGTGCTTCATATTGTGGTGAGGTCTGGGGTTTAACTGTTGATATAGAGAGCCAACCAGTCTATGTTCCACAGACTGTGTCTTTCCTGAGGTATGAAATCACATTTGCAGTGGAGTTGTATAATATGTAGAACTAGAATCAATTTCATCAATTTAAATCACTTTTAAGTTCATGTCAACTTAACTTTTTACTTTTTACTTAGTTTTTTACTTTTTCATTAAAATTCTTCAGCTGCTTTAAAAAATGCATCTGCAACCTCTCCAACAATGGAGGAGTGTTCCTTTTTCTCCACATCCTCACCAGCATCTGTCTTCACCTGAGATTTTTATCATAGCCATTCTGACTGGTGTGAGGTGGAATCTCAGGGGTGTTTTGATTTGCATTTCCCTGATGACTAAGGATGTTGGATATTTCTTTAGGTACTTCTTGGCCATTCCATACTCTTCAGTTGAGAATTCTTTGTTTAGCTCTGTACCCTGTTTTTAATGGGGTTATTTGATTCTCTGGAGTCTAACTTCTTGAGTTCTTTGTATACATTGGATATGAGCCCTCTGCCAGATATAGGATGGGTAAAGATCTTTTTCCAATATGTTGGTTGCCATTTGTCCTTTTGACAGTGTCCTTTGCCTTACAGAAGCTTTGCAATTTTATGAGGTCCCATTTGTCGATTCTTGATCTTAGAGCATATGACGTTGATCTTCTGTTCAGGAAAATTTCCCCTGTGTTCATGTGTTTGAGACTCTTCCCTAGTTTTCTCTTCTATGAGTTTTCAATGTATTGTTTTTTTTTTTTTTTTTTTTCTGTCGGTCCATGATCTACCTGTAGTTGAGATTTGTAAAAGGTGATAAGAATGGATCAGTTTGCAATCTTCTGGATGCTGACCTCCAGTGTTCAGCACCATTTGTTGAGAATGCTGTCTTTTTTCCACAAGATGGTTTTAGCTCCTTTGTCAAAGATCAAGTGACCATAGGTGTGTGAGTTCATTTCTGACTCTGCAATTCTATTACTTTGATCTATCTGATTGTCTCTGTACCAAGACCAGTTTTTAATCACAATTGCTCTATAATACTGCTTGAAGTTAGGGATGGTGATTCCCCCTAGCAATTCTTTTATTGTTGAAGATATTTTTTGCTATCCTGGATTTTTTGTTAATGCAAATGAATTTGCAAATTGCTCTTTCAAACTCTATGAAGAATTGAGTTGGAATTTTGATGGGTATTGCATTGAATCTGGAAATTGCTTTTGGCAAGATGGCCATTTTTACTATATTAATCCTGCCAATCCATGATCATGGGGATTCCTTACATCTTCTGAGATCTTCAATTTCTTTCTTCAGAGACTTGAAGTTCTTGACATACAGATATTTCACTTACTTGGTTAGAATCACACAAGGGCATTTTACATGATTTGTGACTATTGTGAAGTGTGTCATCCCTAATTTGTTTCTCAGCCTGTATACCCTTTGAGTAGAAGAAAGCTACTGATTTGTTTGAATTAATTTTATACCCAGCCACTTTGCAGAAGGTTTTTTATCAGGTTTAGTAATTCTCTGGTGGAACTTTTGGTGTCACTTAAGTATACTATCATATCATCTGGAAATAGTGATATTTTGACTTCTTCCTTTCCAATCTGTATCCCTTTGATCTCCTTTTGTTGTCTGATTGCTCTGGCTAGAACTTTGAGAACTAAATTGAATACATAGGGAGAGAGTGGGCAGCCTTGTCTAGTCCCTGATTTTAGTGGGATTGCTTCAAGTTTCTCTCCATTTGTTTAATGTTAGCTACTGGTTTGCTGTATATTGCTTTTACTATATTTAGGTATGGGACTTAACTTCGTGATCTTTCCATGACTTTAAACATGAAGGGGTGTTGAATTTTGTCAAATGCTTTCTCAGCATCTAATGAAATGATCATGTGTTTTTTTTTCTTTGAGTTTGTTTATATAGTGGAATAAGTTGATGGATTTCAGTATACTGAACCATCCCTGCATCTCTGAGATGAAGCTTACTTGATCATGATGGATGATCGTTTTGATGCATTCTTGGAATCGGTTTGCAAGAAGTTTATTGAGTATTTTTGTGCCAATATTCATAAGGGAAATTGATCTGAAGTTGTGTTTCTTTGCTGGCTCTTTGTGTGGTTTAGGTCTAAGCATAATTTTGGCTTCATAGAAGGAATTGGGTAGTACCCCATCTGTTTCTATTTTCTGGTATAGTTTGGACAGTATTGGTATGAGGTCTTCTATGAAGGTCTGATAGAATTCTGCAGTAAACCTATCTGGACCTGGGCTCTTTTGGTTGGGAGACTTATAATGACTACTTCTATTTTTGTTAGGAGTTATGGACTGTTTAAATGGCTTATCTGATCCTGATTTAACTTTAGCTCTGTATATCTGTCTAGAAGATTGCCCATTTCTTCCAGATTTTTGAGTTTTGTTGAATATTGGCTTTTGAGGTAGGATCTGATGATTTTTTGAATATCCTCAGTTTCTCTTGTTATGTCTCTTTTTTCTTTTCTGATTTTTTAAATTTGGATCCTCTCTTAGTGCTCTCTTGTTAGTATGGCTAAGCATTTATCTATATTATTAATTTTCTCAAAGAACCATTTCCTGGTTTTCTTGATTCTTTGTATAGTTTCTTGTTTCTACTTGGTTTATTTCAGTCATGAGTTTGATTATTTCCTGACTTCTACTCCTCTTGTGTGTATTTGCTTCTTTTCGTTCTAGAGCTTTTAGTTGTGCTGTCAAGCTGTTACTGTATGCTTTCTCTAGTTCAGAATTATGAGTTTACCTCTTATCACTGCTTTCATTGTATCACATAAGTTTGGGTATGTTATACTTCTACTTTCATTAAAATCTAAAAAGTTTTTAATTTCTTTTTTATTTCTTTCTTGACCAAGTTATCATTGAGTAGAGAATTGTTCTACTTCCATGTATATGTGTGCTTTCAGTCATTTTTGTTGTTATTGAAGATCAGCCATAGTACCTGGTAATCTGTTCGGATGCTTGGAATTATGTCAATCTTCTTGTACCTATTAATCCCTGTTTTGTCAGAGATTATATGGTAAATTCTGAATAAGGTATCAACCATGAGTTGCTGAGAAGTATTTTCTTTTGTTTTAGGATGAAATGTTCTATAGATATCTATTAAATCTATTTAGTTCATAAATTCTGTTAATTTCTCTTTGTCTCTGTTTAGTTTCTGATTCCATGATCTGTCCATTGATGAGAGTGGGACAATGAAATCTTCCACTATTATTGTGTGAGGGGCAATGTGTGCTTTGATCTCTAGTAAGATTTCTTTTAAGAATGTAGGTGCCCTTACATTTGGAGCATAGATATTTAGGTTTCAGAGTTCATCTTGCTGGATTTTTCCTTTGATGAATATGAAGTGTCATTACTCATCTTTTTTTGATAACTTTTGGTTAAAATTCGATTTTATTCAATATTAAAATGGGTACTCCAGCTTGCTTCTTTGGCCCATTTTTTTGGAAATTGTTTTCCAGCCTTTCACTCAGAGGTAATGTCTATCTTTGTCACTGAGGCATGTTTCTTGAGTGCATGGAAATATGCACTCTATATGTACTCAGTCTGTTATTTTATTTCTTTTTATTGGGGAATTGGTCCATTGATGTTAAAACATAATAAAGAATAGTGATTGTTGTTTCCTATTATTTTTGTTGTTAGAGGTGGGATTATGTTTGTGTGGCTCTCTTTTTGTTGCAAGGAGATTACTTTCTTGCTTTTTCAAGGTGAGATTTTCCCTTCTTGTGTAGGAGTTTTCCTTCTATTATCCTTTGTAAGGTTGGATTTGTGGAGAGATAATGGTACATTTGATTTTGTCATGGAATATCTTGGTTTTTCATCTATTAATTGATACTTTAGCTGGATATATTAGCCTGGGCTGGCGTTTGTGTCTTCTTAGGATCTGTATGACATCTGCCCATAGTCAAATTTCATAGTCTCCAGTGAGAAGTCTCATGCAATTCTGATAGGTCTGCATTTACGTGTTGCTTGATCTTTTTCCCTTACTGCTTTTAATATTCTTTCTTTGCTTTGTGCATTTGGTGTTTTGACTCTTATGTGAAAGCAGGAATTTTTTTCTGGCCCAATCTATTTGGAGTTCTATAGGCTCCTTGCATGTTTATGGTGCTCTCTTTCCTTAGTTTAGGGAAGTTTTCATCTATAATTTTGTGGACTATATTGGCCCTTTAAGTTGGGAATCTTTGCTCTCTTCTATTCCTATTATCCTTAGGTTTGATCTTCTCATTGTGTCCTGGATTTCATGGATGTTTTAGGTTAGGATCTTTTTGGGTTTTCCATTTTCCTGGACAGTTATGTCAATGTTTGTTATGGTATCTTCTGCCCCTGAGATTCTCTCTTCTATCAATTGTATTGTGTTGTAATGCTTTAGTCTATGATTCCTGATCTCTTTCCTAGAATTTCTATCTCTAGGGTTGTTTCCCTTTGTGATTTCTTTGTTTCTATTTCCATTTGTAGATCCTGGATCATTTTGATCAATTTTTTAAACTGTATGTTTGTGTTTTCCTTTAATTCTTTAAACGACCTTCGTGTTTCCTCTCTAAGTTCTTCTTACTATTTACGTGTGTTTCCTTGTATCTTTTTTCTTCTTTGTTTTTAATATTTTTTATTGGATTTTTTAAAAATTTACTTTTCAACTCTTATCCTCTTTCCTGGTTTTCCATCCATAAACTACTATGGCACACCCCCTACTGTTTCTTCTATGAGTGTGTTCCATCACACATCCACCTAGCCCTTCTGTATTTCATTAAGGGAGTTATTTATATCCTTCTTAAAGTCCTCTAACATCATCATGAATTGTTATTTTAAATAGAAATCTTGCTTTCCCGGTATGTTGAGGTATCCAGGTCTTGCTGTGGTGGGGGAACTGGGTTCTGATAATGCGAAGTGGCCCTCGGCTTCTGTTGCTTAGTTTCTTGTCCTTGTGTCTCTTCATCTGCCTATCTCTTGTGTTTTCGGATCTTACTGTCTCTGACAGTGGCTTGACCCTACTGTAAGCCTGAGTTTCAGCTCTCCTTGGAGACGAGTTCTTGCTCAGACTGATCTGGGTACAGAGAGCTATGGCTCAGGATCAGCTCTGGGCACAGACAGAGCCCAGAAAGACCCTGTCCCAGACTGCTCCTCTGTTCTGTGTCCTGAATATTCTAGGCTGGTTCTTCTTGTGCCAGGAATACAACCAGAAGTGGTGGTTTCACCTATGTTCTCAGGAGTGTCAGCACTTCTGAGAATCCAGCTCTCTTCCAGAGGGATCTGGGTACAAAAAGTTGTGGCACAGGGTTACCTCTGGGAATAG
Source organism: Rattus rattus (assembly GCF_011064425.1). Lineage (NCBI taxonomy): Eukaryota > Metazoa > Chordata > Mammalia > Rodentia > Muridae > Rattus > Rattus rattus. Next base: position 114,857,052 of record NC_046154.1, read on the forward strand.
GCAGAAACCAGAAGGCATCTATTGGCATTTTTGTCAGAGTCTTAGAATACATGCATTTGGGTACACACATGTTTGATACTCAATGAATTAGGAATGCCTAATTGAAAATGCTAGAGTTAAAATTTAAAACATTTTGTAATCATTTATGCCCTATCAATTTATTAAATATAAATTTTGAGAATTTCATATGAGTGCTGAATTTGCATATTTCTCTTCTTCTTTTTGTCTATTAACACCCTTCTACATCCCCTAATCCATCTCAAATTACTAGCTTGTTATATCTTGTATCGCTTACAGTTCAGAAGTTAGTGAATTTGGGTGCCCCCAGACAGCCCTAACAGAATATCTTTAGCCAGCAAGGATAATTTTCCTTTTGGTAGAAAGATTCAAATCCTTACCGTAGTCTTCTCTTAGCTATCTACTCTTGCCTGTCTTTGGTGTCGTGTTTGGTTTGGCAACCTTGTACAGAACAGAGGTACAGAGAAGGTATATACTCAGGTGAATATTTCAAGACTCTTTCTGGTCTGTAAGTGCATATAAACAGTCAAGCACAACTGGCATGATCTTTAACCAGTAGCTGAATGGTAGAAAGTTGTGATTGTTTATCTTCAAGGATAATGCTTTGCATAACCTCCAGCTCTCCTTTTAAATTCTTTCCAAACTCCTTCTCTGCAAAGGTCAATGTACCTTCAAAGGTTACCATAAACATCTAGCAATATCTACTAACTATAATAAAGTACTGAACCCTCGAGTATTTTAATGATGGTCTCTGCTAAAGAATATGCCTGTAGGCAAGTCTTGTTGTTATCTAATTTACTACAAAACGTTTGAGAATGAATGGAGGTGGGGTAAAGGAAATGAAAATAGACATTACCTGCAGTAATAGGCAAGCCTTGTAAACACAATTTAACCAATCAATAGTAGTTGATTCTTCACCAAAGCCTATGAGTTGCCTGGTTACAGCTACTCATACTATGGCTGAGCTAGGTCTTGAAATCATTCCTGGCACTTTCATTATGAAACAAAGAGAATTCACAATGTATATGATGTCTTGTGTTAATTCTTTCAAGAATCCTCAATTGTAAATTCACCACTATAATTTTTAAATATCTGAGCATGAACACTTCAGACCCTAGCTTTATTCAGCAGCAAAAGCATGTGACTCATGCAGCAGTAGGTTCATATCATTCAATTCTGGAATGTAATTAGCAAATCTGACAATTGTATTTATAGTTTTATAGATATCTAGGGCCCTCATTATCATTGTACTCTAGGAATGTAACCAATTTCTACCACAGGGATTTCCACTTGACGCAAGCTATGTAGCTTCAAGGACCTTCCTTTTTTATTTTACCATTTTTTTATACTTTGATAATTATCAGCATAGGCAATTGCCAAAAATATTCAATCATCTTAATGAGAACCAATTGTGTGAAAGCCAATCAAACATCTCCCAAGAATTCCTCAGCAACACCTAGCTATTTCTTTGTTCATGTACTAATGTTTCGTGCTTGTTTCTTCAGATATACTACCATGTCTCTTAAATGAATATCCAAATTTACAAATTCTTCAAGGTCAGAGTTATGATATATCTGTTGACCTTTATACAAAGGATAAGCAAAATAGTGAAGCAAAGTAGTTAGCCATCATGTCATAATAAATATGGGGACTATAGAGATAATCTTAGTATAGAATTTTAATAATTGGTCTTTAAATGTTCTATTTATGTGACCAGTAAATGCAAACATTCAATAAAGACAAGTGTCAAGCATATGCAAAGTTTAACCCAACTTGGGCAGAATCTGCATATTAGTGTCATTTGTCTCCTTTTTAAATCAATGTAAGGTAAAAAAGAAAACCCAAATACTATTTTAATACTTTATGAAATGGTAGTACCAGAGATATGGAAGACTTTATTTTAACCTCAATGAACTTAATGTATCATTGTGTTACTTCACCAAGCATAGAAAGTAGACTAAGGTAGCATCTATTTTCACTATTTTTCATTTACATAAATATTTCTACTGGATGTTATATTAAGATAAAAATACTAAAAAAAATTTACAAAAAAATTAATGGAAAATAAATGGAATGCTACCTGAGAACTTAGGTCCAGTCTGCCCTTTTCTTGAATTTAATGGGACATTAAGTTTTCATAATAGTTTAATGGCTTTACCAAGCTTCATCTCCAAGCTGCCTGATACCTTTCAGTGATAAACAGTCTACTTTAGATAATTTTGTTTTGGTCATGTGGTTATATACAAAAGAAATTTATGAACCTTGATAACATATAAATTAATTACAGGATAAAAGGAAACTAAGGTCATTGGAGGTGTTAAAAAAGAATGGAATAAAAACAATCAACTCAGGATAGGATTTCCTGATATTCAGTCTTCAAAGTCTAGTTTCTTTGCAAAAGACAGATTACTGGATTCAGGAAAAATTATTTGTTATATAAAATATTGAAAAAGTGGTGAGGAAATATCTATACTGGTAATTTAATTATAGCCAGTGAGAGTTCATCCAATTCTACACAAAATCCTGAAATTATTGATCCCTTGTCCAAAACTCGCTGTCTCTGAAAACTTTCAACATTTTTTTCTTCTGGTACAAAATGAAAAACTGCAGGTCCAGTAGCTAAGTTCCTAAAATCATTAGATGTTTCTCTTATTCTTTATGATGTGAAAGGTGTTTTGAAGCAAGATATCTGGAAATGTCTAAAAATTAGATTGGCTCAAAAGGAAATATTTCTTGTGTATCTGTGTGCTTTGGATAAGAACAGAAAGTCATAAAAGTTGAAAAATGCAAGATAGAATTTTTAATGGATTTGAAAACTGTAACAATTAAATGAATAGAAAGCTAAACATTCTCAATGATATCAATACCCAGGAGAAAAGTTATCCCTGTGGACTATCAATTCTTCTAGGCAAGCATTACAGGTCATAAACACAAACCTTCAATACATAAACCAATATAAGACCTGAACAATGTAGTCTTTTACTGGACTTAAAAGAGAGAAAGGGGAAAAGGACAGAAGGGTAAGTAGTATGAATTCCACTCAATGTGTATTCAGAATACTGCAGTAAATAAAAGGTACCTTTAGTGGTGATGATATGAATGAGTTCATGGGTACTGGCTGACATTTGCAAAACCCACAGGATCCCAGTTCATTGATTCACTGCCGACCTCTATTACCACATTGGCTAGCATGTCCCATAGCCATGGCATCTCTAACACTAGAATTAATTGTTTTTAATTTAGTACTTTATGATTTTATTCTTGTTAAACAGACAGTTTTCTGTATGTATTTAGTTAGCTATTCTGTTATTTTTCCTTTAGCAGGATAGCAAAATATTATTGAAGTATTTGAATAAGCACAGATATTTACCAATAAAGAAGCCATGTTTTAAATATATAAAATGTATTACATTTAAGTATGTTGGAGCATCTCTCAAGACTGTGAATATGTATAAAGAAAAATCTATATTTCAACACTAAACTTCCATGGTTTAGTGAGATTTTTAGATGAGTTTTTCTGTCTTTATCTAAGTATCATTAAATCAAATATCTAGCTTGTAAATCACAAGATTTTTCATGTCATAAAATATTAGTTTTACTTCCTTACCTCACATTGAGGAGAATATTTTTCTTATTTTATAATAAATCAGGCTAGTCCATCTCCCTTATGTACTGACTCTTTGTGGTTCCACATAATATATAGAAACTTATGAATGAGAAAAAAGGTTCCTTTTATTGTCAGTTAATTTATGCATGTTGTAACCCTAGAAGAATCATACAGAATTATTTTCATACATTAAATAAATGTTCATTTTAATGAGATAGTTAGACAAAGTTTAATGACTACAAATCAAGCACATATTCACCAGTCAAAATAGATACATAAGTATCAGAAGTATTATTTTAAAAAGTCAATTGTAATACAAAAATATCAAGGACTGTAAATATGAGTCCCTATTCATGATATTTCTTTATTTGAATATGTGCTACATTTACATTTAACTTTTAAGTTTCATTTAACATATAAAATTCCCTGTTCTATTAGTTTTAAAGATAATTTTCTTATTAACAATATTATTTGTGAGAGCTGAAAACCAGTTGCCAAAAGAACTGACACACCTGAGAATAGAGCAGAGATCAACACTTGTGCTCTGAGCGGATCATCCTACCTGCAGCCCACAGGACACACAATCCCAGGAGCAGTCTGGGAAAGAACCCTTCTAGTTTCTATTTGCACCCATAACTGACCCAGGCACATAGCTCTCTATAACTAAATCCTGTTGTGTAGAGAGATGTACTCTCAGAAGTGTGGCCAATTCTAAGAGCTCAGGGAGGTCCACCACTTCTGCTCACATCTGTAGTCCAAGTGAACCCCACTAGTGCCCTCTGGACACAGGAACCTAGGGCCAGTCAGGAACAGGACACTTACAGCCGAGGAATATTGTATGGCTGAGAAGTACCTAAAGAAATATTCAACATCTTTAGTCATCAGGGAAATACAAATCAAAACAACCCTGAGATTCCACCTCATACCAATCGGAATAACTAAGATCAAAAACTCAGGTGACACAAATGTTGGCGAGGATGTTGGCGAAAGATGAACACTCCTCCATTGTCGGTGGGATTTCAAGTTGGTACAACCACTCTGGAAATTAGTCTGGAGGTTCCTCAGAAAATTTGACATAGTACTCTTTACCACTGCTGGGCATATAACCAAATTATACTCCAACATATATCAAGGACACATCCTCCACTATGTTGATAGCAGTCTTATTTATAATACCCAGTAGCTGAAAAGAACCCAGATGTATTTCAACAAAGTAATGATTACAGAAAAGGTGGTACATCTACATAACGGAGTACAATTCAGCTATTAAAAAAGGATTTTATGAAATTCACAGCAAAATGGATTGAACTAGAAAATATCATCCTGAGTGAGGTACTAATCTCTCTCTCACACACACACACACACACACACACACACACACACACACACACACACACACTAATATAAAATAAAATAAAATAAAATAATGTATTCAGTGATAAGTGGATATTACTCCAAAAGCTTGAATTATCCAAGATAAAATCCACCAGCCACATGAAGCTCAAGAAGGATAACCAAAGTCTGGATGGTTTAGTCCTTCTTAAAGGGGGAACAAAAATATTCATAGGAGATATGGAGACACGGTTTGGATCAGAGACTGAAGGAAGGGCCATTCATAGCCTGCCCTACCTTGGGGATTCAGCCCATAGTCTTACAGCCAGCAAACTCAGACAATATTTCTGATGCCAAAAAGTGCCTGCTGACAGGAGCCTGATACAACTGTGTCCTAAGAGGCTCTTCCAGAGCCTGACAAGGAAAGAGGCAAAGGCCAGCAGCTAACCATTGAACTGAGAACAGGTTCCCCATTGGTGGAGTTTGAGTTAAGACTGAAGGAGCTGAAGGGGCTTGTAACCCCATTCAAACAACAATACCAAGTAACCAGAACTCCCAGGGACTAAACCACTACCCAAAGTGTACACATAGACAGACCTGTGACTCCAGCTGCATATGTAGGAAAGGATGGCCTTGTTGGACCCCAATGTGAGTAGAAGCCTTTGGTCCAATGCAGGAAAATGTCAGGGCAGGGGTGGGAAAGGTTGGTGGTTAGGGAGGGGCAATGCCTCATAGAAGCAGGGAGAGGGCAGATGGGATAGAGGGTTTGCAAAGGGAAACCAGGAAAGCGGGTAACATTTGAAATATAAATTTAAAAAAATCCAATAAAAAACAAAAAATATTATTTTTACCAAAAAGAAACCTCACTTAAGTGTGACTCAGTTTTTGTTACTTTTTTTTTTTTCCGGAGCTGGGGACCGAACCCAGGGCCTTGCGCTTGCTAGGCAAACGCTCTACCACTGAGCTAAATCCCCAACCCCTGTTACTTTTTAAGGAAGAGCTTTGTAAAATATAAAGCAAATGTTACTTTAACTAAAATATATTTGTTGATTTTTCTATCACTTTTTGTGAAAATATTATAATTTTATCTCTTTTGTAAAATGTAGAATATGACTCTCACTGGAAATGTATAAATAAATTGTAAATGGGTTTTTATTGTTTAACTTTTTAAAGTAGAATTCCTCCTTTCTTCTATATTAGTGTATATTTTGTTTTGACCTGAAATAATTTCCACCTTTTTTTTCAGTAGTTATCATAAGTGAAAAAAATTTAAGTGACAGAAATTAGAAATAAAACAATTTTAAATTAACTGAACATAAAACAGGATGGATTAAATAATTAAAAATATTCTATAGAGGCTTTCTACCCTACATCCACAAATATAATTTAAAAGAGTTAAAGGGGGTTATTGCACAATACTATTAGACACCAGTGACTAACACACTACAGTCAATTCCCAGGAATGGAGTTTGGCCAATGATGTCTCAAAACCCCTAAAGACTGGAGGCTATTACCAGTGTTGATGGTATTCTTCAAAACAAGATATCCATACCCTGTTAAAGAAGAAAATTCATACTAAAAATAAATCTAGGTGGTACTCACCTAAAAACTTCATTCTCAGTATCATGCTGCATGGTGCTGGAAGGAGCTATGTATGCTACTGGTAATCATCAGTCTCATCCAATTATGGGACTGGTAAACATCATGGGAATAGCCAAGTATTTTGTGATTGGATTTAAATTTTACTCCATAGATAAAACATATATCTGGCAATATTATCTGGCCAACAACTGATGTCTAGAGTTGTAGGCCCAGGACAAGAAACTGAAATGTTATTCTGCTAAATGGATGCAGTAATACCAAGGAATTTTCAACTCCCATCCATGAATCTACTGTTTGCAGTAGATTTTAATCACCATTAGCACCAATAAAACTAGATAAGATTCAGAGAAAAAGATACAACAGATTGTTTAGTCCTAAGGTAAATATATGTCCCTCACCTCCTTCTACAAAGACTCAGGAATTATTACATACATATGATAAAGCTTAAAAATGTAAATCTAGAGGTATTATATGACTAAATTAAACTTGTCTTTGTAAGCATGGGAGAGTAAGTATTGTGTAATGTCAAATAATTTTGCTAGTATGAACAACACCTTTGTAGGATGGGTCAGATCCATTTACTTCTAGCATTGATAGATAGCATGAAGTACAAGCTCTAGCCACAGAATTATTAGCAATTTTCTGTTACTGGAAAAGGAAGAGTCAATTTTTGCTATTGTGTAGTTCTGCAAAAACAACCATGTTTCAATGGAAGGTCATATGTCCAAGAATATATAAGTAGCACAAGTGGGATTCATTTTAAAATAAAAAATATGATACAAGCTAAGTACAGAGGTAAGGGAGAGTAGAAATATGAAAATTTAGGAAAAAGTTCATGAATATCATCAAAACACAGTGAACAGATTTCTCAAAGAACTAATAAAAACAAAACAAAACTGACTTTAATATAATTTTTCCTCTATTTCTTCAAAAACCCTAGGGAAATATTCTGTGGAGATTTTTATTTTTCTCACTCCCTCATTTCTGTCTCTTTATATACATATAGCACAGAAACTGGCACATTGTGAAATCTCAATAAATATTTGATCAATGAGTAGATGTGTGAGTAAAAAAAATCACACATGCAATTAACCAAGTTCAAAGAAATATCTTGAATGTGTCATTACCCACACTTACTTCCATTGGTATGGCAAAATAACTACTGCAAACTCTTAAAAATATCATGCAGAATGACTCTTAACTGATTCTAATCTAAAGGTCAACTTACCACCATCATAAGATCTCTCAGATGTTAAAGGTGAGAAAATGGGCAGAGCTCCCCCTAGCACATCATAGCAACCATGTGTGATAGAATAAGTGGAATTCATAGAAATGCTGGATTGAGAGGCATGATATGCCCATGTGTGTTGGATGCAGACTGGAGCACATTCACTGACATAATGGCAAAGTTGGGTGGCAGATCACATATGGCATATGGCAGGCTTCTGCTTCAGTAAATGCATGCCCCATGCCAAAGACTAGTGTCATTCCTACTGGTTTCATTTTCTTTCCCTTAAATTTTTATTAAAGCTCTTTTTGCAAATTTACAGGAACATAATTCAACACATTAAACAGCAAACTTACATATTAATAACTTGCCCACCTTCAAAGTTGCATAATGAATCCATAATTTCTATAAATATGAATCAAGGACATTACAGAAAGACTATCTCATATTATAATAAAAACAAAAATAATCTTACTAGATTCAAAATGTGCATATGTGCCCTAAGACATATGTCACCATATCTTACTTTATACCCAATAGTTCAGTCATTCAAGAATCTTTCATTGAATATATTTTCTAACCATTATGAATGAACATAAAGTCTTGGACACTTTAAAGTGTTTTAAAGCCTAGAAAAGGAAACAGAAGATGAAAAAGAAAACCAGCATCCATGTTATGAGTACGATAGTATTAAAAGAGGCATGCATAGCCAAGATAAAAACTAAGTGTGAATGAGTATCAATATACATTATCATGAATTATGCCTTACAGATAATAAGTATATGATGAGCATTCATGAGAAGGACACAACTACTAGCAAATAAAAAGGATTTCTAAAAAGCAGAGATACAGACACTATGCCAACTTTTGAGAAGCTGTAAAATTTTTTTAACGTTAATGTAATCAAGTTGTAGTTATGTGGTGATATGTCTAGCAGGTAAAGGGCAGAATCTCACTTCATTCTGTGTGAAGACTGAACAAAAGCTAACATAAACGTCAGGAGAAAGTTTTCAAAATGAATATTAGATACTTATATTTACACAAACAATTAACAGCAATCTCAAGAAGGAGACATATACTCTCAGATGACGTAACAGAAGACACTCATATTCATCTCAAGTGTGAGAATAAAGCTGAAACATCAAGGTAAACAGGAAAGAATCCTGTGGACGAGTTAGGGGAAGGACTGAAGGAACTGAAGGGGTTTGCAACACCAGAGGAAAAACAACAATATCAACCAACCAGAACTCCAGAGCTCCCAGGGACTAAACCGTCAAACAAAGAGTACACATGGAGTGGCCCATGGCTCCAGCTGCATATGTAGCAGAGGATGGCCTTATCTGGCATCAATGGAATAAGATCCCACTTAGTCCTGTGAAGGCTCACTGCCCCAGTGAATGGGAATACCAAGGAGATGAGTTGTGAGTGGGATCACCCTCATAGAAACAGGGGGAGGAGAGATGGGATGGGTGTTTGCAAAGGGGAAATTAGGAAAGGGGATAACATTTGAAATGTAAATAAATAACACATACAATAACAAAATAACATACTCTAGTCAACATCTCTCAAAGAATTTGAATGAAACACATGGGCAAAGCAAGCCTTTATGGAGATTCTACTCTGAGCAGACCTGGCCTTTAGATGTCTAAAGTAAATTAATGGCTAAAACAAATATTCCCGCCTCTTCTGGAATTTTTATTTTAGAGTAGTGCGCTGCCTAGTTTTATGTCATCTTGACACAAGCTATAGTCATCTGAACAAAGGGAACTTCAATTGAAAAAATTATGGCATAAGGCTGCAGGCAAGCTTATATGGAATTGTCTTAATCAGTGATTCATATGTGAGGGCTCTGTCCATTGATAGTGGAGCCACCCCTGAACTTGTGGTTCTGGATTTCATAAGCAAATATTCTGAGGAAGCCGTGGAAAGCAAGTCAGTACGCCAGACTTTTTCAGGGTCTCTGTATCATATCAAATTCTGGCCACAGGTTCCTACCATGTTTGTTTGTGTTCCTGTCCTGACTTGTTCCAATGATCTACAGTGATGTGGAAGAATAGGCTAAACAAACCCTTTCATCCCCTCCCGCAATGTAATGGCTGAAAGAGACATTGTAAGAATCCCATGTAGACTCCATGTCATTCCATAACACAAGGAAGTCATTACCGATGATTTCACTATCTCATATTTATTAACTAGATTAACCTTAGAAAAATAAGACTGAAAAGGACTTGCTATAAAAATAAATAATTTAAGTTTTAAATACATTTTATTTAGTTTGTCTAATGGACCATATAAGTGGAACTCAGTGTAGCAATAATGTAATCACTGTGTAGATATTAAGAAGTGCCTACTGTATTGAGGATATGAAATTTGATCTCTGAGAAAATTTAAGAATTCCTTGTTGAATGTTTTGCTTTGTATATGTCTCCAAATGACCCTTGTCACTTTATTTGAAGGAAAATATACTCATCTCCCAATGATTTTTATACCATTTATATGGTTGTTTTCTTTTTTCTTATTACTTTCTAGATGGAAGTTAATAAAAAAAAAAGAATGGATCTATTTGCATTCTTCTATATGCTGACCATCATTTGAACCTTACTAATGATGGAAATGTAAATCAAAATAACTCTGAGATTTCACCTCACACCAGTCAGAATGGCTAAGATTAAAAACTCAAGTGACAGCAAATGTTGGCAAGGATACGGAGAAAGAAGAACACTCCTCCATTGTTAGTGAGATTACAAGCTGGTATAACGACTCTAGAAATCAGTCTAGCATTTACTCAGAAAATTGGACACAGTACTAAGGACTCAGCTATACCACTCCTTGGCATATACCCAAATAAATGATATTCCAACATATCAAGGACACATGCTTCACTATGTTCATAGCAGCCTTATTTATAGTACCCAGAAGATGGAAAGAACCCATATGTCCTTCAAGAGAGGAATGGATACAGAAAATGTGGTACATCTACACAACAGAGTACTGCTCAGTTATTAAAAACAATAAATTCATGAAACTCATAGGCAAATGGATGGAACTATAAAATATCACCTTAAGTGATGTCATCCAAACAAGAAAAAACACTCATGATATGCACTCACTGATAAGTGAATATTAGCCTACAAACTTACAAGTTTAGAATACCCAATATAGAATTCACAAACCATGTGAAGCTCAATAATAAGGAAGACCAAAGTGTGGATGTTTCAGAACTTCTTAGAAGGGGGAGGGCGACAAAAATCATCATAGGAGGAAACACAGAGAGGAAATTTGCAGCAGAGACTGAGGGAAATGACATCCAGAGACTGCAAAACCACAAACCACAGCACAAACACCACACAGTGTGCACACAAGCACGCACGCGCGCGCGCACACACACACACACACACACACACACACACTCACACATAACAAAAATTAATAGAACAAAAAAGTTGATAGAATTTTATTTAGTAGTCTAAATAAGGTGATTTAATTTAAATCATCCTGATGGTCCTAAAACTTATTATTATGCATTTAATATTCTGACCTTCAACCAACTACAGGTTTATAAATTAAGCATTATCATTGCTGCATAAAGAAACTTCCAGGAACAATGTTGATAATAGCATATATCTATGGGTTTAGACACAAATATTTGTTATGTAGTTAGACACTCATTTAGCAAGAAAACATTGGTAAGTCCAGGTCTATGGTTTTCTTACTAAAAAATGTTTTGATTAGATTACATACAGTGTCTAGAACTTGATAAGAACATCTGCAGTTCTTTTTCCAAAGAAGTTTGCATAGAATACTTTGACACTGTGTAAGTTTTGGCACTGTGTAATCAAGAAGTTTCCTGGTAACTTTAAGGCAATTTTGCCACTAGACCAATAGCAACAACCCATGTGCTTTAAGTGTTTCTGTGGTCTCTCTAGTTAATAACTGAATTTATTGAATGACTAGCACTGAGATTTTACTTTAGTAACCCATGTCTTCTAGGGGTGACACTGATCACACATGAAGGATACTTTCACTCTGATTCTATATCTCTGTTCATCTTTCTCACTCTTTTGATGGATTAATAGATGATAGATAGATAGATAGATAGATAGATAGACAGACAGATAGACAGACAGAAATAGACAATGTTTTACTATCCAGGGTTGAGGGCACTTTTCTGAATAAATGGTAGAAAGACTATAGATCCAGAGTATAGGAAGAACTATGAAATGATGGCAATATAAATTCAATATGGTTGTTATATACATTAACACACAGGGTCTGTGAATATTTCCAGAAGACCAGCATATGGCCAAGACAAAACTGCAGCCTGGGCAAAGGATGGGGGCCAAGCCACATCCACTGTCTATGGACAGTTTATGGCTGCTGAGAGAGGAATATTCATTATTTTTGCTCATGCCCCATGTATCACCTTAACCCATGTGTATCTCTGTGCCACACTAAATAAACCCATGATTCTAAACTTTTTAAAAAAGAAAATAAGAGAACATGAATCTAGGAGGGTGATGGATTAGAAGACACTGTGGTGGGGCATTGAGAGAGGTAGGAATGACTATATATGATCAAGAACTTTTAAATACATAAATTTTCAGTTTTTAAATTATCTTTAATATTTTTTACAGTCTAATAATTATATCCCTCATGGTTTGCTCTCTGACAGTTCCTCATCCCATTCCTCCTAGAAATATTGAAAAAATAGATGAATGAGAGAATATTTAAAACTTTAAAACCATAGAAAACAATGCAAAATGACTCATAATATTTACTTCTGATATTTTCAAACTCTCAGGGCAGAAATTGCCTTGTGAATCTCAGATTTTTTAAAAGATGATACTTCAAATAATCATCCATTAGTTCTGTGTCTAAGGACGGAATCTGCTCAATGCACGTTGTAACAGTAAGAATTAATAAAGAAGACTCTAGAGTTAACTATAGCTCCTGTAGCTAAAGGGCCAATCAGCAGAGCTTCAGTCCTTTCTTCAAGTATTGATAAGCGATTCTCACATTCTTTATTATTACTATTGTTGTTGTTCTTTTATTATTGTTATTATTAGTAGTATTTTTGAAGACAGAGTTTTTCTGTATACAGAGTACCTTGCCTATCATGGTACTCACTTGTTTTATAAATCAGGGTATAGTCAAACTCAAAGATCCTTCTGCCCCTACTTCCAGTACTGGGATTAAAGGCATATGTTACTACCAGTAGCACTTTTTCACAGACTCTTAGACTCAAGACAACCCCTGGCATCTTAAGTTCCATAATACTAGATCTTCTCTTGGCAACACTTTAATTTTCCCTTGTGTCTACCTCCTTCATTTTTAAGGTCTCGATAACTTTGTCCCACCTCTTTACTTATTTTACCTTTGTCTTTGGAGGCAGGTTCTTGTCTAGCTCAGGTTGGACTCAACTATGCTTCTAAGGTGACCTTGAATTTCAGATCCTCTGGTGTCCGTGCCCCGAATGGTGGGATTGCAGGTTTGCACCTTCATGCTCCATTTTATGTACTTCTGTTGATAGAATGCAGGGTTTCTTGCTTTCTAGGCAACTGCTTTACCAACTGAGAGCTCCAAGCCTAATCTCTCTCTCTCTCTCTCTCTCTCTCTCTCTCTCTCTCTCTCTCTCTCTCTCTCTAAAAAGATTCTATTTTTATTGGTTTTTTTTTTACTTACATTTTCAATGTTATCTCCTTTCATGGTTTCCCCTCCAGAAACCGCTATCCCATCGCCTTTCCCCCTGCTTCTATGAGGTTGCTACCTAACCCACCGACCCACTCCCTTCCACCTCCCTTCCCTGACATTCCCCTGCACTGGGGCATCATCATGTCCCACGCTCTCCTCCATTCATTCCCCACAAGTTCATCCTTTGCTCCATATGCCACTGGAGCCATGGATCCATCCCTGGGTTCTCTTGGGATGCTGGTTTAGTCTTTGGGAGCTCTGGGGCATCTGGTTGTCTGATACTCTTTTTCTTTTTATGGAGTTGAAAATCCCTTCACCTATTTCAATCCTTTCTCTAGCTCCTCCATTAGGAAACCCATTATCAGTTCAATGGTGAGCTGCAAACATCCATCTCTGTATTTGTCAGGATCTGGCAGAGCCTCTCAGGAGACAGTTATATCAGGCTCCTGTCAGTATGTACTTCTTGGCATCTGCAATATTATCTGGGTTTGGTGACTATGTATAAGATGAATCCCCAGGTGGGGCAGTCTCTAGATGGTCTTTTCTTTGGTCTCTGCTCCACACTTTATCTACATATTTCCTCCGGTGATTATTTTTGTTCCTAATTCTTAGGCAATTGGATGGAAATAGAAAATATCATCCTCAGTGAGGTAACCCAATCACAAAAGAGCACACATGGCATGCACTCACTGATAAGCTCAGAATACCCATGGTATAATTCACAACCCACAAGAACCTCAAGAAGAAGGAAGACCAAAGTGTGGATGCTTAAGACCTGAACCAAGTCTTAACCAACATTAATTTGCTCACATAATCTGCACAGATAATAGTATCTGTTTGGAAAACTCAATTTTCCTCTTTTTCTAAGAATTCTTAACTTGACAGTTTGGGATGATGAAGATATTTTTCATTCTATCTGCCACATCTCTAATCTCTGATCATTATGATGTGACATCATTGTCCCTTTATATTCATACATTGTGGAAATTAACGTAGCAAAGACAAATTAATGCTATTAGACAAGAAAGCAATATTATAGTTAAAAGAAAATAGGAAACGTGGAAGGTATCTAATAACCAGGAAATATATCAATGATACCCAATGATGGAGTTGCTCTTTTGGTCATGTGAATTTTGACATGATTTTTATTACCACCAGTCAAATTATTTTTAAACTTGACAAAACTTTTATCAGGGTAATGTTTACTATATGAATATTTTTAAGACCTAAGTGTAGCCTGTCAATATTTCTCTAAATATGTTTCCCAATGTGTCAAATGTGAGTTTTACTATGAAGAGAATAATAAAAAAGTTCCATTTTCGAAATGATTTCAAAAAAGCATTGTTTACAATTGATAAAAATTAAAGTCATTTTAAAAATTCACTCCAGTTGTACAATACACACACATACACACACACACATATATATACATATATATGTATATATATATGCATATATATATATATATATATATATAGAGAGAGAGAGAGATGCTTCTCTAAAAAGGTAGTTATATCAGAAAATTAATCCCAATGGAATCCCAAATCCTTTTGAATTTTGAATGTGTATTTTTTCAGTTCCCGTGTTTCATTATACAACACAGCAACCTCAAAATATAGCAGCAAATTCCAAGTGCTTACTGACAGCTGCTGGAACAGCCAAATAGAGAAAGAAAAAAAAATACAGTGTTGACTTTTCAATGAGAAATTTATGGCAGTTTGAAAGTTCAAGAACTCTCTTGAACATTTCAGCACACAAGGAGGAAACTCTGCTTCTCATGGAAGCACTTGAAATAGAAACAAGAAGAGATGAAGAGTGCGGCATGGCACCACATCCGTGCCAACATGAGATGTTACTACAGTAAAAACGAGACAAGTTAGTTTAAAAGGTTTGAAATGATGGCAGGGTTTTTAAGTTAAGAGGAGAATCAGGCTAAAAGAATGCAGTTCATTGTGAGAAGATATGAGCAGTGAACAATGCATCTCTTCGGTTTTGTAGGTAACCCTCCCTCTCCTTCATACCATGCTATCCATTATTAATGAGCACTATTTTTGAGTGTGAAAGAACTGTTTAAAAAACATTAACATTGTCTATTGAATGTGATTGACATTGTCATTCCTTTCATTTTGCTGTTGGCAAGCGTCATCCCTGTAGACTTGTGTGCATCTGGACATTACTAATACCCTCCTTGCTATGCACTCTGGGCAGCTGTGATATGGAAATTTCAGCATGGTATTTTATGGATAACATTTTTAGCTTTACAATGCGTTCTTTTACAAGACATGGAAATCAAGGCTTTTTGCATGCAGTGATCAATCAGAAAAATTATTTCCTTTCTAATCTGACTCAATTTTTCAAAGTAATTCATTTGACTAGTCAGTGCAATAGCTGTCTGCAAGCCTGGCAGTTATTGAGATCTATGTCTATTTGTGGCATTTCTTTTTCACTCTTTGGTTTTTAAGGATGATTACATTTTTAATTGTCTTGCTACAAAAAGAACTGTTGTTACCGTCTACCTGTGGTTCACTTACCACATAGCACTGTCTAATCCACTCACAAAATACCTTTAAATCAACCAAATTAAAGAGAACAAATTCATGGATTAAATGAGTAATGAATCCAAGAAGAAAAATTAAGCACCACATCCTCTTGACTTTTAAATATGTATGTTACTAAGTTGCTGCTTCCCTCTCAGCTGCCCTGCCTATCCCTGCTCACAGCCCATATGCACACCCATGCTCAGATCTGTGCTCCTAAGTGCTGTTCACTGATTTCACATGGGCTTGTTGCAAGTCGACTTGTTTCTCAGTACATTCATAGTCTGTCAGGGAAGTGGAGCCTTCAGGATCCCAGGCACGACTTCCAAATGATTTGACCATTGTGCGAATTATGAGTGAGGCTTCTCCAGCAATGCATTGTTGCTAGAATGTCAATACACATGTGCAATAACAAAAGGAAGAGGTTGTTCCTGGGTAAAGGTACCGTGGGAACTTTCTTTCAGCTTTCCAGTGCCAGAGAGATGGTCATGAAATGGAATCTCTTAAAAGGGATCAAATATTGTGGCTTTCCTGTAGTGGTATTAGTTTAGTATATCCTCAGCCTGTATTGTGCCCATTGTTATTAGTGTTATAAAAAAAGGCATTTTAAAAATTTGGATCTCATTGCATATCCATATTTAGCAACTATTGTACATGGAGGGTCACTCAAAGGATAGAGCATTTAGTTAGTAATCGGTGTTGGTGTTTAATGGTGGGCTGTACAGTTCCTCTTCCTGGGTTGCAAGAGTCAATGCTTTTATTACTAGATCTATGAAACTTTGTAAGTATGCCGCACCCTCTATAATATAATTGTCTATAAAAATGAAAAATATATAATAGCTTAAGCTTCAAGAAGTGTATTAAGTTGGAGTTGTAGGCTTCTTATTCACCTTCCCCAAACATATATAACATATCATTTTTCAAATCAAAAGATACTGTAGAGCAGTTATGTTAAATAGATTACTTTTTCTGAAATGTGCTGAGAACTGGAAAAGAGTTCAGAAATTTTAGAGTAATGGATGTCAAAATGACTATAAATTTTTGTAAGCGTTCTTAATGACAAGAGGGACTGAATTTTGAATGAGACTACCCTAAGTCTAACAGTATAGATAGACTGTGTTCTGAGTTAATTTATTTTAGATCATCATTTTCATACATTTTTTAAAGTCTAGTATTATTATCGTGTTAGAATCTTTGAGCCCTCAAGCGCCATATTCACAAGTCATTTTGAATGTTCTTAAGATCACATAACCCTTCATATCAGTTTTTCAGTCCAATTTTGTTGTATTCTTATTTCTATGATTTAAATATCCCTTCTTAAAATATCAATTGTTTACATTATGGTATTATGGAAAAGGGGGGTAGAGGTTAAGAGATAATTATGGTATAAGGGACCTTACATTGTAAATGAAATGAAGAGCTAGTAAAAGGAAGACCCGTGCTACATTTAGCCCTCTTCCTTTCTGTCTCTGCCATGTAATAATTTGACAAGAAATTCCATACCACATGACATGCTGATATTTGATATTCTGGATGCTAAAATTATAAGAAATAACTAATCTTTACAAATTACGAGACTTGTTACATATAGTTGTGGAATGAGGGCTGAAAAAAGAAATTTGTTATTTCTCTATCATCAATCTATTGGCCTACTCTTTTTAGCCAAAATTCTGAAAACCCCAAAATAACCACGAGGATCCCGTGGAGCTTCAAGTGACTAAAAAGAAAATATGTGGATCATGTGACAAAGGTTGCCAAAGGGATGAAGGGCTTCATTATCAAAGCCAGTTGGAGAAAGTTCTCTGGAAGGAAGTGGTATGAGAGTTTGATGGAAGGAGAGTAAAGTGGAAGCACAGCTTCTATAGGGCCACAGCCCAAAGGGACATGTGGCTGGGTGGAAAGAAAAGCAAGAGGAAAAACAAGTGTCTGGTTTGGGTTAAATTTTGGAAGTAAAAGTGACAGGTTTTGTGCAAGTTTTGAATAACAGATGGAAATGAAAAAGTCCTCTCTAAGAAGATGCCCAAGATTTGGCAGGAGAAACAGTTGGATGACAATACAATAAAATTAATTTCCTTGTTGGATAAAATTTGAAGGGTGGTAACATAAATTCAGTACTCTTCTTTGAACACAGTACTTTGAAATGGCTTCTAGGAATTCAAGTTGTGAAATAAACTTGGCAGATAGTTGCACAATGTATGTTAGAACACAAGGAAAAGATCTGAGATAAAATTAAAACCCTAGTGTTGATGGTTATATTGTAAACATATTGTAGGACAGGCATTGTGTTAACTGTTGAAAATAAAATAGTGAGGGAAAATATATGAATGGCACAATCGTAGTGTGATTACTAAAATTCCTCAATCTTCATGGGATACCTGTGTAATCTTTCCCATTGCAAAATTTGGAAGTCAGGTAGAAGGAGCCAACATCACAAACACAAATGAAGAAATGGTGCATATTCCCAATTAATAGTAGTAGCCACCCTAAACATCCCTAACTTAATTGGAAAAGTCATTGAATGAGACTGGATTCATCTTGGAGAGAAGTAAGTAGTGTGTGAACTCAAATGAGTGAAATTGGAAGCCTATGATCCTCAACAGAGAAGTAAGTATCCTTTCTTGACCCTGACTGAATCCTGTTGAAGCTGAGAGATGTTTCCAGGCATCAAATTGAATGAAAGCCATCATGTTCTTAATCCGGCCTTTGCCTGAGAATGTATGCATCTGCAGCTTGATTTCAACAGGACAACTAAACAACCTATGCTCT
Source organism: Rattus rattus (assembly GCF_011064425.1). Classification (NCBI taxonomy): domain Eukaryota; kingdom Metazoa; phylum Chordata; class Mammalia; order Rodentia; family Muridae; genus Rattus; species Rattus rattus. Next base: position 114,875,833 of record NC_046154.1, read on the forward strand.
GTTAGATAGAAGGTACACAAAACACTATGATGTTTCATTTTCTCATTTCTAAACCAGCACATTGTAGGAATGTTTACACAGCAATAGAAAGCATGTATGGGGGTTTTCAACTTTTAATGGACTTCATAATTCGCTAGGACAAAGAGAGGGGAAATATGAATATGCGCATGCACATGCACACACATGTGCATGCAAGCGTGCATGCGCGCGCGCACACACACACACACACATCCACGTGCACACATGTGCACAAACATTCCTATTTTATTTAATTAAATTTCTTTGGCAATAGGTTCCTCTTACAGTATAACAGATGAGCTACTAAGATCTAAACAAGAGTTATGAGGAAAGGACAGCTTTAAGAGAGACAATATTACAAAAGATGGCACGTACTCTAGGTCAATATTAGTCTACAGTATTGTAGAATCCTGTATATCTTTGCCTTCCTAGAACATAAGCACATTGGTGGCATAATATGAAATCAAGTAGAAGACAATTTTTTTTATACTCACATATGACACTATTGACTTATTTCCTTCTCAACCTACATATCATCTCATTAGTTAATGTGGGTTTTCCCCCTAGTGATTTGTAGCATGTTAAGTCAGATATAAGAAACTGAAGTCTAGTCCTTTTGTGATTAACATAAATATATTACTGAAGGACTGAAGGATTGTTTCCCCAGTAACTATACAATCCATTTCATTTAAAGTACAGTGATATATGATCTTTTGTGGGAACAGGAATATAGTTCCCCAGTACTTCAAATTATGCAGCTGGTTTACTATATTCAGTGCATTCAGAAGAGTCAACATATCATTTGTGCAATGAATAGGCATTGCCTTTGAAAAACCACTGTGGGCTTAGATTTTCAAAACCTATTTTAATATGTGTTCTTAAATATTTTAATCTTCCTTCTAGACCATAACCCACTAGAGAAAGCAAAAGTTAATAGAGCAAAGGAAGATGTAGACCTGCTTAGAAATATTTATTTGAAGCAAATCTAGTCTGTTTTGTCAGGATGTCCTCAGTTCAGTCAACTGAGTCTATACTTCTAAACAACAAGCAGATCCCTGATTTCAAGGCCAACCTGGGATGGAGTAGGTTATTCTAGGAGACATGCAAGCATGCTCATACATGCCTTTAATCCTGGTATTACAGAAGAAAAGAGCCATGCAAATCTCCAAGTTCAAGATCAATCTACAGAGAAAGTTGCAGGACAGCCAAGCTTGGGCAGTGAGGAAGCTGGAAAACAGAAATCTGGTAATAGAGGGGCCATATTTCAGGTCCGGCAAGCAGCGGAACTCAGCAGCTTTGACCGTGTGTCTCTGGCCATAGAGACCAGAATAGAAGGAACTATTGGGACAATTGATGCTAGTTAGCTGTAGCTAATTAATTAGTGGTTATTAAGAAAAGACCAGAGTTGTTCAACTTCCATGTGTATGTGGGTTTACTGTCATTTTTGTTTTTATTGAAGACCAGTCTTAGATTGTGGTGATCTGATAGGATGCACAGGATTATTTCAATCTTCATGTATCTCTTCAGGCTTGTTTGTGACCATTTTATGGTCAGTTTTGGAGCAGGTACCATGAGGTGCTGAGAAGAAGGTATGTTCTTTTGTTTTCCAATGCAATGTTCTATAGATATCTGTTAAACCATTTGTTTCATAACATTTGTTTGTTTTTCTATGTCTCTGATTAGTTTCTTTTTCCATGAACTGTCTATTGGTGAGAGGGTGTTGTTGAAGTCTCCTATTATTATTGTGTGAGTTGAAATGTGTGATTTGAGTTTTAATAAGGTTTCTTTTATAAATGTAGGTGCCCTTCCATTTGGAGCAGAGATATTCAGGATTGAGAGTTCATTTTGGTCGATTTTCCTTTTGATGAATATGAAGTGTTCTTCCTTATCTTTTTTGATGACTTTTGGTTGAAATTTGATTTTATTTGATATTAGAATGGCTACTTCAGCTTCTTTCTTGGGATCATTTGCTTGGAAATTTGTTTTCCACCTTTTACTCTGAGGTAGTATCTGTCTTTGTCAGTGAGGTTTTTTTTTTTTTCTGTATGCATCAAAATGCTGGGTTCTCTTCACATATCCAGTCTGTTAGTATATGTCTTTTTACTAGGGAATTGAGCAGAGCAATGTTCTTCTCAATGATAACTTGGTCAAGGAAGAATTAAAAAAAAAGAAATTAAAGAGATTTTTAGAATTTAATGAAAATGAAGGGACAACTTACCCAAACTTGTGGGACACAATGAAAGTAGTGGTACTCATAGCTCTGAGTGCCTCCAGAAACTGGAGAGACCATACATCAGCAGCTTTACAGCATCCCTAAAAGCTCTGGAACAAATGGAAATAAATGCACACAAGAAAAGTAGATGACAGGTAATAATCAAACTCAAGACTGAAATCAACCAAGTAGAAATAAAAAAAAAAACTACACAAAGAATCAACAAAACCAGGAGCTGGTTCTTTGAGATAGATAAATAATTAGCCAGGCTAACCAGTGGGCAAAGAGAGAGTATCCAAATTAACAAAATCAGAAATGAAAAGGGAGACATAACAAAAGAATCTGAGGAAATTAAACAAAATCCTTAGATCCTACTTCAGAAGCCTATATTCAACAAAACTGAAACATCTGGAGGAAATGGATAATTTTCTAGACAGATACCAGGTACCAAAATTAAATCAGGAGCAGTTAAACCATATAAACAGTCCAGTAGGGCTTAAAGAAATAGAAGCAATTATTAAATTCTCCCAATAAAAACAATAAAACAAAAAACAAAAAAAAAAGCCCAGGAACAGATGGGTTTAGTGAAGAAATCTATCCGAATTTCATAGAAGACCTAATACCAATACTGCCCAAACTATTCCACAAAATAAAAACAGAAGGATCTCTCAAACTGAATCCAAGAACACATCAAAACAATCATCTCTCATGATCACATTGGTTTCATCTCAGGGATGCAGGGATGGTTTAATATAGAAATCCATCAATATAATGCACTATATAAACAAACTCAAAGAAAAAAGTATGATCATCTCCTTAGATGATGCAAAAGTGTTTGACAAAATTCAACTCCTGTTCATGTTAAAAGTCTTGGAAAGATAAGAAATTCAAAGCCCACATTTAATCATATTAAAAGCAATAATATACAGCAAACCAGTAGCCAACATCAAACTGAACAGAGAGAAACTTGAAGCAATCGCACTAAAATCAGGGACTAGACAAGGCTGCCCACTCTCTCCCTACCTATTCACTATAGTACTTGAAGTCCTAGCCAGAGGAAAAAGACAACAAGGAGTTCAATGGGATACAAATTGGAAAGGGAGAAGTCAAAATATCACTACTTGTAGATGATATGATAGTATACTTAAGCGATCACAAAAGTTCCTCCAGAGAAATACTAAGCCTGATAAACAACTTCAGCAAAGTAGCTGGATATAAAATTAACTCAAACAAAGCAGTAGCCTTCCTTTCTCCTAAGTATAACTAGACTGATAAAGAAAGTATGGAAATGATACCCTTCACAATTGTCACAAATAACATAAAATCTTAGTGTGACTCTAACCAAGCAAGTGAAAGGTCTGTGTGACAAGAACTTCATGTCTCTGAAAACGAAATTGAAGACAAACTCAGAAGATGGAAAGATCTCCCATTCCCTGCCATGAATTGGCAGGATTAATATAGTAAAAATGGTCATTTTTGCCAAAAGCAATCTATAAATTCAATGCAATCCCCATACTCAAAGAGCTGTGGCACAAGGTCAGCTCTGGCAACAGGCAGAAACTGGGAGAATCCTGTCTTAGACTGTTCCTAGGTTCCTGTGTCCTAAGGGCTCAGGGCTGGTCCCTTGAAGCAGAATTGGTGGTCTCAACTATGCTCTTACGATTGTTCACTCTTCTGAGAATCCAGTTCTCTCCCCAAAGGATCTGAGTACAGAGAGCTGTGTTATAGATTCAGCTCTGAGTGCCGGCAGGAACCAGAAGTCCCTATATTCTATGGTACATATTCATGAAGTATGTAAAGCCCCTTTAGGATAGCAAGTCAGCTGAGATTGCAAAGTGAATAATGTTTTCAAATATTTTTTTCATTGAATTAGATGTTGTCTATTACTGGAGTATTTTCCAACACAAAAATTGCTGTATTCATACTTAAATTGTATGCAATAAAGAATAGAGAATATTATTTCATAGAAAAATTACTACTGCTTACTAAAGACTTAAAACCTGGGCTGGCAAGATGGCTCAGAACTTAAAAGGGGTTACCTCCAAGTCTGATAACCCATTGCGTGAAATGTTTTTATTCTGTATTGAGTGTAGTGAAATATCTATTGCAGATTTTCACTGGGTCTTGTTTTTGTTCAGAACTCCTGTGCAGGAAATGAATAGGTGCACTGATCCCTATGGTGAAAGAACAAAACCAATTCCCACAAATTGTCTTCTGATTTTCATACACTCACATGTGTGGTTACAAACACTCATGTATACAAACAAAATAAATATAATGAAATATTTTTAAAAAAAGGTGAGACCCAAAAAGAACATCAGCATTAATAATATATACTTTGGAGTCCTGCATTTAATACCTACTAACTCAAACTTTTATACTCTTACCTCAAATTGGCCATGATTAGACACATGATACCATTTCCACACTTTCAAGCTATCCTTAGACGCAAACACACACATAGATCATTGGCAGTTTGCAGCAGATTATTCAAACTGTAATATAAATATAAACAAATAAGCCATAGTATCAGAGAAATGGGGTAAGGTGGATAAAAGTGCTAATCCCTCTATAGAAACTATAAAAATTAAACATTACTATTAGAGAACAAAATATCATAACTGGGCAATTTCCAGATATTAAGCAATCAGCAACCAAGGATATGCTGAATCAAGAAAAAGGCAATTTACAAGCTTCGTAGTATTTCTTTATACTGACTCCAATCATACCCAGTAACAGGACAAGCATATTTCTCTAATTCATGGCTCTGAATGAAGCCTAACTCTCTTTACACAAAACTCTTTTCCTCGATCTTCGTCCTCACCAATGCAATATTTTCCTTGGAATGAAAGTTTCTCTACTATATAAGATCATACTTTGCTGTCTCAGAGGATACAGAAATAAAGCCAGTTCTGAAGACAGTAGCAGCCCTCAAAGAAACTGAACCATCTAATACCTGGATATTGAATTTATCAACCTTAGACCTAAAGGAATAAAAATATTTTTCATTTAACTTACCCAGCCTTGGATAATTTAAAATAGAGTACAAAACAATAAAAACAGTTAGGTAGGGCGTGTGTGAAGAAGGAGGCAAGGTTCTGTCTGTTTTGCTTGCTTATTTATGTATTTATTTATTTATTTAATTTATTTATTTTTGCTTTTCCTAATTGGGAACTTGGAAATAAAATTGACACACAGATGCTTAAAGAAGAATATTTTCATAATCACAATTTCAAAAGCACTAAAACTCCAGGAACAAAATTAGAAAACATAAGGAACAGTTTCTTTAGGAACATAAAGCATAACAAAGTATCAACAAACATTGGTCATTCAGAAATTCATAGGCATGTCCAACACTGTATGGATTTGTAGAAAACAACAAACCAAAGCAAGTGATTTTTGGTTATTATTTAAAATAGAAATGTGGGCAGAGATGGGAGTGCCTGGTCCCAGCGATTCAGAACCTCAGTATGGCACTGCAATATAAACATGAGAGAAAGGCATTTTCTTTTCCGACGTCTCTGGTTTGTGCTCAAATTCAAATATTAACCAACACAATAGGAAAATATATGCTACATCATTTCATTTTTCAGATTAACTATATTTTTGCTTAGCTTTATATTTATGTCTATATGGGAGTATGGGCATATGAGAACTTATGCCTAAAAAAGAAGAAATCATCAGAATTTTTGGGGCAACAGAATTCAGGTGTCCTACTAGGCAGTATACACTTTTAATCACTGAGCCTTTGTTTTAGCATTCCACACTCCTTTGCTTGAAATGTTTTCATTCTACATTGAGTGTAGTAAAATGTCTACTTCAAATTTTCACTTAGAATTATTTTTGTACAGAACTACCACTTTTTAAGTTTAAAAATAATGTCGGAAATGAATAGCTTTAGAATATATAATATTAAGTGAAATAATATGATTTTAAAGAAACTAAACTTCATATTTTCCTCACATATGTAATCTAATCAATAACATATGTACAATTTTAAAAGAAGTATACATGCAGGCACGGGTTAAAAAGACAAAAAAGAAAATAGAAAAGCCACACATTAAAGGGAGAGGATGACCTGATTGTAGGTAATAGACAATAGTTATGAAAGAAGATGTAAATCTAATTGATTTCTAGTTCTAATTACAGCATGGAGTTTTTGAGGAATGGGGTGGAGGATAAGTGCATAAAGTATGAAATGTCATGTGAAAAAAGAGAGAAGTAAATACACCCAAGATGGCAACAATAATCAAAGTCGGAGCTGAAATCAAACAAGTAGAAACAGAATAGAACTATATGAGGAATAAACAAAACGAAAAGTTGGTTCTTTGAGTAAATCAACAAGATAGACCAACCATGAGACAGAATAACCAGAGGACACAGAAAGTGTATCCAAAATCAGAAAAGAAAAGGGAGACATAAGAACAGGCTTTGAGGAAATTCAAAAAGTCATGAAATACTACTACAAAAGCCTATACTCAACAAAATTGGAAAATCTGGATGAAATGAACAATTTTCTAGACAGATACCAAGAACCAAAGTTAGATCAGCAGAAGGTAAATCATATAAACAGTCCCATAACTTCTAAAGAAATATAATCAGTTATTAAAAGTTTCCCAACCAAAAAAGGCCCAGGACCAGAAGTGTTTAGTGCAAAATTCTATTAGAACTTCATAGAAGACCTAATACCAATACAATCCAAACTATTTCACAAAATAAAAACAAAAGAAGCACCACCCAATTCCTTCTATGAAGCCACAATTACACTATACTTAAACCATACAAAGACACAACAAAGAAAAAGAGTATCAACCAATTTACTTTATGATTATCGAGGCAAAAATGCTCAATAAAGTTCTCACAAATAGAATCCAAGAACACATTAAAACAATCATCCATCTTGATGAAGAACAATTCCTCCCAGAGATTCAGGGACAGTTCAATACACAGAAATTCATTAGTGTAATCCACTGTATAAAAAAACAATCTAAAAGAAAAAAAACACACACATGATCATCTTATTAGATGCTGCAAAAGCATTTCACTAAATTCAGTACTCCTTCATGTTAAAATACTTGGAACGATCAGTAAGTCAAGGCACATACCTAAATATAGTAAAAGCAATTCCCAGCAAACCAGCAGACAAAATCAAACTAAACAGAGAAACCTGAAGCAATCCTACTAAAATTAGGGACTAGACAAGGCTGCTCACTCTCTCTCTATTTATTCAATATAGTACTTGAAGTCCTAGCTAGAGCAATCAGACAACAAAAGGAGATTAAAGGGATACTAATTGGTAAGGGAGAAGTCATAATATCACTATTTACAGAAGATAAAATAGTGTACTTAAGTGACCCCAAAAATTTCTCCATAGAACTGCTAAACCTGATAAACAACTTCAGCAAAGTGGCTGGATATAAAATCAGCCAGAACAATACAGTAGCCTTCCTCTACTCAAATAATAAACAGGCTGAGAAATAAATTATGGAAATGATACCCTTCAAAATGGTCACAAACAATAAAGAATACCTTTTGTTGACTCTAACTAAGCAAGTAAAAGATCTGTATGACAAGAACTTCAAGTCTCTGAAGAAAGAAATTAAAGAAGATCTCAGAAGATGGAAAGATCTTCCATTCTCATGGATTGACAGGGTTAATACAGTAAAAATAGCCATTTTGCCAAAAGCGATCTACACAATCAATGCAATCCCCAGTAGAATTTCGACTCAATTCTAGAGTCAGAAAGAGCAATTTCAAAATCTATTTGGAAAAACAAAAAATCCAGGAAAGCAAAGACTATCCTCCAGAATAGAAGAAATTATGGGAAATCACCATCCCTAACCTCAAGCTATATTACAGAGCAGTAGTGATAAGAACTGTATGGTCTTGGTACAGAGACAGGCAAATATATCAATGGAATAGAATTGAAAATCAAGAAATGAACCCACAAACCTATGGCCACTTGATCTTTTACAAACGTTCTAAAACCATCCAGTGGGAAAAAGATAGCATTTTCAAAAATGGTGCTCGTTCAACTGGAGGTCAGCATATAGAAAAATGCAAATCAATCCATTCTTATGGCCCTGTATAAAACTCAAGTCCGTGTGGACCAAACACCTCTACAAAAACCACATACATTCTAACTAATAGAGGAAAAAGTGGGAAACAACCTCGAACACCTTACCACTGGGGAAAATTTCCTGAGCAAATCACCAATGGCTTATGCTCTAAGATCAATAATCAACAAATGAGACTTCATAAAATTGCAAGTCTTCTGTAAGACAAAGAACACTGTTATTAGGACAAAACAGAAGCAACAGATTGGGAATGGTTCTTTACCCATCCTACATGCAATAGAGGCCTAATATCCAATTATATATATATATATATATATATATATATATATATATATGTGGAATTCAAGAAGTTAGACTCCAGAGAATCAAATAATCCTATTAAAAATGGGGTACAGAAATAAACAAAGAATTCTCATCTGAGAAATATTGAATAGCTGAGAAGTATCTAAAGAAATGTTCAATATCCTTAGTCATCAGGGAAATGCAAATCAAAACAACTCTGAGATTCCACCTCACACCAGTCAGAATGGCTAAGAACAAGAACTCAGTTGAACGAGCACCATTTTTGAAAATGCTATCTTTTTCCCACTGGATGGTTTTAGAACTTTTGTAAAAGATCAAGTGGCCATGGGTGTGTGGGTTCATTTCTTGATTTTCAATTCTATTCCATTGATATATTTGTCTGTCTCTGTACCAAGACCATACAGTTTTTATCACTACTGCTTTGTAATATAGCTTGAGGTCAGGAATGGTGATTTCCCTGATTACAAGGATGTGGAGAATGAGGAACTCTCCTCCATTGTTCGTGAGATTGCAGACTGGTACAACCACTCTGGAAAGTTCCTCAGAAAATAGGACATAGTACTACCTGAGGACCCAGCTATACCACTCCCTCCTGTGCATATACCTAAATGATGTTCTGACATTTAACAAGGACATATGCTCCACTATGCTCATTGCAGACTTATTTATAATAGTCAGAAGCTGGAAGCAATCCAGTTGTCCCTCAATAGTGGAATAAATACAGAAAATGAACAGAATGGAGTACTACTCAGCTATTAAATACAATGACTGCATGAAATTCATAAGCAAATGGATGGAACTAGATTTTATCATCCTGATTGAGATAACCTAATCACAAAAAAGAAAAAGAAAAGAAAAACCCACACATGATATGCACTCATAAGTTGTGCACTCACTTATAAATGGAAATTAGCTCAAAAACTCAGATTACCCAAGACACAATCCACAAACCACGTGAAGCTAAAGATCCATAGAATGGAAGCTTTAGTCTTAGAAGGAGAAACAAAAATAATCATAGGAGGAGATATGGTGACAAACCAAAACAACCCTGAGGACACTGAAGGAATGGCCATTCAGTGCCTACAGTACCTGGGGATCCAGTCCATATACACACAGTCACCAAACGCAAACAATATTGCTGATGTCAAGAAGTGCATGCTGACAGGAGTCTGACATAGCTGTCTCCTGAGAGGCTGTGCCAGAGCATGATAAATACAGAGGCGAATACTTGCAGCCAACCATTGAACTGAGAATGGAGTCCCCATTGGAGGAGTTAGAGAAAGGATCGACAGAGTCGAAGGGGTTTGCAACCCCATAAGAAAAACAATACCAACCAACCAGAGCTCCCAGGGAATAACCAGAATCTATGGAGTATACGTGGACAGACCCATGACGCCATCTGTGTATGTGTCAAAGGATGGTCATATTGGGCACCAGTGGAAGGAGAAGCCCTTGATCTTGCTAAGGCTCAATGCCCCAGTGTAGGGAATGTCAAGGTGGGGAGGTGGGATCAGGTGTGTGGGTGGGGGAGCACCCTCATAAAAGAAGGGGGGGAATGGGATCAGGAGTTCATGGACTGGAAACCAGGAAAGGGGGTAACATTTGAAATGTAAATAAAGAATCCAATAAAAATGAATAATAAAAAAAGAAATGTCCTATGAGGTTTCACAGTTTCCATCTATAAATGCTAATCTTAAATTTATTTCATTATGTTGTGGAGATTTGGCATTTGTATTCCTTTATGTGTGATTTTTATGTGCAAGAATTTTTATAATAAATACTTTTTATAAGGTAAAATTTCAATACACAGAAGAAATATTAACTTAATTGTCTCTACATCATAAAACTCCATGATTCAAAACTATCTTAATACTGTTTATCATGTTCACAAAATTGCCAAAGGATTAAAAAGTGAAGCTACTGTGAGCACATATTACTTTTGAATAATACAAAGTTTGAAATATGTATGTATTAAATGTGGCATACACACACACACACACACACACACACACACACACACATACAGCCACCAAAACTAGATAAGATTGATGAAGTTAGAAAATGCATGCTGAAAGGGATCAGATATAGATCTCTTTGGAGAGACACATCCAGAGCAGGTCCAATACAGAGGTCAATGCTAGCAGCAAACCACCGAACTGAGAATAAGACCCCCTTGGGAGGAATCAGAGGAAGTATTGAAAGAGTTGAAGCAGCTTGCAACCCCATAAAAGCAACAATGCCAACCAACCAGAGCTTCCAGGGACTAAACCACTACCCAAAGACACTACCCATGGACTGACCCAGGGTTCAAACTGCATGTTAGCAGAGAATACCCATGTTGGGGCACCAGGAGAAGGGGAAGCCCTTGGTCCTGGCAAGGTTGGACCCCCATGCAAGGGAATATGGGGGCAGTAAGGATGATGTATGGGGAAACACCCATATGGGGGATGGGGAGGTGAGGTGATGGGGGCAGGGGCTTATAGACAGGAAAATCAGGAAGGGGAATAACATTTGATATGTAAGTAAAGAAATATATCTAATAAGAAATTTAAAAAAAGAGTAAATGCTCTCATGTCAAGAAGAAAAAACAAAATAATTTGAACACATTTTATATGGAAACTATTTTTTCTATATCTTGTGTCTTTCTTTTTAGCTTCTAGAGAAATGGCTTGTTTGTGAGAGCACCTCAGAGCTTTCTATTCTGAGTTGATGTTACTAGTATCTATTTAGGATTGAGAATTTTGAAAATGTGAGCATAAACCAGAACCATAAGACAGAAAATGTTGAGCTGTGCAAGCTAAAGTGATTGATACAGTGCAGAAAGATCTTGCTTCTGATTCATTTTAAATAGGAAGTTAATATTAAATCAAAAATTCACTATATATGTAATGCAAGACAAAGCAGCAATTTAATAAGAAATTAGGCCAAAACTAAGAAAGTGAATAATTAAAATCTTCTTTAATTATCTCTAGATGTAATTAAGCTGTGCAGAATGTAAATCATTGCGTATAATTTGACATCCTTCTGACTTAAATGCAAATATATGAGATCCAGCTAGAAGCAATAAGAAGAATGCATGCAGGGTATTAAATTTCCACGGCAGGAGTATACAACAAAGATAATGGCAAAATCAGACATGATTTCCCTACTAACAGAAAGATATTGTTGCTAGAATTTGTTTCCTAAGGCAAGGGAAATAGATCCTCTGCCTGGAGGTTATCTAACTTGCTCAAATTCTCTTTTCTTCTTTATCTTTAATCATAGTATGAATTTTCTTGATGCACATTTTGTCACCATAGCAATAGATAGATCCCTTAGCAAACACACATAGTAATAGCCACAAAATGCCTTCAGTACATACATTATTGGTAAATCTAACATTTTTTATTCTTTTAACCCTTTAATTGGATAAATTTAAAGTAAGTGGCAAGAAGCTTTACTTACTCATAAATTCCATTATTCTCCTTTCATCGATATTCCACCAAAAAACATACTAACAAAGGATAACAGCTTCAACAAAAAGTATCTTGGAATTGCTGGAAAATGAATTTGGAAACTACATAAATTAAAGAAAGAATTATTGAACAGCCTGACATTTACAAAGAAATCCTGTATGTATCCTCTTTTAATGTACTACCCTGTCCATAGCAAGTCTTTTTACCAAAATACTATCTGATTTCTATACATAAAAATTGTGTTTCATTTTTTAGACTTTTTCATTTTTTCAAGATAAAAATCTTTGATTTAGAATATAATTATATGCATGTAATTAATTCTCCAAATTCTAGGTGTCATGTAGCAGTAAGTGCATGTTTGTATTCATTGGTTCAGAGAAATTGCTAAGGTTCTAAGTTTAAAATAATAGCTCATTGAGAACTCTAATATAAAGCAAGTGAATGTACATTTTAAAGCTATATACAAATGAAATTCAATTGTTGAATGCTTTAAATGTTATTATCTAAAAGTAAAATCTGATTGGATATACTACATGCAAAATCACCTATATTACATTGTTTATAGTTAAATGTAAGCAACATTCGTGTTCACAATAAAATGAATATGGCAAACTTTGAGATCCTTACATTTAATGATGTCAATCAAATTGTTTTAAAAATGGTAAGAATTTGATAAATGAAAAGACAAAGTGACAATTCATGTACATGCATAATAGCATCCCAGTGAATAATCACAAGCTACAATAGATTTCGAAAAGTAATAGTTGAAATATTGAGTAATATATTATGATATTCATTTTACTAGTAAAATACATTTTAATGCAATTAAAGCATTCAAGATTGCTAGGAGTGTTATTCAATGACACTCACAGCTGATGAGATTCAAAAGTATTGCTATCATTTGTAAAAATCAATTAAGTAAACTATCCAAATGTATCTTCATTTTATGTTTTAGACTCAAAATTTACTTCTTGATGTCTGCCTTGAGAACAAAGAAAAAGACTCCAAAAGTATTTATTACAAAGCTTAAAATGCAGAAGATTGGTAAAGTGCTTTTAGCCTATGTGAAGTCCTGGACTCAATTCAGTGATCAGATACAAACTTTCATATATGTTCCTCTGTCAGGCTTTTCTGTGTCACTGCGCCCTTTGCTGACAAAGTTCCAACTGTAAAATGGTGGTCAGAAAGTGTGTATTTAGAGTATACAAAGTAAAGACACTTTCAGTACATTTAACTATTCCACTATGACAGAAAGATACAATGTCAAACATCTGTATTAGAAAAAAAAAACAATTTTAAAACCTTTAATTTTATTCAACCCTTTGAAGTAGATAAAATTGTCCTTTAGATAAGTTATGTCTCTTTATTGTAGACTATTGATTATATGATTAAAATATTTGGTCAATTGCAAGATAAAATTTAGAATATTCAACAAAGGAGCTTTAATGACACATGATTTCAATCTTAAGGTTTAGAGACTGGAACAGATAGGTTACATAGCAAGACCTGTTCAGAAAAAGTTCAATTATTACTTGTGTTGCACATTTCAAAAGATTTCCATGTTATATTAACTTATTTTTTACTGTCATAAATGTTAATACAATTTCTGAGGTTCCAAAGACTAGCAAGTAATATGTTATTGCAGGGCATGTGCAGGGCATGATATATTTGAATTGTTTCAATTCTGACTGATAAGAAATGAAGAATAGTTAGGCAGGCCATGCTATACTCAGAACATAAACAATACATAAGCATGTGAATACACTAAGAAGTAAAGATGAAAGATACAAAATATATTGTTATGATACTCCTGTGTTGAGTTATATTTATGAAGATCTGGAGAGAGTTGTGTACAAGAATAATTAGTCATAATGATCAAATGTATTCTACCATATTATGAGATGTTAAAGTTTGCAATTAAATTGAAAAAATGTGTAGCCATATTTGTACTCCACATAAAAATCTATGAAGTATCTATTGAAGGATTAGGATAGATATCCATAGGGAGAGATGGGTGGATATTGCAAGAGTATCTTTAAATATTGTAAACATTGGAATGAATGAGTTATCATTACATAAAAGAAAAGAAGGAGGAATGCAAGGCCTGCTACAGGTGAAGAACTAAGAATTGTGGATAAAAAATCACAGATATGGTGCAGAACAGGAGGTAAGCCATGTCTGCATGGTCAGCTAATTCACTGAATATTTACTTGTATCTGTACGTGTTTTTATATCTGTATATGATGTATGATGTATATTTATGCATATGCATATATACACACATATATATAATTATTTATTTGATGTTTACATAGTACATAAAAGTGTATAAGAGACAGAAATCTAGCTCAGTAGTCGCATGTCTGCCGAAGCTAATTTGACCCATAGCAGTGGCAAATATAATATTAATGGTGATTAAATTAAAAAAGAAGTAACACAATAGACCTTTTTCATTTCTTGCTTAAATACAGTAAATTCGACACAAATTAAGAGCACTTCTCTGAGAGAGTCCAGAACATGGAGCAGCTGCAGGACTTTGCCTAGGGCCAGATGTCAGCCCGGATGGCTAGTTTAATTTCTGTATTGGGAATTTAATGACTAAAAATTCCTAGAACCCTTTTCCCTTTCAAAATAACTCCAACTTCTCATGTAATACCAATATACAACTGTTAACAGGATGTAATAGGAGAATGGCCTAAGGCTGTTTTGACACATACAGTATCAAGGGCACAGCAATCCATTTTTTCTCACATCTTTTTCAGACAGCACCTCTATGTAAAATTGCAGTTGGTCATGTAGCAAGCAGAGCTGACTGAATCAGAAAAATGGTGAGAAAATATATGGTAACTCTTCTAACACGTAAAATAATTGTAACACTGCACAAATTAATTTTACACAGAATCAAATCACTTTAAAGGAATGAAAGTTAGATACAGTTTGGAAAGCAGGTTGCAAAACCCATGTTCTGAATTTTCTAAATAGAATTATTCTGACACAGTTAACACGTCACATGGAACAAAATGTATTCCTCACATCTCTATAGCAAATATATTTGGCAACTATAGATTATTTCCTGCAGTTCATATATAATTGTTTAGAATCCTTTCAAATATTAAAAGGCAGCTTAGCATCTGATGTTGAGTGGTCAGTATATTCTTTATTTATTGTAGCACTTTTCACTAATTCAAAGCTTACTCAATACACATTTGTGATAGCTATAATTCTGATTTTTAATTTCCATACTATTGTATGATTATTGGCTTTGTCCATATGATGTTTAATTTGAATAGTTGACATTATTATTTGAATCTTTAGGTATCCAGAGATAGAAAATCTCTCAAAAACACAAAGAAGGCACAGAGATACTAAGATACAGTCATGTCTCATGGACTCACTCAGAGATAAATATTTATCAGTTTTGATGAGTATTAAAAACAAGTTGATTTTCTATTTTGTTTAAATATACTATTTATTTTAAATTTAATTTAAAATATTTTTAAAAATGCCACTTATACATAAATATCTTTATATTATTCAGCAGATCACATACGGCAGGTTTATATTGACCTATATAGAATCTTTGCTTAATTTTTATAAAAAAGAAAAATAACATTCATAAAATTGTAATATGAGTATATATGGAACTTAAAAGTTAGTTAATTAGCACACAATTCAGAGTTGCAATTACATTATACAAATGCATTTAGCAGATATTATTTCTAGCATAAAACTACTGCTCGCACAGCTACCTAGTTCTCAAACTGTGTCATCAAGTCAACTGTAACATCTAACAGAATCTAGCAACTACTAGAGTTTACATTTAAGGTTTCAGAAATTAAACATATTCAATCAGTTCTTCATATTTCCTTTGACTGTCAAGCTTCATAGTTTGTTATTTGTTTAAGTATGAAATTCCAGCATCTCCAAAGCAGCATAATTAAATATTCAAGAAAATAAATTCTCTTTTACCAGAGAATGATGTAAAAATCTTGCTTACCTTTGTGTGTGTGTGTGTGTGTGTGTGTGTGTGTATGTGTGTGTGTAATTTTAAAGTATACAAAAGTAAAATAAATAACACTCATGAAGAGTAAAGCATAGAGGTCCTTAAGGTGTGTAGGATGGGCATTTTGAATATAGAATTCTCTTGATTTTTGCATCAAGAGGAAATTGACACTAAAAATGACTGCAGTCATTTCTCTAAAGCAGTGTGATTTCTAACTTGGTTTTAAAAACTATTCTTAATCCCATATATAAACATGACTTTCACATTTCAAAGAAGCTTTTTTCCTAATATGTAGAGACCATTATAGGAAACCATGACTGGCTATAGTACAAAGAGTACAAAGAGCAACTGACTGGATGCCCAGTGCCACTTGGCATATCTACAACTTCACCTCTTCTGGTAGAGTTCAAAGAATATCACAGAACATGATGCAAGAACAATGAGAGAACTGGAGGTCCAAGTAGGACATCTGCTGTAAACTAGTGTCTACAATACATGACTTAAAATAGTGATAATTTTAAGCCTAAATGAATTTGTATTTTATAGATTTAACATATTGTCTTTATTTATATGATCATGGACATCCAGGCTGCTTCTGTTTCATAGCTATTGTGAACACAGAAGAAAACATATGAATACAAAACTATTTATGTTTTAGGACTTAGAGTGGATTGCTTACATACCTAGGAGCAGTAGAATCATTCAGGTTTCTGAGAAAAATCCACACTGATTTCAATTGTGCTCTTACCTCTAGGTATCGGCTAGTATCCAATGGGGTTGCTCATTCTCCACATCCTCATCATGATTTGTTGCCATTTCTTTTCTTGCTATTTACAATCCTGACAGGAGTAAAATAAAATCAGAATTTGTTGTTAAATTTGTATTTTGCTGACAGCTAAGGATGTTAAAAACATTTTATAAATATTTACTGTCTCCTTTGGCCAACTGCCCATTTGGTTTATTAGCTCATGGAAGACTTGGAGTTTATATTTAAAACTACAATTAAAATTACATTGGTTATTTTAATATATACGTGAAGTGGAAATTCCTGGTACCTTTGGAGATGCAACTGTGTCATGTGAAGTTTTTCTGGGAGTTGTCTTATGAGAGGATGTTTTGCTGAGGTAGACACATGACAGGATGTTTCCTTGAGATGGGTACTTAAGAGGATGCTTGATGTTTATAAAGACTATAAGTGTAACTCAACAACTCTCTTCCATTGGTTTGCCTTGCACCTTTGCTGGTCTTCACTGATCTTTGTTTGTCATGACTTCAGAGCTGCTTCTTGTAAACAAAGCCTTGTGGTTTCTTCTGGATTGAATGGCTGCTACTATTTCACGTAGGGTGTTTGCCAAGTGAACAGGATTTCTGATCTCTTAATCCCTATGTCCTCTGCTTTTAAATTGGCATACAGCTTGTCACAATAGTCTTAAAAACAGAATCTCTTCAAATACAGAAATGTCGAATTTATCTAATGGAGATCAAAAATGTAAAAAAAAAAAAGGCATTTAGAACCTAGATGGATATGCAATGACTTTTTCTCAGTAGGTCAATGCTACCTATCAACTAATTCATCATCCCGTGTATGTTGGAAGGGACTTTCACATAGGAAACTTTCACAGGGACATTATAGCAATTCCTGTGGGATCCGTCACATTTAAATATGAATGTAGGTAGATGATGATATATGTTTTTATTTTCTTATGTGGTTCACAGTTTAATAATTTCATTGTAGTTTTTATTTATACTCAATTCACAATTTTCCATTTACTCCGTTAATGAGTAATTTAAAAACAAAGCTCTACATGCTTGAATATTCTTAAGGAAATCAAATTGTCTAGTTGTAAACTACATGTAGTAAACTGAATAGTTTATATGTCTACTCAGAGCTATACTAGCTTTTCAGACTATAGTCAACTATCTTTTCTTGAGTAATGCCTAGGGAATGGGCAGACCTGTAGATAGTAAGAAAAACAGTGATATTCAGGTAATTTAGTAAAATTAGAGCTACTGCAGAATATAGAAAAATAATATAATACATGTGGTTTATGTTTTATTTAAACCCATCATTAAAAGTCATCCCCGTTATTGAGAACTTAAAATGTATTGCCTGTGTTAGCTAAGAATGACAATCTTATGCATTATTATATACCATAAAAGAGATGAGTAATGTTATTTGCATTATTAGTGCAAAAGTTTTCACACACACAACATGGTCATGGTCTAATTTAATGTTAGATTAGCGGACATTAAAGTACAAGTGTTAAAACACATATGAGCTTTTTTTAAAACAGGAACTGAAATGTCTGAAGGTAGATAAAGGCATGAGTAAGACCAGAAAAGGAGATATTCAGGGTAGATAGAGGGTTGCAAACTACTGTTATGATTCGCTTTCCAGTCTCTGTTGGATTATGTAATTTTTAGACAAAAAAGCAAAAGTACTCTTTCTTTTCTGCCATTATCATGCCTTCCATACTGAGGAAGACCTGGAAACTCCAGGGCCACATTAGCTATGGCACATGTGAAAGCTCTATAACATAAAGAAGTAATTGCATCCAACAGAAGTAAATGACAGGAAATAATCAAATTCACGGATGAAATCAACCTAGTAAAAACAAAGAGAACTGTATAAAGAATCAACAAAATTAGGAGCTTGTTCTTAGAGAAAATCAGCAAGATAGATTAAACATTAGCTAAATTAACTACTGGGCACAGAGACAGTATCTAAAGTAACAAAATCAGAAATGAAAAGGGAGATATAGAAACCGTGGAACTTCAAAAATTATCAGATCGTACTACAAAAGTCTTTATTTAACAAAACTGGAAAATCTATATAAAATTTATGATTTTCAAGCAGATATCAGTGGACAAAGTTAAATAGGGATTAGATAAATGATTGAAATAGTACCCTAACATCCCTCCCCCCAAAAGGAGAAACATTCATTAAAGGGGTCCAAGCAAAAAAAAAAATGTCAGGACCAGATGTTTTTAGTGTAGAATTCTATCAGACCTTTGAAAAAGACCTAATATCAGTACTTCTCAAACTATTTCACAAAAATAGAAACACAAAAAACACTACCTAATTTCTTAATGAAACAACAATTATGGTGATAACTAAATCACAAAATGACACAACAAAAAAGAATTTCAAACCAATTTCTTTATGAATATTGATGCAAAAATACTCAATAAAATTATCAAAAAACAAATTTAAGAACACATCCAAAGGATTATTCACCGTGATCAAATAGACTTTCATCCCAGGGATACAAGGCTGGTTCAATACATGGAAATCCATCAATGTAAATCACTGTATAAACAAACACAATGAAAAGAACCACATGATATCTCATTAGACACTTAACATGCCTTTGACAAAATATAATAGCTCTTCTTGTTAAAAGTCTTGGAAAGATCAGTAATTCAAGACCATACCTAAACATAATAAAAGCAATGTCAACCATAGTCAGCAAACCAATAGCCAACATCAAACTAAATCAAGAGAAACTTGAAGCAAACTTGTTAAAATAAAGGACAATGCTAGGCTGCCCATTCTCTCCCTATCTATTCAATATAGTACTTGAAGTCCTTGCCAAAGCAATTAGACCACAAACAGAGGTCAAAGGAATACAAATTAGAAAGGAAGAACTCAAAATATCACTATTTGCAGATGATAAGATAGTATACTAAAGTGACCCCAAAAATTTCATGAAAGAACTCCTAAACAACTTCAGCAAAGTGGCTGGATATAACATTAACTCAAACAAATCAATAGACTTCCTCTACTCAAATGATAAACTGGCTGGGAAAGAAATTAGAGAAATGACACACTTTTCAATTCAAAAGTAATATAAAATACTTTGGTGTGACTCTAACCAAACATGTGAAAAATCTGTGTGATAAGAACTTTTGAGTTTCTGAAGAAAGAACTCAGAAGATGGAAGGATCTCCCATGCTTATGGATTAGGAGGATTAACATAGTTAATAGCAGTTTTACCAAAAGCAATTTACAAATTTCATACAATCCCCCTCAAAAATACTTTTACTCTGATAGAAAGAGCAATTCTTTCTGAAAATCATCTGAAAAAAACAAAAAAAAAAAAAAGAAGGATAGCAAAATTATTCTCAACAGTCAAAGAACTTCTGGGAAAATGACCATCCCGGAACTCATGCTACAGTACACAGTAATTGTGATAAAACCACATGACATTGGTAGAGAAACAGACAGGTAGATCAATGGACTAGAATTGAAGACCTAGACATAAACCTACATACATCAAACTGATCTGACAAAGAATCCAAGGCGATCCAGGGGAAAAACAACAACATTTTCAACAAATAGTGCTGCTTCAACTAGAGGCCAACATGTAGAAAAATGCAAATTGAATCATTCTTATCACCTTATACAAAGTTCAAGTCCAAGTGGATCAAGGACCTCTACATAAAACCAAATACAATGAAACTAATAGAAGACAAAATGGGAAAGAACCTTGAACATATCAGCACAAGGCAAAATTTCCTGAACAGAAGTCAAATGGCTTAGGTTCTAAGATCAATATTAACTAATAGAATACAATATTATATGGCTTACTTTGATTTAAAACTTGGCTCTTCATAATGGTAAATAGAGTTTATTCATCAAGGAAATGCAGATCAAAACAACCCTGAGATACAAGTTAACACTGGTCAGAATGATTAAGATCAAAAACTCAGGTGACAGCAGATGTGGAGAAAGAGGAACATTTCTTCATTATTGGTGGAATTACAGGGTGGTATAATTACTCTGGAAATCAGTCGGGCATTTCCTCAGAAAACTGGACATAGTCCTACCTGAAGACATAGCTATACCACTCCTGGGGATATACCCAAAAGATGGTCCAACATATAACAAGGATACATGCTCCATTATGTTCATAGCAGACTTATTTATAATAGCCAGAAGCTGGAAAGAACCCAGATGTTCTTCAACAGAGGAATGAATACAGAAAATGTACATTTACACAATGGAGTACTACTCAGCTATCAAAAACAATGACTTCATGAAATTCATAGGCAGATGGAAGGAACTAGAAAATATCATCCTGAGTGAGGTAGCCCAATTACAAAAAAGCATACATGGTATGCACTCACTTATAAGTGGATATTAGTCCAAAAGCTTGGATTACCCAAGATATAATCCACATACTACATGAAGCTTAAGAAGCAGGGCGACGACGGGGTGGGGAGAAAAAAAAAAAAAAGAAGCAGGGCGACAAACATTTGGATGCTTCAGTCCTTCTTTAGATTCTTCCCCCTTCAGAAGGGGGAACAAAAATATTCATAGGTAGAAACACAGAGACAAAGTTTAGAGCAGAAACTGAAGGAAAGGTCATGCAAAGACTGCCACTTATGGGGATCCAGTGTATATGCATACAGCCACCAAAACCAAACAGTAGTACTGATGCAAAGAAGTGCATGCTGACAGGAGCTTGATATAGCTGTCTCTTGAGAAGCTCTCCCAGAGCATGGCAAATACAAATGCTTGCAGCTAACCCACTGAACTGAGAATGTGGTCCCCATTTGAGGCGTTAGAAAAAGGATTAAAGGAGCTGAAGGAGTTTGCAACCCCATAAGAACAACAATAGCAACCAATCAGAGCTCCCAGGGACTAAACCACCATCCAAAGAGTACACATGGACAGACCAATGGCTCCAGCTGCATATGTAATAGAGAATGGCCTTGTTGGATTCCAATGGGAGGAGAAGCCCTTGATCCTGCCATGGTTTTAATCCCCAGTGGAGGGGAAAGTCATTGGGGGAGAGGGGTGGTGGGTGGATGGGGGAACAACCTCATAGAAGAAGGGGGAGGGGGAATGTGATAGGAGGTTTATGGACAGGAAACTGGGAAAGGGGATAACCTTTGAAAGGCAAATAAAAAATTAAATAAAAAAAAGAAAGTTAAGAATTTGAGGAAAAAGAACTTATAGAAAAAAGAAAGAAAAGAATAAAAAGATGTCCATGTTCCATTACCTGTCTCCACCCCACCCCCACAAAAACAAAATCAAACAAACAAAAAAAAATGACTTCTTGTCATTTTCAGGCAAATGGATGGAACTAGAAAATATCATCCTGAATGAGGTAACCCAGACACAAAAAGCATGTATGGTATATTCACTGATAAGTGTATATTAATTAATCACAAAACTCAGAATACCCACCATACAACTCACAAATCATATGAAGCTTAAGAAGAAGGAAGACCAAAGTTTGGATGCTTAATCCTATTTAGAAGGGGAAACAAAATAATCGGGAGAGGTACCAGGAGTGAGGGAACTGTGCGGGATAGAGAAGGGGAGGGAAATTAGGGGGCAGGGTCAAGTATAAGAAGAAACAAAAGAGACGTACAGAGGGTCAGGAAATTGAACAGAAATAAATAGCACTGGGGGATGGAGAACTGGTTGTAACCACTAGATGTCTCAGATGAAACAAAAGCAAGAGCCTCCCAGTACCCAATGGGGATGACATTAGTTGAAATACCCAACAACAGAAAGATCGAACCTGTAGAGTCTGTCTCCATAGATATGCATGGTCCTCAGATGAGTGATAAGGCTAGCCACCCATCTCAAATATTTTAACCCAAAATTGTTTCTATCTAAGGAAATTCGGAGACAAAAATGGAGCAGAGCCTGAAAGAAAGGCCATCCAGAGACCGCCCCACCTGGGGGTCCACCCTACCTACAGACACCAAACCTGAACACTATTGCTAACGCTAATAAGTGCTTGCAACAAGGACATGGTATAGTTTTCCCATTAGAGGCTCTGCAAGCACCTGACCAATATAGACAGTTGCTCACAGCCAATATTGGAATGAGCCTGGGGACCACAATGGAAAAATTAGAGGAGGAAGGAAAGGGACTGAAGGGAATTGCAACCCCAAAGAAAGAACAATATTAACTAACTGCCTTCCTCAGAGCTCCCAGGGACTAAACCACTAAACTAAGGATATACAAGGAGCTTGTTGTGCCTTGTGAAGGAGTGGGGAAAAGACTGAGGTACCGGAAGAGGACAGGAACTCCACAGGAAGACCATCAAAGTCAACTATAAGGGACCCTTTGGGCTCCCAGAAACTGAACCATCAACCAAGAGTAAGCATGGATTGGGCATGTTCCCTCTGCAAATATTTAGCAGAAGTGAATAGTGGTCTTTATGTGTGTCTCCCAACAACTGGTACAGAGGCTGTCCCTGAATCTGTTGACTGCCTATGGAACCTGTTCATCTTTCTTTGGATGCCATGTCTGGCCTGAGTGGGAGCGGATGGACCTAGACTTCTAGAGATTAAAGGAGCCAGAAGAAGGGGGTGATAACCTGGGAGCTCTCCCATTTAAGATGAGAAGGGTAGGGGGAATGGTGAGAAGATCTGTGTGAGGGGGGACATGGAAGTGAGGCTGATAGTGTGATATTAAGTGGATAAATAAATTAATTAGTAATGGAAAATGAAGCCACTTCATAAGCAAAGATAAGTATAAACTAAGAATACTACAATAGCAAAAAAAGATATTCTATACAAACAAACAAACAAATAAAATAGCCTGAAAGTAAAAATTTTAAAATCAGAAAATGGGGATAGACAGATGGCCCAGGAATTAAGAAAGTTAACAGTTAATGATGACTCTTTCAGGGGACCAGTTCAATTGCCATAATTTCATTCTGTGTTTCACAACTATGTGTAACTGCAGTTCCAGGTTATGCATTCTCTTTTTTCAGTCTTCATGTGTATGAAGACAGAGGTGGCAAATACACACACTGACACACTGACACACAGACACAGACACATACACAAAAATAAAATCATCAAATAGATAAACCTTAAAGAGGAAAAGAACAAAATTATAAAAGGATCAGGAATATAGTTCATATGAAGATATACGAGTATAAATACTTATCTGATTTTAGAATATCTAATTCTATAAAAGAGATATTATTAGACCTTAAGATGCTACAGGATTATATAAAATAAAATGAAAGAACATCAAACTTTCATCTCTATATATGTAATGTGGTAGAAACAAAGAAAGAAGTTAAAATTTATTATGGATTAAGTGAGCATGATGACATTTGCAGAAATTTCACATAGCAAACTATAGAATATGTATAATTTTCCTTAGAGTATGAAACATGCTATAGAATGGAACATCTATTAGACCATAGAACATAAGTTTTTAGAAATAAAAAAGGAAAAGAAAATGTATATCTCATGTCTGAGCATATGGAAATAAAACTAAGAATAAAGGACAAAAGAAAGCCAGAAGCATGGAAGTCCACAGAATCACAGTAACATGCTAGCAAACAAATACAATGTTACTTAAAAAATCCAAACACATGTTAAAAGCTTTCTTGAAATATATTCTATGAAAACAACCTGCCCCAACTTACATGAAGTAGCAAGAACAATATTACAAGGAACATTTCCAGCACTAAGTATTTTCATACAGTGAAAGAAATATTTTACATAAAAAGCCCAATTACATATTTCATAGGCCAAGGAACACATTAGCAAAATGAATGCACACTTGATAAAATGAAATGAATAACAAGTATCAGAGCAGAAAACAATACCAAAACACCTATCAGCATTTATTTCATTTTTGTTATATCCACAAAGATTATTATATAATGTATAGATACATTATAAAAAGCCAATGGAACAGAAGTGATAATTAGTATGACAAAATTTTAGATCATCTAAGGAAAACAATTAATTAATTTGGAGTTTAAAATTGATCTCCAGAATTGCTTATATTTATTATAGACATATTTTACCTATTTCATTCCAAAACATACTGTTATTAAATCAATGAAAAATTCTTTAATGTATGTGTGTCCCTGAAGATTAAGTTTTCCCATTGCTGAATTATTTACAACATTCAAAGCACTAATACCATTCATTTTTATAGTATACTAAATAAGTATATGAAGACAATGATACCTGAGTTTACAAAGTGGACAAGAACATATAGTAGGTCACAACAGACTAACGTTCAAGATTACAATCAATATAAACATTCTCAACATATTAATGTCAAAAGAGATTAAACATTACATTAGAACATTCACGATGTTAAAATTTAATACATGTGATCCACGAATGATGGTTCACACTAATAAATCAATAAGCATAAAACATGTTATTAACAGAATTAAATATTAAAATTATCATCTCTATAAATGATGATCTGTCCTGCATAAAAGCCCGCATTTCATTATGATAGCAACAGTATACATAGTTTAAATATAAATGAATTGTACCATTGATGTATTGGGGCTTATTCATAAAAACAGCCACAATCTATACCATTATATAAGACATAGTTGGAACAATTTTTTTCTAAGATCTAGAATAAAACAAGGCTTCCATTCTTACTGCTCTTATTTCATATAGTTGTGTAAAACATAAAGGGAGAAATAAATTAATTTTCATATAGATATACATCATGTCTTACTACATTGGTAATAACTAAAGATTAACCAAAACACTTTTAGAACTAATAAACACATTTATTTCTCAGGATTCAAAATCAATGTATACAACTAGTAGCATTTTGTACACTAACAAAGGACTCCCAAACAAGATAATATAAAAAGGAATCTAAACCAAATACCTATAATGAATTAATTTGTGAATATAGAAAGAAAGCACTAATCATTAAACACATCTGTGAGAAACTCGAAAGGATGAATGGAAAGTCAAGTGAAATTAGATTTGAAAAGGTAGCATCAAAAGTGATAGAGATATGTTGTAGACTCAGAATAAACAACGTGCATGTTACAAAGTAAATAAAAGAGTAGGATACCAGAGTGTAGGAGATAGTAAACAAAATATTATGACATAGTCTGAAAGAGATACAAAGAACAAATTTCTTGGCAAACTCACTCAAAAGAGAACAGAGATCCCTGGAGCATACATACATACACATCTCCAACCAATGGGTTTATTTTTATTGACATATTTATTGACAATTTAATTGTCATATTGTGGAAGTAGTCACCTTCCTCAATAAATGTGAAAGAAGAGATGGGATTTCATGTATAGAAAACTGACACTGCCAGTATTTCCCAACCTGTGAAAACTTTACCCAAAGACTAAGTCTCTAACCAGAAATTTTTAGTCTGCTATAACCAGTCTGAAATGGGAATTATTTCAAGACAATCATAAAGGAAATTCTCGTGTGAATATAATTTTAAAAGTATGTCAAATTAATAATTAATTATACCAGGTCAAGGGTTTCTCAGTAGAGGAAATAGTCAAAAGAAAAAAAAAGACCTAGAGAAAGGAAAAAAAATATTTGTTATTCTTCATCGTAGAGAAGTTTAATACCAAAATTATACAAGGAATTCAATCAAAAAAAAAAAAAAACCAAAAAAAAAAACAAACAAAAAAAAACAAAAAAAAAACCACAGTTACATTGGTGAAAAGACCATACTAGGCATTTTCAGAAAGTAAAACAAATGGAAATGGACAACAAATATTTGAAAATGATCACCAATTTCTATTTATGTTAAGGAAAATATAGACAAATACCTTGCCACATATAAAATAATTTTATAAGAAAAATTAGCAAATATAAGTCAGGATGTTAAAATTGACACTCTATTAACTTTTAGTGAATATGAAAATTACTGCAGCCCTTCTGGAAAGCAGTAAGGAAGTTCACAATGGAACTAAATGTATATGAGCCAATAACTCCTGAGTATGTGTTTGTGTATGTGGGTGCATGTTTATGTGTGTATGTATAAATGAAATAGAATCCACATGCAAAAAGGCATTGAATGTCCATATTTATTGGGTCTATTTGCAAATGTGAAATAGATTCATACTAACTGTAGTATATCAACTCATAATAAATAAAAACATGTTTTTGTACATTTTGGCAGAAAGAATTCAGGTCTAGTACAGTATGCCTGATCCAGAGTGTACAGCTGTGGGTATCTAGTATTAGATAAGTTCTTGGACCTTAATGTTATTACTCTGTTCAAAAAACACATTCTCAATGCAAACGTTATGCCCATGGAGTAAAGTATCTCTAACCTTCGTTACAGAGGATTCTCTGTGTATCTGATCGTGTTTAACTGAGAGACACACTACTGGTCTTGATGTACAGAATAAATAACCGTGGAGTGCTCAAGATTTAATAGGGATCCACATGATCTACATCACATATTCTTTCTGCCAACATAGGGCTCTAAAAACATCATGGAAGAGGTAATTGAAAGATTTTAAGAGCCAAAAGTTGGAGAATATTGCTATGAAGTAATTTCTCAGGACATGACAGAAACATAACTCTCATCAACTCATCTATATTGAAGTAGCTAGCACAAAACCACCACAATGTCAAGCCAGTTAACATTCCAGCAAGGAAAAAGAAAGAGATTGAGCTATGACAATTGAAGACTACTGAGGCAGAAGTGTCACTTTTCTTCAATGGTATGACCTCTAGAAGTTAGCCTATGATTCAGTGGATGACACCCTAAACCCATGCATATGTGTGCAACCTTAGTTGGATTAAACTGGCTATTCAAAATGAAAAGGACATGAAGCTGTGTGGAAGACTATGAGGGAAGTCCCCCCAAAATAAGTTGAGTTGACAATATATATTATTAAATCCATTGCAATCAAATATGAATTTACTAAGCATTAATTTAAAAATATGTGGTAAGCTGTAATAAACAGAAAGGTTTCTCTCAATTTTGTTATTATTGGCAGAGTTTATTAAAGTAAGGTAGGCTCTGAAAACACCACACATGTTGTATGCCATAAGTGTAAGTTCAAAAATGTGTGTCTGAATATAAACTATTAATAAAGACATTTTAGGAAGTGCTGAGATATGGGCAGGATAATTTCAAGCCAGACTTTCTCAGGTCCAATGCATGAATGTATGGAAATGTCACCAAAAAATCATACCAGTTTATAGCTTGATGCATTTTGATTGAATGAGACTAAAGTTTATAGAAACAGAGGAGATGGTGAAAGAAAATGGAGTATTAAGGTGCTCTAGTTTAGCTTTTAGTCCATCCTGTCAGTGCCAGGAAGCTGGATTTTTTTTCCTGTTTACTTCACTCAATTAAGTTGATATTTATAGTTGTCAGTACTTTTATTTGAATGCTTTTGGGGAGGACTGTTGCTGGGCAACATTGAAGATTCATGTTGTTAAAAACTGTTAAAATTTAATTGTAGATAATTATGTTAATTAGTTTAAAATGTAGCTGTGTTAGATGTAGGAGGCAGTTTCTTCGTAAACCTGGATTCATTTGTTGTAGACCCTGACCTTATTGGTCCTCTATAATTAACCAATCTAGTAAATATAGATGCCTGTTTCATTATTACATTAGGAAGAAATCTGGAAGTCCTTTATATTGCAAATGTTATTTTCCAATGAAAGCATTCAGATATATTTTACTTGAATCATTAATGAGCAACATCAAAATATTTCATGATTTACCAAATATGTGATAGTCTTTATCTACCCTTCCATTAAAATATAGATTTACTTCCCTAACATTCAAGATTCAGTATAGATTCACTCATTCCTGAAAGAAACAGACATCGGTTAGTCACCAATTTAATAAAATCATTTTAGAAATGCTTATGATGTATAATTAGGTCTCCCCCTTTCCAATTAAGCAATGCAATCAGCAGTATGAATTCAGACCAGATACAGCAAAAGCTTAAGAAATACGGCTTCCTCCCTTATTAACTTGAAATAATCAGAGACTCAGAAGAAATGAAGCAAGACACCATGAGGACAAATGGTGAACAGGATTTCTTTATTTTCATTTTATTATTATAAAAATTATCTTTGAACCTAAGAAAGTATTGGGCATCACTATATTGCAAAATAGAAATCGTTATAAAAATCACATAAAAGTTTTATCCTAGGAGCTCTCCTCTCCTTTCTAGGAGACTTTCTTTTTCTCTGGCAGGGTGTGTCAGTAATGAATTTTCCCTACAACAGCTTTGCATAAAGTAGGGGCTGACTTCCCAGTATTTGTCAAGTTGTATTGCAAACATACATTTTAACTTCTTGGTCTTTCTCCCAGTTTTAAAAACCCAGAAAGAAAAAAAAAACCCACAAAATTATTGGTAGGAAGACTCTGTGATGCCTTTTAAAAATCAAGGAAGTCCCTTGGGTTTGCAGTTCTATAGAAATTTCCCTTCCTTATATATCTGTCCACCTTTGTTTGCTTCAAGTAGACCTTTGTTCATCAGAGCCTATCTGACTCTTCCCAGTCTTTCATATATTTGTGATATTTTAAGCATCTCATAACCTGACACATAAAGAATGGCCAGGAAAGAAAACAAGGCAATAAAGGTTTTAAGAAACCTGGCTATTACTCAGTTAATTTATATCACGTCCGACTCATCATCTCTTTTCTGTGTTTAATAATCACTTATTAAATAATAGTTATTCACTTATTTATAAATATTTCCATGTACAATAATTGAAGAAATACCTACTCTTTGACCAATAGTGCTTTCTTCAAAGTGATTTATGTATTTTTCCATACACATTGAATTTTCTAACGTTATATTTTATTGTTAGATTCTCCACATGTATATTCTGAACACCAAGAGGGTGTGTGAGAATGGAAGTTTTAGGTTTTATTCAAGATTTTAAACCTTATTCTAGATTTCACTCTAATGTTTTATCCTTACTGTGAGAAACAGTGCTGTTTATCTACTGTGAAGGGAAAGTCACAGCTAGATAAAAATCAGCCAGTTCGATGTTTATCGCTCCATTACTATTCTTATTCATTTTGTTCTAATGATATTTGTGATACATTTGAACACTTTTATCCTCAGTAATCACATTCTATTGAATACCTTATAACTTATTTGAAATTCAACTGTCAACTGTCATTGTAAAACGTTGTCACTGAGTATTGGTTAATGATTCTAAATATTGTATCCTTTTAACTATTATACTTTTAACAATTTATAGAATGCAATACAGTAAAACTATATGAAAGGTCATCAACCAGCCCATGAGAGCTTGACACTTTCTAATGTATGGCAAGCCTAACCATTCCTAAGTTCTTTTCATGTTTCAGATTTACATTTTTTTATTAGTACTTTGAGACTTTATCTATATCGTGCTTGGATCACATTCTCCAGCTCTTTTCCAGCTCTTTTCAAGTCAACTATCCTTTTCCTCCTTTTAATTTTGTATCTTTTGTGACCTTGCTCTTTTTCATCAAGGCCAACTTGTGCTGCCCATATATTCTTAGATGTGTTTCCTTATACTGTAGCATAGTCAATTTATCAGGGGTTATATTTTCAGTGAAAAGTGACTATTCCTCTCCCAGGATCAAAGACTTTTGTAATAGTTCTTTGGCTACGGGTAGATCTTAAGTCCAATGCCCCTTTATATACTGAGGTTTGGTCTGGTTTAGGCTAACACAAGTACTGTGCATGCTGTCATGACATCTGTGAGTTCATATGTGTAACCACCTTGCTGTGTCCCTAACATTGTGTTTCCTTGTTGTCAATGAAAATATGATACATCTTTTTCTGACACTACTTCATTATAAAAAGTAATAGTGAATGAAGCAAAGAAATATGGTAGAAAAATATCACCAGGAGTGAGAACCTTATGCTGATGTGAAACACAGAAATATGTGGCTTCTTAAAAAAAGGAAATAGACAGACTGGTAAAACCATTCTGGAAATCAGTCTGGAGGTTCCTCAGAAAGTTGGACATTGAACTACCTGAGGATCCAGTTATACCTCTCTTGGGCATATACCCACAAGATGCCCCAACATATAAAAAAGACACGTGCTCCACTATGTTCATAGCAGCCTTATTTATAATAGCCAGAAGCTGGAAAGAACCCAGATGCCCTTCAACAGAGGAATGGATACAGAAAATGTGGTACATCCACACAATGGAATATTACTCAGCTATCAAAAACAATGCCTTTATAAAATTCATAGACAAATGGTTGGAACTGGAAAATATCATCCTGAGTGAGGTAACCCAATCACAGAAAAACACACATGGTATGCACTCATTGATAAGTGGCTATTAGCCCAAATGCTTGAATTACCCTAGATGCCTAGAACAAATGAAACTCAAGACGGATGATCAAAATGTGAATGCTTCACTCCTTTAAAAGGGGAACAAGAATACCCTTGGCAGGGAATAGAGAGGCAAAGATTAAAACAGACACAGAAGGAACACCCATTCAGAGCCTGCCCCACATGTGGCCCATACATATACAGCCATCCAATTAGACAAGATGGATGAAACAAAGAAGTGCAGGCCAACAGGAGCCGGATGTAGATCTCTCCTGAGAGACACAGCCAGAATACAGCAAATACAGAGGCGAATGCCAGCAGTAAACCACTGAACTGAGAACAGGACCCCCATTGAAGGAATCAGAGAAAGAAGTGGAAGAGCTTGAAGGGGCTCGTGTCCCCTTATGAACAATAATGCCAAGCAACTAGGGTTTCCAGGGACTAAGCCACTACCTAAAAACTATACATGGACTGACCCTGGACTCTGACCTCATAGGTAGCATTGAATATCCTAGTAAGAGCACCAGTGGAAGGGGAAGCCCTGGGTCCTGCTAAGACTGAACCCCCAGTGAACCAGACTGTTGGGGGGAGGGAGGTAATGGGGAAGGATGGGGAGGGGAACACCCATAAAGAAGAGGATGGGGATTAGGGGGATGTTGGCCCGGAAAACGGGAAAGGGAATAACATTCGACATGTAAATAAATACTCAAGTTAATAATAAAAAAAAAAAAGGAAGTAGGCTGACATTTTGAAAGGAGTGTGTGCAAATGCTTCTTATAAAGGACTGTAGGACAAGTAGGCTGTGCCACCAGACAGAATATTTGGTAGGATTGAGCAAGCCAATAACCTGTGGAATCTTAGAATTGAGAATGGCAGGTGTGGAGCCAGTTACCTACCAAACTACCTGACCTAGAGCACATAACCATGGCATCCACTGAATGGACCATGACAGTCTATCATGTAACATAAAAACCTAGAATTCTCAATGCTAATGAAGTATCTATTTAGGCCTGAGTGTTTAGTCAATGAGTCAAGGAATAGGCATTCCTTTCAGCAAAAGGTATTTAATCCCCTGTTCATCCTGAATAAAGTGTGTGCATTCTCATTCACCATCAAATAAAACAGTTTAGACAAGCAATGTCCTTGTCATTCATTAAAGATGGCTGCAAGGGAAAGCCTTTATGTTAAAGAGCATGGCCTAAATCTTATTGAGAAGGCCTTCTTCTAGCCCCTCCTTAATCTCAGCCTCTGCCTCTGCCTTTCCCTTACTTCCTGACTCATAAACACTCTGAGAGAAAACACAGATTTTCAGACCCCAGTTCCTTACTCCCAGTGGAACCCCCACCTGGACTGGGTACATACTACAAAGGGCTTGGTGGTACTTAGGCAACCCATAGGTGAGGCAGACCAGGAGTCCAACAAAGGACTACTTAAACTTTAGTGTGAAAAATTTATTTGGTTTCATCAGTATGTAGAGACCAACATCCTTCCTTGTTTTCCATGAGGCATTTGAATGTAAGAGTTGATTCTCACACTCTCATAGAACATGACAAAATGGAAGTGTGTTCTTCACTGTTGTTCAGTGTGCATCTTAAAATTTTGTGAAATAATTTTTAGTACTTGAAGATTATAATTGGATGCCAGTTCATTGATACTTTAAGATTCAAATGGAGAACTAGATAAGATTTTGTGTGTATATATATATATATATATATATATATATATATATGTCACAATGTCTACTTTCCCAAGCTAGATTTGAAAATGTTATTACAAATTTTAATGTACAACCTAACAATATATTTATCCATAATAAATATATTAAGATACTAATAAGAAGCATAATTTTGTTATTATAGCTATGTTTATATTTATAGGATTTTTTTTTTGGTTTTAATATTCAACCCTTAAATGTCAATGACCTATCTCTACTTAGATCTTACTAGTTTTAAAATGTAAGCCAGCACTATGTATGCTGGAAAACATTAGACATCTTTCTGACATCTCCTTTTTTTTGTTGGATCTCCTTAAAAGCACATCTTCTTCCACATCTCAGTAATTGCCAACATATTGGGTGCAGTGTTTAAACATATAACGAAAAGCAAGGAAAAACAAGATTCAAAGGCTGCCTTTAATCATCATTCCGTGCTCCGGTGTCTCTCAATTTTATGTTGATAGAAGTGAAGTCTCCCTGTTTTCCTATGTATTTACTCTCTCATTCTTAAGCAACTAAAGATGTGCAAGCATTTGTGTTTTACAGATCCGAAAGCTGGCAATAATGATGATGATGATGCAATAGGCCACACTTCGATGAAAAAGAATATTTACATTTGGAAAAAAGTCAATTTGCCTAGTGTCAATACACAACAGGGAGAGCAAAAAGAAAAATGCAATGCAACTGAATTGAGGGCCTTTGCTTTTGTTATTAGATTTCTTCTGGAGTGGGACAGCTGCAGGCAGAGATTTAAATGTTGGCTTCACCAATATGTTTTCCTGTGGAATGTCTCCAGGGAATCGGAAACTGAGTTCCAAATCTGAATCCATTGTAATTCCTGCACTTGCGACAGATGGAGCAGCAGATTTGTACAGGATGCTGTGCTGCAGATGTAGGCTGGTGAGCACATTGCGCTGTGAAGCTGGAGATAGCAGCTGGAGGTGTTCAACCATATCGGTTTCACTTGGGTCCAGGCGAGGGGGGAAGTTGAAAGAAACTCAACTGAGTAAATGCTTGTGACTGGAGAAAAAAAATAGGTTAATGTTCAAACAGAGGAAAAGTGCAACCAGAGACTGTGGTAGGCAAAGAAGACTTGCCCCGACAACAGCAATCTGAGCTGGTAACTGACCCAAAAAAGATGAAGAGATTGCCATGTGTTATTTGTGCATTTCAAATAGAGTATGTACCAAGAAAGGTATCCTGCTGAGGAAATAGCCTGTCAGAAATGGAAAAAGGAACTTATAATCCTCGAGGGGACCTGTCACAGTTACTGGTCTCTTTCTGTGAAGAGACAAAATGACCAAAACAATTCTTATAAAGAAAGTGTTTAATTGTGGGTTTGCTTACAGTTTAAGAGGATAAGTCTAATATCTT
This sequence comes from Rattus rattus, assembly GCF_011064425.1. Lineage (NCBI taxonomy): Eukaryota > Metazoa > Chordata > Mammalia > Rodentia > Muridae > Rattus > Rattus rattus. Next base: position 114,910,040 of record NC_046154.1, read on the forward strand.
GGTGGCAAGTAGACAGGCAATACACTGGACCAGTAGATGAAAGACTTATATCCTGGCCTACAGGCAGATTATAGAGACACTGGGCATAGTCAGGCCTTTTCAATTCCAGTGACACACCTCTCCTATAAGAATGCACCTCCCAAAGATTCCCTACAGTCCTTCCCCTTATCTTCCATTTTTTTTCCTTTTTTAGGTGGATACACATAGTGTTGGAATTTATGTAAATCTGTCTATAGGCGATTGAGATTGAGAAAATGCCTATTCAGTTAACATCATAATAGGACAGTTTTATTTTATAGTCTTAATCAAAGAAAGTGTTGAACTTTCTATTTGAGACAAATAACTTCCTAGATCCTCATATTCTTAATAAAAAATCAGTAGTGGAGAGCCTGGTAACTAACCAAAGAATAGCACCAAATTGCAGTGTCTGTCTAACATTTATTCTGCATACATTTTAGAAAAACTGTAAATCAATTATCAACATAAAGATAATCACTATTTTAAAACCTTAAATGTCAAGGTTAAACATAAAGCCATCCACTTTTGCTTTTGCTTTTGAATTAAACATTCAATATACTCTTTTCTTCCCCCTTGAGAATGTCAGAGTACAAGCTTTCAATTCATGGTAATTTTAAATTGTTAAGGCCAAAGACACGCTCTTTGGTTTCCGTTTGTTTCGTCTCAGTTTGAGTGATTTCCATGATGCTTTCATGCTGAGGCTCCCGCACAGAATCTGCTGCAAATTTCATTGTTGTTGTCATTTAATTAAATGGATTAAGTGCTTATTTATTGAGTCAGAATCATATGAAGTCTAATATGCCATTATGAAATACAAAAAAGGCAAATGGGAATACAGTGCTTCTAAGAAACAGAATTATTAAAAGTAAAACTAATGTCCACAGTTTTAACCCAAAGAAACAGAAAAAAAAAAGAATATGCCCATAAGGCCTATGTCTACAAAATTATAAAAAATAAACAGAGACGGGGTTATAAATACATGGATGCCACTATATTTAATTCAAACCATCTGGTGCTATAATTTAGGTGAAAAGTTACTGTAAATTTTAAAATTATCTAAATTGATAATAGCTCTGTTAATACATTTTAACCTATAAACTAGTGACCTATTACACATTTCTATGCACTTGTTAATTGCTTTTGTTTTAAAAACTTAATCACTTTGTGTATAAGGTGGTGGAAAGGTATTTCTTCTGACCAAAGTATTGACAAAACTGCCATATTTTACAATTACAAGTCTATACCTTCTGTCAATTTGTTCAGCTAGTTATCAATTATACTAATCTAGCTAAAAGTGGTTAGGTTTATTATTTGTATGCATAGAATAGTCAATTCATAGGTACATGGATATAAATAATTGGGGTGATTCTTTCATTTGTAGACGGTGCAATTTTCTCAGTTTGGCAGCATTCATGACTATGGAAAGTATCGAAAGATCAGAAGGTAGAACAAAATCTAAAGAATGAATTCCCATCAGGATATATTGTCTGAGATTTTTACAGTTATATGCATGTGTGTTTTAGGAGTCTATAAAGAAACATTACTTCTTGTGAAATATAAGAACTAAATTATATGAACAGTAGCTTACAAACTCAAGTTTATTTGTGTTTCTATCAGCTTTATTCAGCAGTCTACTCTGTGTCACTGGAAGCCATTAAGTGCATCAAGGAGATCCATGCAGAAGACATAGCAAGGGAATCACCACTCCAGATGGGAAACTTTAGCCACTCTTTTGAAATGATTCAATTTATTTCTAAGAGTAAAAGAAGTCTCTATAACACATGGCAATATGCTACAGTAAACATATGTCAAATCACAATACTGACAACTTTTATTAAATTATTTAAAGGAAACAATGATCTAAGTAATCTTCGAACAGTTCTAGCTAGTCACAAAGGTTTAATATCATATATGAAATGATGTAGTAGTTCTGCCTTAGGAGATTTTTCTGAGAATAAATGAAAAATTTGGGAATATCTGGTAAATATGTGAATAGTAGATGGTTAGTAGCTTCAAATTTGCCTTAAAAATTACTAACATTTCATTTATCATTACCAGTTATGTAACAATTATATTTAACTAGTTCCAAGAACTCATTTTTTAAGGGGGAAAGAGAAGCATGAGTGAACTCTGTTGCTCTTGCTCCTTCCATTATCCTACTGTTAATTCTCACTAGTTCACTGTGGTTAGAAAAATTGTAAAGTACTGAAAAAATATGTGCCTGTGTGTATATTGAATGTTACCGTATACATATATATGAAAATAAGTATGTGTCTACATGTTATTCATAGTACTAAGAGCTGAACCTCTGCTTTCATATGTACTAGACAAGTATTCTCCACTGATCTGCACTTCTTCTTCTCGGGTGTATCTTGAAGAATAGTAGTATGCATATAAAGTAAGAGAAAGGAATGAAATTGACCCAAACAGAGCAGATAAAAATCTATGACATAAAATGCACAAACTAAGAACATTAGAATTATAATTGAACTTTCATTACAGCAGAGGAGTTAAATGCTGGTCTGATGAGTTCTCCTCAGACATTTAGATTAATGACTAACTTTGCCATCTATAGGAGTCTGAGAGATGCTATGACAGTCTGGTAATCTGAGAGAATCTTGAAATAGTACATATTTTTTTTTATGTCTTGAAGACTTCTCACCATGTTTTTGATCATTTTCACTCTTTCTGCAGCTACTACTAAATCTATCTCCATAAGCTCTCACCCAGCTCACTGTCCTTTAGTTTCCCAATCCATTTGCCAAAGTTCATGTCTTCTATTATTTCTTCATATAACATTCTAATTATAACATCATACACCAGGTTTGAATTATTATAGAATGCTATCATTTATCTCTCTTACATAATAATCACCAGGTTCTGTATCCTCCATTGTCCTCAAACATATACATTTATTAGGCTTGCTTAACACAAGAAAATATGATAGTCTAGAAGTCTTCGTAGGACTGTGATTTTCAAACTTTATATATTTAGTGACTAAACTTAAGTTACAATATTAATATATTCCATGTGTGCCTAAATAAATGAGCACATAAATCACAAAAAAGAATAATAAAAGTAATGTGAAAAATCACTATAATCCAGGAAAGATGACTACAAGCATTAAAACTGTGGTGCTGAATATAAATAAGATATAATATAGATAAAAGGAAAAAGTCCATGAAAATAAAGAAAAGTGAGTATTAATTAGAGTATTGAACACTAAGATACATTGTTATTGGTCTTTGAATGTACAGCTGTTCATTGGATGGAAATTTTCTGATCGTTGTCTCCTACTGGCATGTCGAAAAATGAAGCAATATAAGGTCAGTGTCCCCCAGCACTTGATTTTCCATTTACTGAATTAACATATTTTGCATTTTCATTAAAGAAACTTTTACATTTCCTCCTTCAAAGGGCCTTTACATTATTCTCAATAAGGCAGAAATAATTATGATAATTGAATTCTACTCTTTTCTTGTGAACTGGATGGACTTTTTACTTGCATCAGAGAAAAATTTTTGAGCATCAGGGACCATCAGACTCCATAATTTTCATTTCTATATTCTGTTCTAGGACGGAAATCAACATAGAGTTTTATTGCATTCTTGTTTGAAGTTTGTAACATCAAAGCAAGCAATGTCATCTTAACATTTAGTTACTTAGTTATCTAGTGGTTTGCCATCTCCTTGGGCTTTCAGAAAATGTGGATGAATCATAAAGCATCAGGAGCTTTAGGTATTGTTGGAAGCAAATCTTAGGCTTTGATGTGCAAACACTACCAGTCCTGGAATTCTTGATACTTATAAATGATAATGAAGAAAAATCAATGTGCCATTCTCAAAGTCAGCATAGAAGTCACTAAACAGTAATATAAGTCTACCATGTGTTGAGGAAATTGCTTTGAAATCCATGTGTTGACAATATTGATTACAGAAAAATAAAAACATACATTAAAATATTTAAAATATGATAGCAACCAGGACAAAAATTCTTTAGCAGTAAATAATAAACAGGGTTATTTTCAATAAATAAATTGTAACTTGGTAACAACAGACTTTTAAAAACCTTTAAAATTTTAGAACAAATTATTAAATGTGTTTCTGAAACTCATAAAAGGCTTCTTTTATAGGAAAACTTCCTTCTCAATGTAACTCATAACACAAAGAACAAACATAGTCTCAGTTCAGTCTTATTAAGATATACAACAGCCTCTTCTCTTGATGGCTAAGTGTATGTGTGCCTGAGTGTGTGCCTGTGTGTGTCTTGCTAAACTGATATAACCAGGTGATAGGAAGTGGGCAGGCTGTTTTGGGATAAGTTCCCAAACATTTAAGAGCATATTTATTGACTAAAAGTCAGAAACATCCTTGGGTTAGGTCCTAGGTTTGTCCTTTCCAGGAGCCTGATTCTCCAGAAGAGTTTAAGCCACCAAGTTCTTGGACAGAGGACAGGTTGCAGAAATGGGTTGTTTTGTCCACATCTTTTTTCCCTTAAAGGAACACTTATTAACATGAAAGTCCAGGGATGACTGAAAGTGCTCTATATCTGGACACCTGGAATAGGAACTTGATTGATGACTTCATCTCCACCCAATTATCTAGTAAAGACTAATAGACTTCAGTGCAATAAAACTCAGTGGTATCCCTCTCCCAAAGACACCTCCTACTATACAAATTCCCTGCTTTCTTCCTTTCTCTAAAGGTTTCCATAATAAAATATTTCATTCAAAAACTCCTCTCTTTGGTCATAAATATCATTATTCCACTGTCCGGGACAAGAAGCTGAAAGCCACTGGCTCTGGGGTAATATTGGTATATTTAAGGTTCTTGTTGCTTTTCTGGACACTAGCCCCCAAGACTAAGCTCAACAAGAGCTGAGAAATATTTTTTTCATCTTACAGGAACCCAAATATTGCCATATAAAAAACACAACTAAAATCTCCTATCACCAAGATGTTATCCATTGACAAAATTGTATATTTCAAATATAAATGATTGTATATTTCAAATATGGTTTACTAAAAATGATAGAGAAACATGGATCAATATGGTTTCATGGAAAGGTGAAGGATACCCTCACCTCTGACCTGCTAAGAAGCAGGAATTTCCTAGATTGGAATCATTGACAGAAAAATGCTAACATAAAAGAATATCCTTTTGCATCTAGGCTGAAGGCCTGGATATATGTGGCATTGTGTATAGCTGCACTCCTTTTCTGAAGACTTGCCTTAGATCTTAAAAATATTAGCTTTGTTTATAGTAAAGATATCCATCTTCCAGTGAGTTACACTTTTGTCATAGCTATTATAATCTTGTCTTATTTCACCATTTCTATTATAAGGTGTTCCTTACAAATCACCTTGCTATATCCTTCCGGTTTCTTAGCAATCCCTCCCACATACACAATTAAATCTTGTATGACCATTGTAAAGATAACAATGAGATGGTTTCTTAGAGAACTATTACCTATATTATTGATTTGTCACACGTTTTTGCTGAATACACTCTTCTGCTGTTAGCCCTCCTGCCCAAAGTGCATTTTCTTAAAATATATTTTTATGAAGCCCAACTTAGTCTTGTTCTTCTGCCCCAGTCTGCTTTCTATTGCTTAGGTAAAGCACTTTTTGCAGATATGGTTTATTTCATTAAGCACTTTAGGATTCATCCCTAGTAGAACTTCAAGACCGAAAGTTTAAGTCAGAAACATGAGGAAACATGGAGAATCATGGCTTCCTGGCTTGCTTCCATGGCTTGCTTGGCCAGGAACACAGTGTGCTAGCCCCTCTCCATCAATACTATCAATTAAATGCACCACATACATGGGCATAGGCTAATCTGATAAACACACTCAATTACTGTCCTGCAATTCCTCCTCCCCAGGTAAATATAGTTTGTGTCAAGTTGACAAAGACTAACAAGCGCAGCTGTGTAATTAGTAAATTATGTTTTTTGTATCAAAACCACTTTTCCTGATTTGGACTGCATCAAAACTGTAATTCTCCAGCTGCTTTGGATGACAGTGTTAAGTACAATGCCTCCTGACTCTGTCCTCAAATACTGACACTAACATTTCAAAACAGTACATATTCATATAGTTACGGAGTATTATCTTGTGATAGGGCCAACTTTCTTCCATCTTGACCAAATTGTAGACATTTAAGGAACATTTCTAAACCTATGGGCCACATCCCTTTGGGATTAAATGACCCTTTCACAGGGGATGCCTAAGACCATTAGAATAAACAGATATTTATATTACAATTTATAACACTAGAAAGTTACAGTTACAAAGTAACAAAAATAAATTTATAGTTGGGGGTCACCACAATAGAAGGAACTGTATTAAAGGTTAACAGCATTAAGAAAATTAAGAACCACATATCCTAGATCTAATTCAGAACTGAACTCCAAAGCCCATTTATACCTCCCAATACTAATGGGGGGAAAAAACTTCATAAAATCATCCAACTGTATCTGAGGGACTTGAGGTTAAGATGCCACAGCTAACTCTAGAATTTTCGCTTCTGTTATCCTGCTTGCTTGCTCCATTTTGGCAGTTGTTTGCTACAACTTCCAAGAGCTCCCTCCAAAAAGCAGTCAGGACTAATTTGTGAAAATAGTTTCTCTCCAAATGTCACCAGCCAACATAATAAATGCTCACAAACTCAGTCTCTTATTTTTTGGGTTGTCCTTGGGGTCTTGGCACCACAACAATTTATAATTATAGAAATAAACTTTTACTTAAATAATATCAATAATAAACATATCTAGAGTTAAAATAACTCAGGGCACAAATTAAATATTAACTGATAAATCAGACATAAAAACTAATACTATTCATATACCTTTGGGAATTTATAATTATAGTACAAACATAGTAATATAGCTTATGATTTCACTTTATTTAATTATTAATCTAAGTTGATAATTTTAAATCACCCGTGAAAAAAATCCAATGTTTTCTTCTCTTTGAATTTAATTTAATCTTGCCAATATAAATAAATTTGAATCTAAACAATTAAAATGAATAGAAATTTCCATTATAATTGAGAAAATGTATCAGTAATACTATATATCAAATGTGCAAGACTAGAATGGTATTTATTAAGAATAGTCTATTTAATTTTAATCCTTGATAAAATTAGAATGGGGCTAAATTAAATGTTACATACACATATACATAAACACACACATACACACATGCACATGCACAAACAAACATATACAATTGCTTTGAGGAAACTGAAGCATGATTTTTTTTCAAGTTCCTATACTTTGTCCTTAAAATCTAACATTGGCACCAGGGAGGTGTTAAATACCTGCGGCCAAGTGAGATTTCTGAGTTTAATTTCCACAAACAGTGGAAGAAGAGACTTGTGCAAGTTATTTTCTGATCTCCACATGGTCACTGTGGTAGAATGATTCTGTGCCTGTGTATGCACACACTATCATACACACACACACACACACACACACACACACATACACACTGTCACATGTGGGTAGATAAACAACGATAGATAAAAAAAAATCAACTTTTAAATGTTCATATGAAAACCAATATTTTTCTACCTAAGAAATTAAAATCAGAAAATAAGTTATATTGCTGATACTTAGTAGAAACTGCTTTTGAAGACATCCTTTTATAATGAGAAAATAACTTATTTGGAAAAATCACAATCAAAAATCAATGCAAAATAATCTGGGACCTAAAGGTGTCTATGCCTAGTAACTCTGCTCTGGGCCTAGAGACAGTGCTCAGTGACATCACAGCGGGGCTTCCATAGATCTTCTGATCTCCTTTTACATTCTTCTTCAACTCTCCAGACTTCTCCTCTGCAATGCACCCCCCACCCACTCACTATAGCCCTTGTCCTTAGAAACATTCTCAGTAGCACTACAGATGCTATTGTCTCTGACCTTCTTTCATTTTGGCCTGACTTGAGCAAAGGCTCTGAGGTTTCCTAATAATGCCCATGAGCTACTGTTATTTTTATTGGTTTTCAGACATTTGGAAATTTTGAAGGAAACTGCCCCTTTTGAGAGTACTGTTCCACTGCAACCCAAAGAATACATCCTAACTATGATTAAGTCCAAATAATAGAATTATGTTTTTATGACTTAAATTTCGAACATCCACTTATTGTTAGTTTAATTCCCATCAAACAGTACTTTCCAAGTTGCTCACCATTTTATCTTGTCAGAATTATAGCATTCTTAGAAATTATCCTAAAAACGAGTCCCTTATATTTTTCTTCCTCATTTATTTTTCAAGGGAAATTCAAAACAATAATTATACACCCAGTGATTATAAATTTAAAATGCATTACATAATGCAAATGCTTTCTAATATATGAAAGTATGACTCAATTTATACTATTTAAAGTATGAATGCAGGTTAAATACTCCAAGATTAAATGACAAGGTTAAGTGTCTAATTCTGCAGCCTTTTGTACCTGGCATGTGCTAAGACTTTCCTAATAACAGATTTAAGTTGTTATCAGCCACTAACATTTATGTCTTTCTCTGCAGTTTAGCCTCTATATTCTGTGCTTCTCACAAACAGAGAGGAAATTCTTTTCTAGGTCTTTTGTGAGTCTTTTAAAAATGCATGGACTTTAGGGAAATCATATTTTCTTGAAGGAAATGAGGCGTGACCAATCACAAAACGTGAGAAAATCCCCTGATGAATGACCTTTGCCATATGTAAAAGAAACTGTTCAGTGAGTGAGGTTTCATGGATTTCATGCATGGAAATCAGATTTTCTGGCCACCAGTGCTGTTCAGTAAATAAATAATCCATCATTGTGTCAAACAGTTGAAACATGGAGATACTGCCCTTGCTATCTGAACAGACATTGTGAGTTAGTGACTACGGAAAGTGCTTGCATGGCAGCTGTTGTTATGAGCATCATTCTAGTTTTCACTAAGTGAAACAAAATGATTTAGCCTTGATGGTGTTAACTTAATGGTGAAAGCATTCAGTGGAACGTGTCTACACCTCAGAACTCACTGATGTTCGGTAAATTCTGAACAGGAGTGCCCATACAGTCTCTGCAGTAATTGGAGGTCTTTTCTAACATCAGTATGTTGTTCTAATGTATTATCAGCTATACTGTCATATCAATTCATGAAAACACAAGCTAACAGCTTTCTGAAGATATGTCAGGATGATTATATATATATATCTTTTTTAACTAAACTGTTTGTGTACTAGGACAACTATGGTTTAAAGGATCAAAACTTTTGGGTGATTTTTGTTATTGTCTTGATTAGCCCGAGGCATACATTTGAACCTAACTTATTTTACTGACTTCATTGTGTTTAAATCTTAGACTAATTCTTGGATAAGTTTTGATTTTAGAATATTCAAGCTTTCACAAGAAAATCTGAAATTGCTTGCCCACCTACACACACATATACACGTACGTGGCAAGTGGAGTGGGCTAATGGAGCTAAGTTCTGCATAGATAGACCACTTTTACTTTCAACCAGGCTTTTCTTTCTCCTATTTAGGAATAATCAATTATTGCAAGTGTGGTTCTGGCACTGCATGCACTTATTCTGCTTTTAAGTGACACACATTCACTTTTGAAACTTAAATGGCTTCTCACTAAAATGTCAAGTACATCAGACCACAGCAAAGGGCTGCTACATCCTAGATACCCTCTAAATTCTTCCAACTCAGCTTATCCACAGTATACTTCATACACCAGCAGAAGACAGTAGACAGTGGATATGCCTTTGCTTTACTGCTTGGGAAGTGAGCATTTTATTGTTTTTTAATTCCTCAAAGCATTTTACAAATATTTCTATGAAATGAATCTGTAAAATGAGTATGAAATATGGAAGAGGAAAAATGGCCATTTACATAAAATACAAGCTTCAGTTTTCGTTCTAATAATATAGTCAAAGTCAAATCTATGTGTTTGCATTCTTATATAAACAGAAGCATATATGCATGTACACACATATATGAATATGTACATATATACCATATCTACATAGTACATCACACACACATGAACATAAGAACACACATACACATTTATGAAATTTGGGCATGAATTAACATGATTCTGTAAGAAGTTTCCTTTCCAAAATATTTTCACATAGCTATTACATTAGATTTTAGTCACAGTAAATGTCCATTTAATTGTAACTAGTACATTGATTTGTTTTTCATTTGATAACTTTACAAACTCTATTGTCCTCAGATATTTTTATTTCAAACTGATTTACTAAAAATATTCATGTAGCATAAGAACAACACTTTTAAAAAAGAACAATATTCAATGTACTATTTCAATAGTTAAAGTTGACTCACTAACTTCAGTGTACAAAAGCAAGTAAGGAACCAAGATAATGCGTGTTCTAAAACAAATCAAGACAATGTCTTTTAATAAATTTGCTAAGTTAACAACCAAATAATAGTATTTATCAATAACATTTTTCTCCTTTAGCATTTTAAGAACTCTTGAGTTATTTAATCACCCATCTGAAACAAGACCTACTTTCATGATTCACTTGCTATATCCAATCCTTTGATACTCACTGCCAATCCTTGCTACAGTCCAAAAAGTCACCCCACTAGACGTATTGGCTAAAAAGGATACCTACATTCTTTCTGCCCTACATCTTTTCAGCCATTTCTGCCATATACAATTTCCAGGCTTTATCTACATCCCTCATTCTGTGTCCAGATCCAGTTAGTGACTTTCCTAAACATTCATCTCCCTGCACTTGTTTTCAGTACACAAGTTGAACATCTCATCCAAGTTAAACATCTTTCTTCCAGGCCTAGATTTCTAAGTCTTGCCTCTGCTATTTCTATCTATCATTGTTGGCCTATCCCACATACTATGTGGCTTCCAGGCCAACCTATCCTTACTTACCCTAGATTCACCACTACATCCAAATTCTAGATCTAGGAGTGATAGTAAAACCTATGCCCAGGCCAATTCTAGTGAACTCTTTGAATCTAAGTCTGTGTATACCTTCCTCAGTTTTTAGACTTAGACATCATTACATGTGTACCTGTCCATTCTCTTGAGCCCACTTCCCCCCATCCTAGGCTACCTGCACCATATCCAATCTATCATAAAATGCACATCTAAGAGAATCCACACTGATAATTTCATGGAACCTCCCCTAAGATATAATTTCCAAGCCTAAGTCATTGAAGCGTCAGCCAGGATAATCTGCATCACCAAACCAACCATGAATGGAAGCTTCTAACACAATGATCCAAATTAATCTTTTGAGATGGCATCTCTCAGGTATCTTGCAAGGGTGATAAAAGCCAGGATAAGCTAAAATGTTGTATATTAAAAAAAGAATTGATATATCATCATAGTAAAATTGGGGATATCACTAATTAAAGAGAAGTCATTCTAGAAAAATGAAGCAAAAGATGTGAAACTATTGCCTGAATATCTGTCTGATGAATGGGGGTGGCAGTCACTATGGTAATTTCTTTCCATTGAAGACTTCAGAAATAGCAAATATGGAAAAATTCATATTTGGTACCATATTGCATAGTTTGAGAGAAAGACCCCTTTAGAAAGCAACATTTAAAGCCATTTAATTATCTCAATATCTCCAAATATGACACAGTATTCTTAGATTTAACTTCCAGGAAAAAAAATAAACTCCCTTCTTTGTGTTTAAAGTCAAAGATGGAATGTCACTAAAACACAACAGAACATTTAAAGCTAGTCTCTCTTCTGAGATGATAGATACCTCATAGTGGAAGCTGCATTGGTAACAAACACAGTTGGCATCATTATTAATGTCTTTCTATTATGTTATATTGTAGATTATTTAAACTTTCATTCATTCATTTTGTTTTGAAATTGTCTTCATATTTTCAGAAAAAAATGGGCATGAAATTCCCGTTTGTCTAAGCCATCATTTGCACCAGTAAGGTAAGTTAACCTGTTTTTCCTTGCCTAGTCATAATTTAAGAATATTAACAACAAAAATAAAAACATATAGAACAATTTGTTGTTATTGTAATGTCAAAGAAGGACACTAGTTACAAGTGTTCACAAGTGATTTCTTTTGCCTGCTTCTTATCAACTTCATTGAGCATAATCCTTTGGGTGACCCTTGATATCCTGTCTTGTCATAGAGAGACTTCTTTTTTTCTAATCTAGAATACATTAAACAACTTTATAGAAAATCTATTCTATCCCTTCTTGTGGTAGCACCTTATGAAATGTCACCTACCATAAACACCACAAACTTTACATCCATCCTCAAAGATATACATGTGTGTGTGTGTGTGTGTGTGTGTGTGTGTGTGTGTGTGTGTGTGTGTAGGAAGGGCCCCATGAGTACATAAATGTGTATGTGTGATGTGCAATATCCATGTACATATACATATATATGAAGATTTTGAAGTGATTTTTGAAGAATAACTTGACCTTTGAAAACACACCACACACAAACACATATGAACACACACACACATACACACACACATACACAATTTATTGTTCTTTCAAGATTCTTTGACACACATGATATGTACTCACTGATAAGTATATATTAGCTCAAAAGCTCAGCATACTCAAGATACAATTTACAGACCATATGAAGATCAAGAAGAAGGAAGATTGAAGTATGGACACATCAGTCCTTCTTAGATAAGGGGACATAATACACCCACGAGGAAATATGGAGACAAAATGTGGAGCAGAGACTAAAGGAAAGGCTATCCAGAGACTGCACCACCTAGGGATCCAGCCCGTACACAGACTCCAAACTCAGACAGTATTGCAGATGTCAACATCCTACCTGCTGACAGGAGCGGGATATAGCTGCCTTCTGAGAGGCTCTCCCAGAGCATGACAAATACTGTTGTGAATGCTCGCAACCAATCATTTGACTGAGTGCAGGGACTCCAATGGAGGAGTAAGGGAAAGAACTGAAGGAGCTGAAGGGATTTGCAACGCCATAAAAATAAAACAACTATATCAACCAACCAGACCCTTCAGAGGTCCCAGGAACCAAGCCACCATCTAAAGAGTACACATGCAGGGACCATGGTTCCAACTGCATATGTTGGAGATCAGTGGGAGGAGAGGCCCTTGGTCCTGTGAATACTCGATGCCCCAGTGTAGACAAATGCTAGAGGGGTGAGGTGGATGTGGGTGAGTGGGTAGGGGAGCACCCCTATAGAAGCAGGGGGAGGGGATAGGATAGGGAGTTTGTGGGGTAAGGGGATAACATTTGAAATGTAAATAAATAAAATATCCAATTTAAAAAAGAAAAAAGAAAAGCAACTTTCTCTCATTTTCACTCTCTTTTTTTTCTTTCTGGGAAATTTCTGTAATTATTATTATTTGTTTAAAAATATTACTTGGGCTTTCTTTTCTCTTTTTGATTTCCCTCCAATTTTTCTCTCTTCATAATTTCACGTGATTGGTGTTTGACCTTAGCAATTAATTCTTCTGCTTGAGAAGTATGTGTAAAATCTATGTAAACTCATTATAATTAAAACGAAAAAAAGAAAACACACTAAATACACACACACACACACACACACACACACACACACATACGCATGCACAATTTTCTGTTATTCCTAGATTCCCCTCTCTCTCTCTCTCTCTCTCTCTCTCTCTCTCTCTCTCTCTCTCTCTCTCTCTCTCTCTCTCTCTTCCTGTCTCCCCCCTCTCTTAATTATACAAAAAGTTCAGTTAATGCTCCCTGCATGCACATGAACATGAGAGGACATGTAGTTGAACAAACACAACACTCTACTCAACACATTCTCCAAATGAAAGGCCAGCAACCATCAACTGCCAATAGGTCTTCAAGCTATAGATGGGTCGTCATAATCCCTGACCTCATCCATGCGGGAAGGTTGAGTGACTTAATCTTATGCAAGTCTTTTACAGGTAACCACATCTATTGTGAGTTACTGTGTGCAAATTTTCTGTGTGGATATGTCTAGTGTATATACATAATCAAATGTTGAGTCATGAAAATGAGGACAGTCTTGGTTCATCTTGATATTTGCTAGACGATGCGCTTCAGTTTCCTGCTTCATGAATGTTAATTTTCCCTTTAGCTCCAGTCAGTTGCTAAAAGAAAGCAGCACACTTTCACTGCCATGATACAATAACAACACAAATTATAGCACCAGCAGTAGTAGCAACAGCAACAACAGTAGCAACAACAACAAAAACAAAAGAATGTCTTGTGACTGCAGAGAGGATTCAGCAGTTAAGAGTACTTGCTATTCTTTGTGAGGATACAAATTGGTTTTCCACATTCACCTTGGGCAGAGCTCAGCACTAGTGGATACTGTGTCTGGCCTCTGTGAGTACATATGCCTTCCTGGGCTACACTCACACAGATACACAAATAAAATTATATAAAAGTAAGTTTCAAATGGCAGGAATAGTTTCAACGCCTAACTACATACATTTCAGCATGACAGTCGATGATTTCATTAAAAGCAAACAAATATCCTATATTGCCTACCCCAGAGAGATCTCAACTTGTTTGAAACCCAAGATGAAAGGCTTTTATATAAATCTAATATTCTGTTGTTGAACATAGCTTCACAGATTACCTTTTTTCCTCTATGATGATTTACAAAGCTTCAAGAGTCCTAAAATCTACTAAATCTTACCGTTTTATAAAACCCATACAAGCTAGCAGAGTTTTAAGCTTTCTGACTTTGAAAGTTAGCTTTGAAGTTTTGCCAATGCTAAGTGCAGAAGACCTACTAGGAAACAGAATCTATGACACTATGAATTGTACTGGGTTTCAATATCCCCAATAATGATCTTGACCATTCTAAACATAAACAGCCACCACATATGGTAACTCTAGGTTAATAACTCTCAGAAGATAAGATGTGTAACATCCTGGCTCCGATATTTATTTAATTTTTTATCTTGACACACTGAAGCTTTGGAGATTGTCCAGTTTACATAACCAAGTTTTTTATGGCTTATGGAATTTGTCCCCGGGTAAAGCAGCATAGTGTAGGTGGTGGAGTCCTTAAATGCTTGATTCATCTATGTCCCAATGTCATATTCTCTTTCTCTGTTTTCTTATCATTTTTCATTAGATAAAAGTCATATAGCAAAAGTCTGTGAACAACTCTTTTGCTTTCTGTTTGCCAACTCTCTAACCAGCACAAACCTCTTTGAAAAAAAGACAGTTCTGGATTTGTATGCAGACAAACTCTTTATTGGATTAGATAATTCAAAATGCTCTTTAATAACAAGATATATACTTTCTGTTAATATGAAAATTTACAATTTTTATTTAGAAAAATAATTGTATCATTTGGGTATATCTGCATTTTTTAGCTTTAAGTTGAAGTTGACATTCCTCAAAGAGGGGGGTGGGAAACTATTTCTCAACTTTTATCAAAGAAAAATAATATTTCTCAACTTTGTAGTAGGACATGGAAGAGACACTTATGAAGAGGTTAATTATTGCATTCAGTTTTGTTAGTTTTCCCAAGAAAATACCAATTTTATTTTGAATATATATGTCTGTAATCCAAAACAAATTGGGTGATTACTGCCCATGAAGTTAATTACACTTCCAACTAAGTAATTTGATTAGAAAATTTAATCAGGAGAGACAGATAGATTTACTCAATAAATACATACAAATAAGTTTGTGAAATGATTGTGTGGCACATAATAAAAAGATACAAGCCACACATCACAGGAAGTCCTATAAATATACATTAAAAGAAAACAAACCAAGATTATTACTGGTGGTTAGTTTGGTAATTATTATTTTAAAAGATATTCCTTAAGTAATCAATTATCTAGATAACTCTAGGTAATTAATCAGTTCCAACATTGTAAAAATTATTTTTTACTCTATGATTAGTACATACAAGATATTTCAGTATTTCACTTATCTAGAAAGATTGGTGATAACATTACTACATCAACCATCAATAATTATGACCAGTTAATATCTAAGTAATGTGATTACTGCAATTTGTCAAAAATAGTATTTCTTTCTTTTTTCTTTTTAAATTGTATTTATTTATTTTTCTATTTATTTGTTTATTTATACTCCAGATTTTATTCCACATCCCACTCCTCCTCCCCCCCGCCTACATCTCCACAAGAATATCCCCACCACACCCACCCCACCAGACCTCTAAACTTCCTGAGGCCTCCATTCTCTTTAGGGTTAGGTGCATCTTCTCTGACTGAACAAAGGCCCTGGCATCCTCTGCTGTATATGTGTTGGAGGCCTCATCTCAGCTGGTTTGTGCTGCCTGATTGACAATCCAGTGTCTCAGAGATCTCAGGGGTCCAGCATAATTGAACCTGCTGAACTTCTTACAGAGTTGCCCTCCTCCTTAGCTTTCTCCAGCTTTTCTCTAATTCGACTATTGTCTACCTCTCCATACTTCCTGCTTCCAGCCACTGCTCCAGCTTTATGCTTATTGACTGCTCCCTTCTTCGCCACCAACGTGTTCATAGACTTACCCTGTGAAGCCGTGAGCAAATCCCCATTTAAATGCCTTCTTTTATATGTTGTTTGGTCATGAGGTTTCACATGCACTAGCATAGTAACTAAGGCAATTGGCTTGCAAAAATTAGCAAGGTCACATGATGCATTTTACCCTTCTTTGTTGCATTCTGTGTTTTTCATTGTCTGACTTTTAAGGCCTGTGATGGTTTATATATGCTTGGCCTAGGGAGTGGCACTATTAGGAGGTCTGTCCTTGTTGGAGTAGGTGTGTCACTGTGGGCATGGGCTTTAACACACTTATCCAAGTTGCCTGGAAGTCAATCTTCCACTAGAAGCCTTCAGATGAACATGTATAACTTTCAGCTCCTTCTGCATCATGTCTGCCTAGATGTTGCCATGATCCTACCTTGATAATAATGGACATAACCTCTGAACCTGTAAGCCAGCATCAATTAAATGTTTTCCATACAAGAATTGTCTTGGTCCTAGTATCAGTTCTCATCAGTAAAACCCTAACTAAGGCAGAAGTTGGTACCATGGACTGAGGTATTGCTGTGATAAGCCTGACCATGCTTTTGTTTGCAGTAATGTAGATTTGAGGGACTTTGGAAAGCAGTGGAATGTGTACATTGGACTGATTGGGCTATTCTAGTAGTAATATTGAAGACTTAGATGCTCAATATGATTTGAACTGTACAGATCTGGCCCAAGAGGTTTCTGTGGAGAAGAATTTCAGAATGTGGCCTAGACACTGTGTTTGTGGTGTTTTGGTGAAGAATGTGGCTGCTTTTCACCATTGTCTGAAGAGTCTACCTGAGTCTAAGGTAAAGAGATTCATATAAGTTGCACTGACAAAGAAAGTCTAAAAAAGCCCAGAAGAGACTTTGATCTCTGTTTAATTCTCATGGAGAACATTTTGAACAAATGTAGCAAGCTTAGAATGGAAAAATATAAAACATATGGTTCAAGTATTAAAGGAGAACCAGGAAGTGAAATGGAACTGAATCATATGTTCCAGGAGATAAAAGATTAAGGGATTTTGGGGGCAAGATCCTACCCAACTAAGTTTAGATCCAGGCATAGTAATACATACTTTTAATCCCAGAAGACAAAGTCAAGCAGATCTTTAAGTTCAAGGCCAGCCTGGAACATAGTAGGGTCCAGGTAAACAAAAGCTTAAACCCGCGCATGGTGATATATATAATACCAGCATTACAAGATACAGAGTCATGCAGATCTCTGAGTTCAAGATCAATCTACAGATCAAGTTCTAGGAAAGCCAAGCGCTAGCAGAGAGGGAGTCAGAAAAGAGAAAGCTGTTAATAGAATAAGGAGTGTCATGTTCCAATCCCAGAATGCAGCAGAACACTGCAGGTTCAGCTATATAGATCCAACTTTAGAGTAAAAAATAGAAGAGATGACTGGGACAATTGATGCTAGTTAGCCAGAGCTGAGAAATTAGTGGTGATTAAAAAGAGACCAACATCACTGAGGAAAAATCTTTTGGGAAGAATTTTCTGAGAGCATGAAGAATCTATGTTACAGAGATAGCCAGGGTTGTACCTTGCACTGCAGCTGTACTTGATAATGTGTAAAGGTCACCTAGATCATACTGGATGTGAAGGTATGAAGGAGTTGTGGATAGCAACTGAGGCTTTGCACTTTAAGAGGCCATGGAAGGCCATTGGGAAGGTACAGCCTTAGTTGTAGTTGGCAGCTCAGGACTGAACTAGTCATGCCAATGATTTGAGGCTTGGTACCATAAAGAGAGCCTATGAGAGGTTATTTGTGAATTCTAGCTTCATTGGAAGACCACAGCATATTGAAGATGCCAGTACCATGAGCTGATCACCAAGAACAGCAGCAGCAGTGGAGAGGATCAACCTGAGGTTAGAGTGCCACAGAGGGCAGAGCTAAAGAAGTCATGCCAGCATTTTGGAGGACCCCAGAAGATCATGTACAGATCCCAACATTGAAATTAGAATCTGTAAATTGAAGCTGCCTTGGAGACCCCAAGATTTTTGATGTGCCAGAGCCATAGGTTACCTCCTGAGGAAGGCTGCTATCAGGGAGTGGAACTAGCCCAGGAAAAGAAGTTTGTTTCAATGAACAATGATTAAAAACAATAGGAGATCTGAAAACTGTATTGACATCAGACATGGAGATGTAGAGCTTTGAGTTTGCCCAGCTGGTTTCTTGTCTTGTTCTGAGGATTACATATAAGTAATTGGATGGAACTCAGAAGGTTTTGAACTTTGGACTTTTAACATTTTGAGACTGCTATAGACTATAGGGACTTCGGAATTTGGACTAAATGAACTTTTTATTATACTCTGGATAGATATGGTCTCCATAGTCTCATGTGTTTAAACATGTCTATGGGAGCCAAGGAGTGAAGTGTGATGGTTTATATATATGCTTGGCTCTGGGAGTGGGACTATTAAGAGGTGTGGCCCTGTTAGAGTAGGTATGTCACTGTGAACATGGGCTTTAAAACCATTATCCCAGCTGCCTGGAAGTCAGTCTTCCACTAGCACTTTTCAGATAAAGATATAGAACTCTCAGTTCCTCCTGAAACATGCCTGTCTCGCTGTTGCCATGCTCCTGCCATGAAGATAATGAACTGAACCTCTGAACCTATAAGCCAGCACCAATTAAATGTCCTTACAAGAAAAAAAAGAGAGTGCATTAATATAGGGGTATATAAATAAATTATTAGGGTTTGGTTTAATATCATATCAGTTTTGCATAATAATAAAAGGAGGTTCTCCTCTAATACCTATTACTCCTCTACCAATAAGTTATAGATTAACAGTTTCAAGTATGGATTTCATATTGTGGAGAGGGTCTTTAATCCAATCTGATAGTGGTTGGCTGGTGGTTGCTTCCATGTTGTTTGAGTCACTATTGCAATTGAGGTGTAGAGTTAGATTTTTTAAAAATCTACTTTTAGTACGTTTCTCAAATGCTTCAACCTCCTCTTCTAGCCCACCATCCAAAGGGTGTGAAAAGATGTGATATAGGACAAGGAGGGGACAACTTTAGATGTATTGGGGGGACCAATTTCAATCTCTGTCAGAATAGCGGCAGTCCCATTCAGTGGTGTCGGAATCCCAAACACAAATCAGTAAAACTAGAAGAAATAGCCAAGCCTCTGTCAAATCAACACAAGTCAGTAGGAGGGACCAGGACCAACATGGGCACCAGGAAATGTTCTCTGCTGTGCCTCTCTCCAAAAAGTAAAAATCAGTGATGTCAAGATGAAGACTTGAGACCAACAAACATTTCTAGTGTAGCTATGCAAGAGTACCTTACTATCTATTTAGTCCTATTTATACTTTCTGCAAACATCAACTATCTTCCCAGGATTCTTACTTCAGCAAAATGACACATGGGTCTTCCTCAGCAAAATACCATGTGAGGTTGCATCACATGATACAACCAGAAACTTCCACTTCAGGGGACACCCCATATACAATAATTTAAAATTTGTCATTCTAAGGAACTATGAATTATCTTAATCTATTAGATCTTGGTGGTTTGAATTAAGTGTTTAAGTGAATGAAATGAAATGTAACTATTTGAGAGCTTTTATGGAACAAAAATTGCCAAATGTATGATTTAAGCAAAAGTTAAACAAAGATAACTCGGAAGTAGGATGATACTAACAAGTCATGGGGAAATGGCATTTTCCCTCTACATCATAAATCAAACCTTTCTAATTGCCTGTTATTTCAAATCCTGACATAAAAAATGTTTTGCTAGAAATCTACTTATGTAATTAAATTTTTCAGTAATAAAATAATATGAATTCTTGTGATGTATAGTTGAATAATTGAACCTAAAGTAATCACAAATACTACTAGTAAGTTGTAAGTTAAATTATAGTATCCTTCATCAGTACATAATTGAATAGCTAACAAAAATAACCATCTTATAAATACTACTGGAACTGGAAAACATTTTGTTTGAGTAAATATGTTTTAACTTATTTAATCTTGTATTTCTAGTTCAAATATTTCCATTTATGTTTCTATTTATAACTGAGAATTCAGCAACACCATAGAATAATCCAGTGTATCAAATTTCAAATGTATAAGATTCTGGGTTTTCTCATTTCTAACTCCCTGTTGAGAATAAAAAGAGATTTTATAAAACTGTAAAGATTCCTTTTCTACTTTAAAATGTTTAATGCAAATGGTGGTTCTCAATGAATGATTTAATACATCCATGGTGATAAATTCTTTATGACTGCTTTCATATTTTAACTCATTGATGACAGGTATATATTAACCAAAAAGGCATACTATATGTTTCTTGTTTGAAAAAAATCATTTGAAGCTTTTTCTTATAGTAATTGTGGACTAGTTTGCTTCAAATAAACATTCAAGCTAAGATAAACTTGAAATCTTGACAGAAAAGAGTTATTTGAAGTCATCTTAAAGCTACAGTAGTAGCAAAAACTTTATCCCAGAGGACAGGTTGGGATTTGGTATAACTTTTCCTTCAAAGTATGTATTGCTAGAAACAAAGATAAAAAGAAGAAAACTGTACAGGGTTTACAAAGACATAACTACATATTTCTTAGAAAAGGAATTCCACTTAACAAAGAAACTAAAAACAAAAATTTAAAACCACCACATTTAGTAGTGACCCAAATTAATAACAGTTCATTTCTTAATTGGGTAAAAGCCTCTTCTGGCATAATGTGTTTAGAAGCCAAATAATTGCATTTGAATGAAAATATCACTGAGATTAAATGTCCAATTCTTCCATTTATTAAAAATATCAAGCCTACTAAAATATGATGAGGTCAAATTTAAAATACAAATGCAAACAATACCTGGAGTTGAACCTTAGCATTGTTACATAAAGTTTGTATGAGATTGTGACTAACAAGTGGATTAAAAGATCGAATGAGAATGTTTGAAAACTCAAGATGTAAGGAAGTGTCAAGGAAAAAAAACAACTGAAGAGTAACATAATAAAAAAATATTAAGTACATAATAAGTATATCTGATCAATTTGGAATAAGAATACATATTTTCTGTCTTTAGTTTCAGAAAACTTTAACCCAATACATGTAAATACAACAGTTGATTTCAAGAACCAAACATTAGGCATTGATCGAGTTATTATTAGCAATGAAAATTAAGACATGTGTACCATATTAGTAAAAGAAACTCATAGGTAGATCACACATAGGAGTATCCACCTCACACAGTGCTCACAACATTAGACACTGCCAAACATCTTGAAGGAAAATGCCCATAACTCTTGTGGCATCTGTTTGAGTACTGTGATTAGTTCTGTTTGGTGAGAAAAATAACATGTTCAAGAAGAATATTATGTACTCCAACTAAAATTAAGAGCAGGAAATGAAAGCTCCTATCTTTCCCCATAACTTTACCACCACTCAAGAACAAATTTCTATGTTCATTAAAATATAAAATGTCAAATAAAAATAAAAATGTTACAATGTAGCATCTAGTTACAACTGCCAAGAATGAAACAAGCATGAAAATGCAACTTATAGTCAAAGAAAACGAAGTAATTGAACCAGAAATGTCAAAGATTTTACATTTCAAGTTAAGAATATTTGAAAGTTATAGCAGTGTGTGGAATACATTTTCAAAAATCATAACATATGCCGGAGGGACAAACACAATTATCAAATTGTAGCATAAAATGTAGATTGGCTGTGAGTTAAAAGGCAGTGGTCATAAATAAGGCCATATTAAAACAAATATTACTGAATTTTGATTAAATCAACATAAAAAAGAACAAAATGAAAAACATCCAGGATTTAAAATATTGAGACACCATCAATGGCTTTCTGAACAAATTCAAATATCCCAATAAATTGTAATTAATAAAACCGAGTAAACAAAGTATCACCTCACAATTAAATTGTAGTACTTCACATGCTTCTTAATTTCATAATATCATAATCTCAAGGACTAAGTTTGTCAAGAAAACTTGAACATATAGGACAAAATTAAGGTATGCAAGATAACAACATCATCAAAATACCAAAGCAAGAACACAGAAAAAATAATCTTATAATCCTCTCACATTTTTAAATATATGCTTACAGGTAATAAACAAAACTTTTATCAGTTGTTATTGTGATGGAAACATTGTTTCCTTTAGAGATGAATACATGAAAAACATGAGAACAAGAACATATACATATTTAAATATATTCTCAAATATCAAAGACAAACATAAATACTTCTAATACATATAATTATTTATCTTTACTCTGTGAATCAATATTATATGATATTATAAGATAGAGAAACAACTGCAATCATCATGACTGACAGAGCTTGTTTCTGGAAATATGATTGCAGTGATGAAGGGTTGAAATCCCAGACAAATCATAGGAAAAACTGAAATTCGCCGGGCTGTGCTTACTCTGGTAGAGGATACTTACTACACAGCAGCCCAGAATCAAATTGTATTTATTATTTGCAGCAAGGAATGAGAGGTTAGCTACTCTCTATGGAGGTCTTTATCGGGAAAAAGTTTCAGTTTGATGTAATCCATGAAGAGGAAGCTGAAGATGCTAGCTTTTCATATACTGTTCACATGTCATTCCCTGAACCTCACCCGGGAAAGGCTTGTTCATTCCACATGGGCATGAAGCATAAGAACTTTTGACAATAATATACACTCACTCATTACTTCTTTCCTTCCTTCCTGTTGGCTCTGGCTTCCTATACCCTCCTCAAACAACATCAACAAATGAAAACAGGAGATCATTTTCCCTAATCAACTTAAGCATAGTAATTTTCATCCAAATACAAAGTTAATCAATGAACACAATAAGATCATGCGCTGTGATGTAGTTGGATTCCAGTCAGAGATGAAAGTGTGAGGTATTTCAGAGTGGACAAGTCAGATGACCTCACTACCAGCTGCCTCTGCATTTTCAGAAATGCCCTTTGTCTGCATCTCATATACTGACCTTACCTGGGGTATTACCATAAAACCAAACCTGCCCATACCAGACTCACACTCCCAACCAATCTTTGGATTAGTAGTTTGCACACTATAAAGTCTGAACTTTGTCTTCCATTCCTGACAATCCTTCTGTGTGCTCTTACTATTGATTATGCTGTCTGATGTGCTATCCATTTTATTAAACATTTTTTCTAGTATGTTTTTGTTTCATTATCAATGTTTCAGTTCCTTGCCAAATGTTTACTTCACATTTTAGACTATGTTCTCCAACTTAATAACTTCTTCATTACCTTTGGAGATGACCTTGTCAAGATCTTGCATTGAGTTTTTTTGGGCGGGGAGGGGCCTTCTTTATGTCTTTTGACTTCAGGGTGTGTGGAATTCAAAAAGTTAAGAATGGGTCATAGATAATAGATATTTGTTGTATTTTTTCATATTTTGCATATCTGTTTAATAGATTTGTGTCAGCTTTATTTTTCCTTTCTCTAACACTATTTGGTTGTTTTGCTTCTCATGAGTCCTCACAGAGGGATGTCTTAACTGCAGGACATGTTTCCTACAGATGTTTATGAGTACACAGTAGAGCTCCCTACCACAACCTAACTGGCAGTAATGGGTTATGGAGAACTTTTTGCATTATACTCTGCTTATTTGTTTGGTTTTGGTTTTGATCAGTGTTGCTTGAGTACTGACTGTGAAAGTTGGAGTTTATAGGTTTCTTTCAACTAGTCGTGTCAGCATTTACGTAGTGAAATAAATAAGAAATAGAGAAAGGAAGAGAAAATGAATACAGTGTGTCTGAGAAGGAAGGTTGTTCTATAGGAAGTATAAGGGGTAGTGATTATGGATGGAGAAATATGGAAAAGAACAATTCTGTGAATACAGGACATTGTGGGACAATTCTGAAGGTATATTATGGAAGACTGAAAGAAAAACTTAGGTTAACAGGTAATATACCAACATGCAAGTAGTTGTGTAAAAAAGAGTAATTAGAGTAATTAAAGTCCTATAATGCTACAGAAAATGGTATTCAAAGAGAAATGAAAACAAGAGAAAGAATAAGGGTTGAAAACAGAAATGTAAACCAACCATCTACCAAGCTAGCAGAGCAAATCAAAGCGAACAACAACAAAAATAATCCATAAAGATAAAATTTAAACACATGAAAGAAAATAACAGAAAGAAGTAAAAGAAATTAAAAATATTCTGATAACCCCATTACAATTAGGACTCCCATTTAGTCTTTCAAAATCTATTTTTTTGAGGCCCTGAGATGCTCAATGTTCCAAGTGTATGAAATACATCTAGGACACCCAGTGAAGCTTTGTGAGGGAGATGGCAGAAGTGACCTGGTGTTACCTTGGTGATGCAGTTATGAGGAAAAGGGCCCAAAACAATGTGTGAATACACAAGTTTATCATCAGGGCAAGTAGTTGAAATGAAAAGCCCAGTCCTGATATGAATTTGAGGACAACATAGTTTTAAATACCTTCTCCTGGTGGCTAAGTTTGACTTTTTCTTCTGTCTTTTGGAATCAGTCCATTGGCTACATTTTTTAAAGAGATATTTGTTTGTTTATTTGTTTGTGTGTTTGTTTTGGTTCTTTAAATACTAGATGTCATTCTTCTGTGAACTGTGTATCCATCAAATATTTCATTCCATCTGTTTAGCTGTATCTTCAGTTGAAACATTATTTACCTTGATGTACAAAGATTTTTTTTTGTTATTGAAGGTATTGCTTTGTTTTGTTTTTGTAAGTTCAAGCATTGCTATTTGTCAAATCTTGTCTTTTGTGGGATTTTTGTTGTTGTGATTTTTTTGTTTGTTTGTTTTGGGGAAGTTTTGCGTTTGTATGTTTCTGTTCCTGAGCTTCTGGAGTCTTTTACAGAAAGTACTTGCCTATAATGAATGTAAATAACAGTTATGAACTGAAGAAAACACACACACACACACACACACACACACACACACACACACACAATCCATGAAAAAAATTAACTCATAGTGAACTTAAATATTTATTCAGAAAATATGAGCACGTGGAGGCAATCTTAGTAAAATCAGTTTCAGAATAATAGTCCCATGATTTTTCTCATCTGAATATTCTAGATTTTATATATGTACATAAAATCATTTAATTATATGCAGCACAAAGTAGAAGTGGAATCATCAGGGAAGAAAGGGGGCTTGTGGGGATGGGGGCATGGTAAAAGGTGAAGGGTGGTGATAATAGTCATAGTATGCATGTAAGAAAATGGGTTATTCAATATATTACTATGAACAATGAACCTATCCAAAACAGGAAAAGAAAGGTTTTGAAGCTATAAAATGACATGGGAACTACTTTAAGGGGTCTGATGAGGTTAAAAGGCTATTCTGATAAAAAAAATCACGATAATCTGAAAAATTAAAAACTATGAGGACCAAAATAGTGGTCACCAAGATTGTTGGTATATAACTTGTAGCCTCTGTCATCACCCAGAACTCCATCTTGGTATCTTTGTTCATATGCACAGAAACAGCCAAGAACACCATTACCCACACCAAAGTAAAACATCATATTATCAGAGTCTATGCAGTGGCTAGCCCCACTGGCTGCCCCCAAAATGTATTTTCCTCAGAAAATAATGATTTCATTATTTTAATAGAAGGAACACTGCTGGAAACTCAGGCTAACCTGGGCCTGGCAGAACTTCCTCACTGCCCAAATTGAAGATGGGTGGGAAGTGATATCAGTTATATCATGTTTTATTCTTCATGTGCGTTCAGTAGCATTTGTAGTATAGATGATTCCTAATGTGTGAGTCATTTAGTTTACTTGTACAGTATTTAAATATTTGTTCATGACAATCTTGTTTTAGAGCCTAAGTTTCTTATAATAATTTTTATGAGAATGGCAAGCAAACTGTCATTAAGAGTCACAGATAGCAGGGGCAGGCAAATGTATTCTTTGTTATTGAAAATTTACCCCAGGACTAAAACACCAATCAAAGAGTACACATGGATCAACCCATGGCTCCATCCACATATGTAGCAAAGGACGACCTTGTCAGGCATCAATGGGAAGAGAAGCCCTTTTTCTTTTGAAGGCTAGGTTCTCCAGTGTGGAGGAATGCCAGGGTGGGGAGGTAGAAGGAAGTGGATGGGTGGGAGGGTGGGGAAGTACCCTTATAGAAGCAAGGGGAGGAAGAAATAGGGGAGTTCTAGAGGGGAAACCAGGAAGGGAATAACATTAGAAATGTAAATAAAGAAAATATCGGGGTTGGGGATTTAGCTCAGTGGTAGAGCGCTTGCCTAGGAAGCGCAAGGCCCTGGGTTCGATCCCCAGCTCCGAAAAAAAAGAAAAAAAAAAAAAAAAAAATATCCAAGAAATGAAAAAAATGGAAAAAAGAAAAGAAAATGTACCCTAAAACTTAAACTTAATCATTTAAAGGCCTTATCATAGTTCATATTTGAGTATAATGACTACATTATGTACAAAATTTCATGTTGCTTTTTTCTTAAAAATACATGTAGTTTGTGTGTGTGTGTGTGTGTGTGTGTGTGTGTGTGTGTGTGCGCGCGCGTGTGTGTGTGTATTTGCTTTTGTGAATTTATATGCACTTTCTACATGCAGTAACTCATGGAGGCCAGTGTAGGGTTTACTAGACCTGAAGTTAGTGAAGTTGGTCTACCATATGGGTGCTAGAGAACAAACTTCTCCAAGAGGAGTAAGTGGTCATAAGCACTGAGACGGAACTTCCACTCCAACTTGCCCCTTCTCCTCACCACCCATGTCATTACTTTATATAAATTAAACAACCCAGTATTTGAAAATTGATTGAAGGATTCATTGTGCCTTTTTCTTATATACAATTTGGAACTATTGAGTAATTTTTCTATGTGAGATGTTTTATGTTGCTTTATAAAATTAGAAAATAAGTTAGCATGGCGCAGGTTTTATATTCTCAGAAACCAAAGTGTAAAGGGAAAGTTTAACAAAACCCAGAAAACATATATTAAAAAAATACAATTATGTAGGCTCAATGGGTTATATTTAGGAATAGATGCATATACAGATATTCATACAATAGAGATTATTGGAAAAAAGATCCCATACATTTGAAAGGTTGCAAGTCAGAACATACAGGAAAGTTTGGAGTAAACAAAGGTAAGGGAGAATGTAATTATACTATAATATCAAAAGAATTTAGAAAGTAAAAAGACTACATTAGAGTATTTAGCTGATGGCATAGGATATGCCAACATATTGTGTACATTTCACAGTTTGCTCAGTATAATGCTTTTATTTCACAAAAGCTGTTTCAGTGCCACTGACACCTTTTCTCTGGTGTAGTTTCATGCACATAACATCTCCATTATAAACCGTGTACCTACTGAAGCACAAAACCTGGAAGAGTTCTGAGGGCTTCGCTAATAACTTTTCTAGCACCCACTTCCTGCTCTCAAATTCTTTCCTTTCCAGAGTTTTTCTGTTACTTAATACCCAGTTCCATTTTTCTCCAATAATTCCTTTAAGCATGATTTTCTGAAGCTTGGATTTCACCCTTAAAAAAAAATTAAGAACATGTTTTATGTCAAGGACATTTTTTTCATATCCAAGGCTACTAAGAAAACAGAATGCTGTATTATATAGCAAATAAAAAAAAGCTCCTAACTTCCAAATCTTCAGATGTGAGTATATAACCTGGATTAACAGCAGATACCAGACAAATACGCAGATACTGTTAGGGAGACAGAACACTAGAATGGGAATAGGAGGATAATAGTGTTTTAAAAATGAAGCAGGGAAAAAAGGATGCATTTAATTGAAAATTTGGACTGGAAGTTAACACAGAAAGAGATGCAGGTCAAAATAACAGGAAGCATGTCTGAAAAAAACCATAATCAATAATAATAATAATAATAATAATAAAATAATTACATATGTTCATTTTATGCATACTTTATTTAAATAAAATTTCACCAAATAGTATAGCAATAACTCCTGCACAAGATCAATAGACAAATAAATTCCTCCCCTATTGAGATTTTGGTTAGGGGACTACAAAACACTAAAAACATTATATGCCATTGCCATTGATGTTTTTTAAATTCCCATTTGTAAAGAAGTTCCTATTGCTGATAATAGTATACATATCAGACACATGAATAATGAATCTGTGATGATTGTCACTATAAAGTCTTCTCCACGAGGTCTGCTCTTCATAATAACAGAAAGTCCATGCAGAAATCCAAGGCAGGAAGCAATCAACAAACGCATTTATATGAGCCTGAAAACCAAAACTGTGCAACAGTGATGCTCATTTTATGGCAATAACCAACAACTTTCTAGTACTTAAGTCCTGCTCAAGAAATCACACCTAGCACTGGCAATCTAGTTAACTCCTAAGGGCTAACGATGTCAAGAATCTTAAAACAGTACATACAAATGCCACTTTACCAAGCCATTATAATTCTGGTTTTCATTCTAAACATTTTTCCTACATTTACAGATAAGAATATTTCTCAGTCCTCCCTTAAAAAAAGAAACATTTTTGTCTAATGTCATGCCTGTTGGGTCCTGGGAAAGTGCTTCCTGACAGGAGCCTGGTATAGCTGTCCCTTGAGAGGCTGTGCCATACCCTGACCAATACAGATGCAGATGCACACAGCCAACCATTGGACTAAGCATGGGGACCCCAATAGAGGAGCTAGGGGAAGGACTGAAGGAGCTGAAAGCGTTTGCAACCCCACAGGAAGAACAGCAATATGAACCAAGCAGACACCCCGGATCCCCCACAGACTAAATCATCAACCAAAGAATACACATGGAGGAATCCATGGCTCTAGCTGCATATGTAGCAGAGGAATGGAAGGGGAGCCCCTTGGTGGAGACTTGAGGACCCAGTGTAGGGAATTCTAGGGCACTTAGGTGGGAGCGGGTGGGTGGGTGGGGTAGGTGGGTGGTGAGTACTTTCATTGAAGCAGAGGGACAGGGGAGAGGACAGGAGGTTTAACTGGGAAGAGGGAAAACACTTAAAATATATAATAAAATAACCAATAAATATAGAATTATTTTTTCAAAACACAAGAAACTAATGGTAACAGGTCATTGGATGGTGTCCAACCCTACCTGATACAGCTACAACGTCTGTACATAGGACTCAGATAACATTTCAAAAGAAGAAAGGGAAAGATTTTAAGAATGAGGTGAACAGAATATCTAATGTGAGATTGTCTACTTGAAATGACAGGGACGTTACACTGATTATACCACAACAAGATGGCTCCCAAAATAAGACCAGAACAATTAGGACATCGATAGACATATTAATATTGAAAGGGCAATCTCCAGAGGTCTATACCCTACAAAAAGAACTACAGGTAACTAAATAATTAAAATGGGAGAAACAAACTTCCAGAAGAAAGAGCCCCCAAATGGCTACCCGATCCCAAGTAGTCAGAGGTCATATACATTCAAGTAATATTATGTGAAGAAAAGGTAGTCAGTGAAAGAGAAATAAGTGTACATTAAAGCTGCTAGAGCAAGTAAATGAAAAGGGAAAGATGATTGAATTATATCCATATTTAAAAAACTAAAAATTAGGTAAATACATACAGTATTTTTCTCACCTTATGGTATCATGGTCAACTTATCTATTAAAAAATAAATTTTGTTTTCGGAAAATAAGCATTTAAAATAGTTCAGTTTGAAGTGACCAACAAACTTGGTAATTAGTACTCTATTTTACCTTCCAATAATTACTAACATAAAAATTGGGAGAAATATTAAATAAATATGTAAACAAACATATACAGTAGAGTTATAACTTCCATTTTTCTCCTGTTCCATAACCCATCATCACCCATTTATTTCATTTCCTATGTCCTTACTGGATAAATTTATAGCAATATTAAATCATTTCAGTCTGGCATGTTAAATTACCATTTAAATGTTCTTAATTTTTACTAAGTATTAGTATACCATTAAAATATTATAATTTTTAATATTTAAAAAATTATCTCTACTTTTATAAGCATTAATTTATAAAGAAAATTTAGATTATATTTCTTTCATCTTTATAGTAATGAGTGAAAATGATTGGCTGGGATGTATCTCATCTCTTATAACTTCTTACTGTTCCTCCAGAGGATCATGGCTGGTTCCTAGTATCTACATTAGATGACTCACCAAAAAGCTGTAACTCTAGATTCAAAGGATTTGATGATCACTCATGACCTCCATAGGCATTACTATATAAGTACACATGCATACACATACACAAGTAAATTTTCAAACACAAGATTTTATGTTTAGAAATTAAATGAGAAAATTCTAGTGATAAAATATATTAAAATACTATAAAATTTATATTAGAATGACCTTGCAATTTTAAGCATGTTAACATGACAGTACATTTGCAATACTGTTCCAACATATTTTATGTCTTATATTTTGTTCTTCTAGACTCAAAATTCAGAGCTTTCTTCAAGGTTTGAAGAAAACACAAATTATTATTCAGTTTAATAAATGTGTGAACCTTGGTGAAATTTTATGTCAAATATATTGCAAAGTAAATGACTATTGATCTACAAAATATACTTCTTTAATATGGGTTTTCAAATCTGGTATTAAAATGTAGGAGAATAGTTTTCTCTATTAAGGAAAGGCTTGTATTTTTTCCTCAATAATTCCTTACTGTATTTCATTCAAAACATTTGTTCTTCTGAAAAAAAATTGGCACTGGACATTAAGTGAATACCTCTTCTCAGTTGGATGAAAAAATATATTTGCTTAATCATATTGTGTTAGTCCCAAAACTCATTCAGTTTACATTTTCATTATTATGGCTATGGAATTTGAGAATAGATATATTTAAAAAATAATACCAAAACATCCATGAATTTGCTTCTCCAGTGTTAGGAAATTTTCTGTGTAGCATTATATGCAATTATATTATTGTCATTATGCCAGTATGGTGCATGGCTCTACATAGCCGTTAACGACTTGCCTGCCAAACTAGAGCTGCCAGTGCTTGAAAAATGTCTTTCTTGACATCCAAATAGCCACAGCTGTTATAGTGACAAATGCCATCTATCCTCAAGACCAATGCCTAAATCTCCAAAGAGTAACAACTGAGCAAAAAAATTTCAAGGAATAAAATAACACAAAAACCAGTTATTTAAATCAGCACACTCAAAACATTTTTTTTCATAAACTTCATTTTTCTTCAGGATTTTTGTAGTGTTTAATTTTGGCCAAAATCATCATGGAGGTAGCAGGCATCCTAAACAAAAGAAATTGAACCTAGTCTTTAGGAAGACCATGACTCTGTGCTAAACAAAGTGACACTGAAAGAAACTGTTTAGTTTCTTTTACAATATAATGTAACCTTGGAGTTGGTTTTAGTACAACCTCATTTTTTTGTTGTTGTTAAATTTGACCCTTTCCTCAGTAATATTGTCCATTGTGTTTTCTGGTCTCTCAGAGGGGGGTGATCTAGATTAATGAGTTTGAACTCTACAGATTAATACTCTGTAATAGCAATCATTTTTTCAATTGGTATTATTTCACTGTTTCAATTTTCTGAACTCTCTGGGGACTCATACTAACCTAGGGGGATAACAAACAATAAGATGAAGCTGGAACAACAGTGATCTAAATTCTCACAAAATCTTTAGAAATATATGAGCATCAATTTCTTTAGGATTAGACCAAAGACAAGTGAAATGATGCCAAAGCAGAAAGACAATTTGTTCTTTAAAGTCTCTTTCAAAGCCTCCTCCCTAAGGCATGCCCTCTAACTGAATCATGCCCACGAGACGTATGAAGCCAGCAAGATGCTTTCCACAAAGCTCACAATGTTTACTGAAGTTTGATCAAAGAGACTCCTTTTAAACACAGTACTGCAACAGCACTGTAAATGCAAATAAATTCATCTAAGAGAGTGCTATAATGATTGTAAAAATCTCTAATAGTATGATGGCTTGACAGATTTGGAAATGAGTTCCAGAAAAACCGAGATGAATTCTGTAAAATAAAATGAAAAATACTAAACAGTCAAATATATGATCAAACCATTTACATTAATTAAATATTATATGCCATTATAAAATGAAAATGTAATTAAATTCCTCATAAGAATTCATGTAATTTTAGGAGAAAAAAACATGAGAACTAAGATTTCTTTATTTTCAAATGTGTGAAATGTTGTAACTATTTTCCTTTCAGGGAGCTGTTGTAACAGCTATCTGAAGAAACATGTTTCTGGTCAATAATTTCAGCACTTTACACACAGTATCTTGTGAAGAGAAATAAAATCAGCTTTCAATAATAATATTTATAGAAGTAACAACAGTTATTATATTTGTATACTGGTATACGGATATACAGAGTGACACTGCCTGTATCATTTTCATGGGAGGATCTGTGCCTCAAAAACATATATGTGTACTGAAAAGTAAAATTCAGAAAAATTTAACTGTCCTTTTAATCCACAACTCTATTTATTGTTTTGTTATTGATACTTACTTTTGAAATAAACAATCTAGTGACAATTTCATGTCAATAAAACTGAAACATAGAAAAGGTTTTAATGGGATCAAACCAGAGATTTCACAGATTAACTGTTAAAGAAACAAGCATATAAATGGTCATTATAACAATAATTCTCAGAAAAGCTGTTTGCCACATCCTTTAAAAAAGATAAAATGTTGACTCTGATGCATTTTAAAATATAATTCTGGGTTTCTAGTCACCATTTGCTGTTTTCAGTTCAAAAATTGTTCAAACTGTTACAGGAACATATATTTATACTTTACTGTATATTGTAGGTCCCTAAGTGTCTACAGAATAGATAAAAAATAGAAAAACAAGTTATAAAATATGATTTAATGTTTAAGTAATAGGTAAAAGATAGAAGTGACATCGTCAACATAAATCAGAGAGCAAATTCTATACCAAATAGTAAAGCAAATAAAACATTCCCTAAAACATGGAATAAATGCAATGCTTTTGCTACATAATTGTTTAATATAAATATTACATTGCAAATAAAAATTCAAAACTTAAAATTCACAGTCAATCATAATCATTCATAATTTCTAACAATCACTTTAAACAAATTATGACCAAACAAGCAACAATTGATTTATTTTGACCTCAGTTTAAAAATTGTACGTTTGCTAAATTTCCAGAAATAATGTAGAAGTATGTAATTATAGAAAAAGGATTTACATAATAGCTAAGAGAGCATCATTCTGAACAATTGATAATATACTTAAAAAGGCACAGGTTCCTCTCACTTTCCACCTGTACCCAGAGCAGATATACAACTCTGGCTCCCGACCCTCTCCTACACGACTCAGAGGAAGCTCGAATCCCAGGTGTTTTGACACATCAAGGTTCACAGAGGAAGTTCAACTCTCAGGTCTTCTGACACTCCCAGAATCGCAGGATCACAGGTGAGGCCTAACCATCTGTCTAAAACTGTGCATAACCGGAACCTCCGGGATCAAGTGATACAGGAATCCCTGCCCAGATAGAAGCACAGATTTCTTCTAGTTTGAACTGTGACCTGAGTAGACCCTCCAACAATAACCAGAGGAAGCTTAACTCCCAGGTGCTCTGATACTCCCAGGATTACAAGACCTCAGAGGTAGCTTGACTCCCAGGAGCTCTGCCAAACCCAGAATATATGGGTCACAGGATCCCAGACTCACAGGATCCGAGAGACAGTTCGACTCTCCCAGGAGTTCTGACAGAACCAGCCTCACAAGAGAGAGAGGCTCCAGTCAGAGAAAGCAAGGGCAGTTAGCACTAGAGATAACCAGATGGCAAGAGGCAAGCCCAAGATCATAAACAACAGAAACCTTGACATCAGAACCCAATTCTCCCATCATACAAAGCCCCTAATACCCCAACACACCTGAAAAGCAAGACTCAGATCTAAAATCCTATCTCATGAAAATGATAGAGGACTTTAAGGAGGACATAAATAATCCCCTTAAAGAAATATTGGAGAACACAGATAAGCCAATAGAAGCCCTTAAAGAGGAAACAAATAAATCTCTTTAAGAAAAACATAAAAACACAATCAAACAGGTGAAGGAATTGAACAAATCTGGGCAGGATCTAAAAATGGAAGTTGAAACATGAGAGAAAACACAAAGGGTGATAACATTGAATATGGAAAACCTAGGAAAGAGATCAGTGTAAATATCACCAAAAGAATAGAAGAAACAGAAAGGAGAATCTCAGGTGTAGAAGATACCATAGAAGACATTGACAGAAAAGTCAAAGAAAATACAAAAAGCAAAAAGCTCCTAACTCAAAATCTTCAAGAAATCCAGGGAACAATGAAAAGACCGAACCTAACAATAATAGGTATAGAAGAGAGCTAATATTCACAAATCAAGGGGCCAGCAAACATCTTCAACAAGATTATAAAACAAACAAACAAACAAACAAACAAATAAATAACTTCCCTATCCTAAAGAAAGAGATGACCCTAAACATACAAGAAGCTTGGAGCACACCAATGAAAAGGGACCAGAAAAATTCCTCCTATCATATAATAATTAAAACACCAAATGCACAGAACAATGGAAGAATATTGAAAGCAGTAAAGGGGAAAAGGTGAAGTAACTTATAAAGGAAGACCAATTAGAATTACATCAGAATCATTAACAGAGACTATAAAAGAAAGATCTTGGGCAGATGTCATAGAGACCCTAAGCGAACACAAATGCCAGCCAAGTATTATGCAGCCAAATCAGAATAAGTGAGGATACCAGTTGAGAAGTTAAGGCAAGGACTGAAAAAGTTGAAGGAGTTTGCAGCCCCACAGAAAAATAACAATATTACCCAACCCAATCCCCCAAAGATCCCAGTGACTAAACCTCCAACCAAAAAGTAGTCATGGGGAGACCCATGGCTTCAACCCCATATGTAGCAGAGGATTGCTTTATCTGGCATCAATGGGAAAGGAGATCCTTGGTTCTACAGAGTCTTGATGACCTAGGGTAGGGGAATGCTAGTATACAATGATGTTTTAATATAGGAAACAACAATTTTTATTGTATACTTATTTTCCCATCCAAAATTGAATAATAGGCCCAGAAACAAGA
This sequence comes from Rattus rattus, assembly GCF_011064425.1. Lineage (NCBI taxonomy): Eukaryota > Metazoa > Chordata > Mammalia > Rodentia > Muridae > Rattus > Rattus rattus. The sequence continues at coordinate 114,945,613 of NC_046154.1, forward strand.
ATAGACATTGAAAGAGTCCATACTTATAAGTACATTATAATTATAAAAACAAAGGAGACACATGTCCTCTTAAAGATACTCTCCAATATTTGTATCTGACCTAATACATGATAATAAGGTTTTGGTTGAATTTTAAGATGATTTTCAACTTTCAACCCAAAGGTTTTTCAATGTGTTAAAATACACAGAGCAAGAAGGAAATGAGGTCAGGATGACAGTGAATACTTGAAAGATCTAGAATGTGCTTGACATTGCAGTGAGTGTAAATAAAATAATTTTTTTGAGAACTCTCCATAGATAATGTTGCAAACTGGTTGCAGAAATGCAAACATGTACTGATCCTATTAACAATTATAGCTTATGAGTATATTAATGAAATTATTTTCTAATTAATTTATACAAACCTTAACTCCAGAAATGAAATACATAAAAGATTACATTAGTGAAATATTAGTGAAGAGGCATCTGGTATTATATAGGCTATACAGGAAGATAGTTTGAACTGACAGAAACAATGAGAAAAATGAAACATAGAACAAGTGATAATATATGTAAAATTTTTTAGAATAGTATCAAGAAACTTTGAACATAGGTAGGTAAAAGAGAGTCTTTGGTGATATCCCTTGCATTTTGATTGTGATAAAGGAAATAAAACTTCCCCTATTCCTTTCGCTAAGTATAGTCATGAATCCCGTGTATCGACACAATAAGAAATAGCTATGAATAAGCAGTTTTAAACATTAATGTGACCATTATTATATAAACACTTTAGGTGAAAACAGTGCTTGAATTTCTAATTCTCTATTACAAATTCCTAAGGAATCTGTTCAAATAGTTTTCAAAGTTAATATCAGTCTAATAAAGATAAATAGAGGGTAGAATCATGGATATTTAAAGGAAAGGGAAACATTTCTATTTACAAATGACATATTTCTTTGTATAAAATCCCAAGTAATTTATTCAAATAAATGTATCTACAATAATAAATAAATTTGTAAAGCTGAAGAAATTCTGTTAAACATGCAAAGTTAAATTTTCTATATGAATAATGATGAATAATGAACATGTGAGTACAAACTTATAAATGAATAGTAATCCTGTATTATTCGTATATATATTATTAATTTGGATGGATGGGATTTTATGTGATTACTCTATGGGAAAAAAGACTATAAGAGATAACTGTGTGATTCTGTGTCTACAACCTTGTACTATTACAGAATTATAGATATGCAAAAGAGATAAATAATTTGTACCATTGAAGGAGAAATGGTTACAGAAATGGAATAAAGGTTGCTATTGATACTTAAGACATGGCACATGGAAAAATTGATCTAGGAAGACCTAGAAATTTCATCACCACTGACTAAATTTTGTAGCACTTGGAAATTCTTTTAGTTCTACCACTGAAGACAACTTCTCAGTAGTCTCACTTATCTTTGAATCTGTGAGCTTCAGTTATGACTGGCCTGAGCCACTGGAGCAAGAGTTGCATGGATATTTGCATCTAATCAATCCCTTTATGACTGGATTTAAAGCTTTAGTCTTAACTAAACTCAAAACCATGAGTGGCTGAACAATAAGACCCAGTGCTGAACCAAACTTACTTAGTCTGCTAAACTTACCTGGTATTAAACTGTTCCACAAGTTATTATTTTTATCTTCGCTTTATTGGATCCTTTTTAAAATTAAATTTAAATGTTATTCCCTTTCCCATTTTCCTGGACATAAATCCCCTATCCCCCTCCCTGCCCTTCTTCTATAAGGATGTTACCCTCCCCATCCACCCCTAATTCCCAACCCCTGACATTCCTTTACATTGTGGAGGGTCCAGATTTGGCAGGACCAAGGGCTTCTCCTTCAATTGGTGCCCAACCAGGTCATCCTCTGTTACATCTGCAGCTGGAGCCATGGGTCAGTACATGTATAGTCTTCGGGTAGTGGTTTAGTCCCTGGGAGTTCTGGTTTGTTGGCATTGTTGTTTTTAGGAGTTGCAAACCCCTTCAGCTCTTTAAATCCTTTCTGTAATTCTTCCAACAGGGATCACATCATTAGTTCAATGGTTTGCTGCTAGCGTTCGCCTCTGTTTTTGGCATGCTCTGGCTGTTTTATCCTCATTTTAATACACCGCTAAACACTCATCAGATGAGTTTCATTTTTCAATAGATGGCAATTAATACAGACACCTATAGCTGGCCAATATGCAGAGAATAAGACTGTGGAATGTCCAGCTCTGAATATGACAGGTATATCACACCTCCTCACTGCATGGTTCAATGATCATAGTAAAACAGGGAAGAGAAAGACAGTAAAAGTCAGAATTATAAGAAATCTCCAGTGAAATATCACTTGCTACAAGTAGTGATTTGAATAAGGGATCGCCTATAGGGGCAATGTAAGTTGAGTAACTGATCCTTAGTTGGTGGTCGTCTTTAAGTAAGTTACACAGTGTGAGCCTTTTTAAAGAAGGCTATTCCTGGGAGAGCATGTTGAGTGAATATAGACTCAACCTACTCTCACTCCATTCTCTCCGGTTTGTGCTTATAGATGAAAATGTGATCTCACTGCTTTTGTTTCCTGTGTCTATGCCTGCTCCACAAGAGAGACTCTCATTCCTCCCAAAGCATAAGCCAAAAATAACCTCTTCCCTAATAAACTTTCTGTAACTGTGTTGTATCACAGCAGCAGGGAAATAACTAAGGTACTAGACATGTCAGGACTATTTCACAGATGAACTCACATTGGCTTTGACTGAAGAACCAAGATCTGATTATAATCAAAGATCATAAAGATTCTGACAAAATTAACGCTTTTAAATAGACTTCATGTAACTAATTGAAAATTTATTAAAATTACTGGGTAAACTTTCTTAATGGATGTATCACCTAAGAAGCCTTTTGTGCTCAAATAAGTGATCTCTTGCCCATTCACTCAGACAAGTGTAAGCCAATTCAGTGGGTTAAAAAAAAATACAGAGCACATGAAATTTCATGGAAAAGTGGTGGAAGAGATAAGGGAGTAATTGGAGGTGAAAAGAATAGGAGCTAGGTTTTATCAGAACTCATTATAAATATGTATTACTCTTAGTAACAAAAGAACAACATAAATATTATTCCATTAATGAAACATTTAATATACAGGTTTTCATATGAGAATACAAATTGGGGTAATAAATTGCAGCTTTATAAAATATTACTGAGATAAAATCATGGAATGCTAATATTATGTTATTTCCTATAGTTAATTATAATAGAAAAATGTTTTCTTTCCAATAAAACACTGGTATAAAGAGTAAAGAAAATACACCAGAAATCTGGGAAAGTTACACAGGAATGACAGTGAAATTAGTATATAGATACTTAGAGGCCATATACAAATAAGGAAACTAATTAATAAATCTCCCTTTGGCTCCATTTATCCTCATATCCAAACTACATAAATACCCCAAAAAGAAAAATAATTATGGATCAAAGTCCCTTGTGGATCTTGTGTAAAACTTTTCAATATAATATATGCAAACTAAATAGAAAAACACATCAAAAATATCTTCCACTATGAACAAAAAGGCTTAATCCCAGAAATGCAGGGGTTGTTCAACATAAAAAAAAATGATAAATGTAATCTATCTTATAAATGAACTAAAAGTCAAAACACAAATGATGCAGAAATGCCTTTGACAAAGTCCAACACCCTTCATGAAAAATGTCCTGGAGAGATTAGAGATACAAAAGACTCTTCTTTGAAAGTATTGTAGAATTTTACATTAAAACACATTGGCTCTGGGCTTTGTTGGGCAGTAGGATGGTGTTCGGCAACTTTTAATGAGTGCTTCTATTTCACTGCCTTATGAATTATAGATATATTTAAATTGCTTAGCTAATCTTAATTTAACATTCAGGAGTAGTGTGTTTCAACATAATTATCTTTATATCTTAGATGTTCAAATTGGTGAACAATAGGCTTTTAAAATATATTCTTATAATACTTTTGGATTTCCTTAGTGTTCTAGCACACACACACCTTTTTGTTTCTAATTTTGTAAATTTGTATATTCTTTATCTTTTTCTTTAATTTGACTAAGGGTTTGAGTATGGAAACACTTTTTCCGGCATGATATTTTTGTTGATTCGTGGGGAATTAGCACACTGATCACATTCATTTCCTAGTCCTCTTGAGTTGGTCTCCCCAAATTTGAGACACCCCCAAAAGAAAAACAAAAGAAAAACCCACAAGTCCAATTTGTGTTGCCTATACTTGTGTTGCATTGGTTAAACTCCCAGCCTCTTGAAGAAAATTGAGCCATTCTCCACTGGTACCTAGCCCAATCAGAAGGTATGAAATATGGAGGTACATTATAACATTTCCCCCATTTTTATTAAATTGTGCATTTCTTATTTACATTTTAAATGTTATTCCCTTTCCCAGTTTCCTGTCCATCAGCCCCTTGCCCCTCCCCTTCTATAAGATGTTCCCCTCCCCATCCACCCCCCTTACCATCCTTCCAACAATCCCCTATACTATAGCATCTTTATCATAGTTCTTAAGAATTCTCTTTGATGTGTCCCTGACTAGGCTCTTATTTTGTTGTTGTTGTTGTTGTTGTTGTTGTTGTTGTTGTTGTTGTTGGCTATGCCTCTCATAACTGTGAGTCTTCAGTCAATGATACCACTGTGAAAGTAATGATCATGTTCTTCCACATGACTTTGATAACAGCAAGGACCTTAGGCTTCCACTTGGACTCTGGTATCAGCATGTGCCATGAACCTCAGCATTGTCTCTGGTGGCAAAATAGATCACAGACATCAACATGGCCCTCTGCCACAGCATAGGCTGTGAATACCATCATTGATTCAGGTCACTGGTCATGAACAAGAATATGATCTCTGGCACTAGTCTGGCTTATGGACATCAACAGACTTAACAGACAAGCAGAGATAATCACACGGACTTATGAAACCTACTTATTTTATTAAAGTAAAAACAAAACAAATACAATAAAAAACTCATATTTCATGTACTTTTTGTATTTATTTGTTTCTATTTTTATTTATTTTAAACGTTATCCCTGAACTCAAGCAATATTACAGAGTAATAGTGATAAAAACTGCATGGTATTGGTACAGAGACAGACAGATAGACCAATGGAACAGAATTGAAGACCCAGAAATGAACCCACACACCTATGGGCACTTGATTTTTGACAAAGGAGCCAAAACCATTCAATGGAAAAAAAGATAGCATTTTCAGCAAATGGTGCTGGTTCAACTGGAGGTCAACATGTAGAAGAATGCAAATCAATCCATGCTTATCACCCTGTACAAAGCTTAAGTCCAAGTGGATCAAGGACCTCCACATCAAACCAGACACACTCAAACTAATAGAAGAAAAAACTAGGAAGCATCTGGAACACATGGGCACTGGAAAAATTTCCTGAACAAAACACCAATGGCTTATGCTCTAAGATCAAGAATCGACAAATGGGATCTCATAAAACTGCAAAGCTTCTGTAAGGCAAAGGACACTGTGGTTAGAACAAAACGGCAACCAACAGATTGGGAAAAGATCTTTACCAATCCTACAACAGATAGAGGCCTTATATCCAAAATATACAAAGAACTCAAAAAGTTAGACCGCAGGGAAACAAATAACCCTATTAAAAAATGGGGTTCAGAGCTAAACAAAGAATTCACAGCTGAGGAATGCCAAATGGCTGAGAAACACCTAAAGAAATGTTCAACATCTTTAGTCATAAGGGAAATGCAAATCAAAACAACCCTGAGATTTCACCTCACATCAGTGAGAATGGCAAAGATCAAAAACTCAGGTGACAACAAATGCTGGCGGGGATGTGGAGAAAGAGGAACACTCCTCCATTGTTGGTGGGATTGCAGACTGCTACAACCATTCTGGAAATCAATCTGGAGGTTCCTCAGAAAATTGGACATTGAACTGCCTGAGGATCCAGCTATCCCTCTCTTGGGCATATACCCACAAGATGCCCCAACATATAAAAAAGACACGTGCTCCACTATGTTCATCGCAGCCTTATTTATAATAGCCAGAAGCTGGAAAGAACCCAGATGCCCTTCAACAGAGGAATGGATACAGAAAATGTGGTACATCTACACAATGGAATATTACTCAGCTATCAAAAAAACAATGCCTTTATGAAATTCATAGGCAAATGGTTGGAACTAGAAAATATCATCCTAAGTGAGGTAACCCAATCACAGAAAAACACACATGTTATGCACTCATTGATAAGTGGCTATTATCCCAAATGCTTGAATTACCCTAGATGCATAGAACACATGAAACTCAAGACGGATGATCAAAATGTGAATGCTTCACTCCTTCTTTAAAAGGGGAACAAGAATACCCTTGGCAGGGAAGAGAGAGGCAAAGATTAAAACAGAGACTGAAGGAACACCCATTCAGAGCCTGCCCCACATGAGGCCCATACATATACTGCCACCCAATTAGACAAGATGGATGAAGCAAAGAAGTGCAGACCGACAGGAGCCGGATGTAGATCGCTCCTGAGAGACACAGCCAGAATACAGCAAATACAGAGGCGAATGCCAGCAGCAAACCACTGAACTCAGAATGGGACCCCCGTTGAAGGAATCAGAGAAAGAACTTGAAGAGCTTGAAGGGGCTTGAGACCCCTCATGAACAACAATGCCAAGCAACTAGAGCTTCCAGGGACTAAGCCACTACCTAAAGACTATACATGGACTGACCCTGGACTCGGACCTCATAGGTAGCAATGAATATCCTAGTAAGAGCACCAGTGGAAGGGGAAGCCCTGGGTCCTGCTAAGACTGAACCCCCAGTGAACTAGATTGTTGGGGGGAGGGCGGCAATGGGGGGGGGAGGGGGAGGGGAACACCCATAAGGAAGGGGAGGGGGGATTAGGGGTATGTTTGCCCAGAAACCGGGAAAGGGAATAACATTCGAAATGTAAATAAGAAATACTCAAGTTAATAAAAAAAAAAAAAAAACAAAAACAAAAAAAACAGAATTGAGACTGCCAATCAAAATGTTAATGAGTATAAAGTTTATTTAAATGATTTTTTTATTAATCAGAAGAGCTATTTCTCTGTTTTGCTTTAAAAGTTAATAAACCACTGATAAATGGGCCAAAAAAAAAAAAAAGAAAAAAACAGACTTAACAGACAAGCAGAGATAATCACACGGACCTATGAAACCTACTTATTTTATTAAAGTAAAAACAAAACAAATACAATAAAAAAAACTCATATATCATGTACTTTTTGTATTTATTTGTTTCTATTTTTATTTATTTTTAAACCTGAGTTTGATTATTTCTTACCATATATGCATATTAGGGGTGATTCATTTTATTCTTGTTTTAGGTTTTCAAGGGTGCTATTAAGTTGCTAGTATGACAATACTAGTGTATTAAGTAAGTAGTATGAGACTACTTGTACGTTAAATTACTAGAATGATAATGTTAGTAAGTTAGTACTAGCAACTTAATAGCACATCTAGAAACTCTATAACTATTTTTTCAAGCATTTAGTGCTGTGAACTTGCCACTTAGAACACCCACCATTGTGTCCTATGATTTGGAAATGATATATCCTCATTTTTATTCAATTCTAGAAGGTATAATTCTGTGTTGAACCATTTTTAATTGAACAGTGATTTGTTTAGTTTCTATGAGTTTCTCAGCTTTCTGTTATTTCTATTATTGTGAATATATAAATTTAATCCTTGGTGGTTGAAGAGCATGCAGGTTGTTATTTTCTTTTTCTTGTGTGGGAGTATGTGGCCAATTTTAGAGAAAATTACGTGAGGTGCTGAGAAGGTACATGGTGCTCTCTCCTCCTCCCTCCCTCCTCCTCCTCCCTCCTCCTCCTCCCTCCCTCTCTCCTCTCCTCTCTCTCTCTCTCTCTCTCTCTAGATAAAATGTTCTGTAAATATGTTTGGCCCATTGGTTTTTAGTGTTCATTAGCCCTACATTGCTCTGTTTAGTTTTTGTCTGAATCACCTATTTGTGGGAGTAGGGTGCTGAAATCTACCACTATCAGTGAATGAGTGTCAGTATGTGATTTAAACTGAAGTTGCCTTACTTTTGTGGACTTACATCCACCCTCCTGTGTTTGAAGCATAGATATTAAGACTTGCAATGTCTTCTTGGATGGTTTTTTCCTTTGACGAGTATGTAGTGTGTTTCCTTTATCTTTTGATTAGTTTTGGGTTAAAGTCTATTTTGTCAGAATTTAAAATGGATACATCAGCTTGCTTCTTAGGTCTTTTTTCTTGGAATATCATTTTCTGTTCTTTTAGCCTAGGGTTATATTTGTTCTTGAGGCTAGGTGTGTTTCTTGAATACAGCAGAATGATGCATAATGTTTTGTTATCCATACTATTACTGTGTCTTTTTATTAGAGGATTGAAATATCTGATGTGTTTTCATTAGTTTCCTTAAGGGATTTATTAATTTATTCTTTTAAGATGTCGATCATATTCATAAAAGCTATATTAATGTCTTTGTCTTGTCCTTCAATTGTTCTTTCATTCTCAGGTACCACTGTGGTAGGGTTTCTGGGTTCTGGTAGAGATATATTGTACTGGCTATCGTGTGTGTGTGTGTGTGTGTGTGTGTGTGTGTGCAAGCGCGCACAAGCACAAGCACAAGCGCTTATGCTAAAATTTAGGCATGCGGTTTGGGAAGATCATTCTGGTCTTGACTTTGCTGGGTAGGCAGTTTGATCCTGGCGTCCCTTGTCCTGGCTTGTTCTTACAAAAGTCTGATGACTGTGTCTTATCTGTAGGGCAATTTTTCTAGGATCTTGCTAAATGTGTTCATTAAGGTTGGATGTAAAGTGTGTTTCTTGGTATTGGGAATTCACACTTAGGAATGTGTGAGGACTAGGAGGTATACCTCTATGGCTCTACCATACTGAAGACACCAGGATGTTCCACCATTTTATTTTCTTGGGAATGGTGGCAGAGAGTGAGGAATGGTTTCATCTATAACAGTGCTGGGGTTGAGTCTGGAGGGTTGGACTTGAAGGAATGAAGGAAGAGGTGAATATCTGTAGTTAGCCCATTTTCTCCCTGGTTGAGCTGGGCTATGGATTCAGGAATACCTGCTAGAGTCAGGGCTAAGATAAAGCAATGAATGGTAGAAGGAAATTTGGAAAGTTAGATCTGTGTGATTCTGGGAATTTTTGTAGGGGTGCAACAGGTGGTCTTTTTTCTTTTCTTTTCTTGGATATTTTCTATATTTACATTTCAAAGGTTAACTCCTTCGCTGGTTTCCATTCCAGAAACCCCATATCCCATCCCCCTTCCTTTTGATACGATGAGGTGCTCCCCCACCCATCATACCACTCCCTCCTGCCTCCCCAGAGGCAATTACAGATTGCCTCCTGTAATCTAATATAGGTTGGCACGTGTCAAAGAGGATCCTTAGAACCCAGTATAGGAGAGCAGAAAACATTTCTTTAGGGAGAAAAAATGGGGTATTCCTTACTGAAATAACTAAAAGCTTCTGTATCCTCAATGAAAACATATATTCTGATTTTTCTACCGTGTGGCATTTGGAATCCTCAGAGCCATCTAAGCAGGAGGTTTAATGTCCTTTTTTTCAGGACAGTATGTGTCATGACTGTGAGTAAGTTAAGTAAATCTTATAGCTCAGGACACTCCTAGCTAGAACAGCATGTTGAAACACATCTTTTAGCTTCTGATTTTATTTTCTTATGACTTCAAAACTCAAATTATTATTACTCATCTTGACAACAAATAGCATTTTCTACTTGCATATTTGAGATGAAAGAAATATATTCTATTTCATTCTTTAATGAGTCAAGTACCCTTGCCTTTGCTTACAGAGAGCAGAAGAGTGTGGATAACTACCTGAAGGATTTTAACAGCAGCATGCCCAGTTTAATAAGCAGGTGTATGCTATGCACATCAGAGATATCATCTCCACTACCATCAATCATGACTGAAAGTTAATATTACTCTTACTGTGTGGAGGTAAAAGACAGCTAGACGTGATAAGATAGATTGACAAGTGAGTAATAGCGAATGCAGAAGAAATGTTTCAAAAGTTAAAACACAGAAATATATTAATATATATATATTAATATATATATCAGTTTTCAGGGATGAAGAATATTTAAGTAAGTTGATATATTTTAGTATTTAAATGATGAGATTTATTTTTCAAGTATGAATTACTTCTTTTTCAAAATCCTTTCACAGTTCTCCAACAAAGATGGTCAAGTCTGTCACAGCACTATTTCGTCCTTTACTAGCACCAAATTGTGTTAGTTAGGTTAGCATAACTTAGTTGCTGTGATGAAACACCATAGTAAAAGGGAAGTTGAAGAGGAAATGGTTTGTTTGGCTTATGCTTTCACATCACACACACACTTCTTCATCAAAAAGTCAGACAGGAACTCAAGATAAACAGGAAGCTAGAGGGAGGATCTGATACAGAGGCCATGGAGAATTGCTGCTTATTGCCTTGCCCCTCATGACTTGTTCAGCTTCCTTCCTTCCTTCCTTCCTTCCTTCCTTCCTTCCTTCCTTCCTTCCTTCCTTCCTTCCTTCCTTCCTTCCTTTCTCCATCTTTTCCTCCAACTGAAAATAATTTCATTCTCATACAATATAATCTGATTATAGCCTCCTGTTCCTCTCCTCCTCCCCAGGTTCTCTCCATCTTCATTCTCCTCTGGATCTACTCTATTTCTGTCTTTCATTGGAAAAGAAAAAACTTCTAAGAGATAGAAACCAAATATGTGAAAATAAAATAGATTTAGATAAAATCAAAATGGTCACACCAAATCTGGGGCAAGGTAACGCAAGAGAAGTTAAAAAGGCCCAAGAACAAGCACAAGGATCAGAGACTTACTTGCTCACAGGATAAGGAGTTCCATAAATGTACTAAGCAGAGTTATATGCAAATGACCTGTGCATGTTCTGTGCTTGCTTCTGCAGTCTCTAAGAGTTCACATGGTATGTTTAGTTGATACGTGCCTATCATGTTTACCTGATACATGTTTAGTTCTCCTGCCATTCCCCATGATGTCTGGCTTTCACGTTCTTTACCCCTCCTCTTATATAGGATTCTCTGAGTTTTGAAGGGAGTGATTTGATGAAAATATCCCAATTACAGCTGTATATCTCAAAGGCTGTATCGAAGTATAATGTTTGGCTCAGGGTCTCTGTATCTGTTCCCACGTGCTGTTGACTGTGGTTTCTTCCATGATAATAAAATAAGACATTGATCTAAAAGTATAGCCTACAATTTGAAGTGTTTTGCCAAATTTTTCTCTAGTATATTTAAAATTTTAGTTCTTAAATTAAGGTTTTTAATTCAGTTTTCTTATCTTCTGAATAGGGTTAGATATATGAATCTATTTTTATTCTTTAACAGAGAACTACAGGTTTTTTCCTGCACATTTGTAAGGTTACTGTCATTTCACATGTAGTTTTTTTGATGATTCATCTAAAATTATGTAGATTTGTTTCTGAGTCCTTTATTCTGTCCCATTCATTTTCAAGATTTTGTGTCAGTAACACACTGTTATTATTTCTGTAATTTTCTAATATAAATCAAGAAATGCTATGGGATATTCAACACTTTGCTTATGTTGTTAATGTTGGATTTTTTGCTAAGTTTTGTTTTAGATGTTTGGATCATGTTGAGATTCCAGATGCATTTTTGTTTTGGACACTCCCATTTACTTTATAGGCATATAAGTTTTATCAACTAATAGATTTCTTAAATAGTACATAACATTCTAACAAGTGCAGAAATGTGTAAACAATAGCATGACTGTGTAACATGCCCCTTACAAAAGTACACCCTGTCATCCAGTACATGTTGGTTATATAACTATCACTTGTAGTCATATTTCTCATACAACTCAATATAGCTACACTCATAAAATGTCATTCTTACTTACACAGACATGTGATATTTTACCTAACCTATATTTAAAAATGCCAATTACTGAATGTCTGTTTTTACTGTTTTATTGTGAGTCTATCCACTAAGTTTACTTGTATTCCATGTCTGAACTTCAAAGAACTTGATGTAGATTTTCACAAATGTAATCTTCCACTAATCAGATGAGGGAGATATGGATTACATATACATGTTTTGTTTGTATATGAGTGCCTATATTTGTCTATATGACTATACACTTGCATATATGTATCTATGGAAGACAAAGAAAATGTTACATTTTGTTCCTCATAAACATATGCCTTATTATAGATTACAGCATTTTTTCCATTTTCTTGTTTAAAATGTGCCAAGTAGTCTAAACTAAGGTGTCTGGTCAGGTAGCTGCAAGGTTTCTTCTGCTTCCTTCTAGGAACTGGAGTTTCAAGCATATTGTATAACAATCTGAAACTTTTCAGTTGGTTGGTTGTTAATCAACATATATTGTATCAAATACCATCATGATGTTTTCTAACAAATTGTGGTTTTACTTTTCTCTGCCTCTCCAATTCCCCCTCCCTCTTGATGGCCATGTTTTTTTTTTTTTCCTATAATCATACTTAACACATAATTCAAGAAACTGAGATTTTTTTTCCAACTTCTAAGTATTTCTGTCCCCAAAATGCATCCTGCCATTGGGAAAATAGTCACAGGATGAGTATTTCAGGGACCTACTCAAACCACCATAAGTCAGACTGGTTAGACACATATTGATCTTCTGGCCCCTTAAATAGCGACTTTCACTAAATGTCCACTTTCTTGAAAATTCACAGCCAATCTCTAATAGAACTTCCAAAGAATGATTATTCTTTCCCAAGGAAAGGCCCAAGCTCCCTTTAAAGATGGACAGGAGAAGGATTAATAGTAAAATTCTTTGATATATTTTTAAGGTTCTTCCTAAGTACTTCATTTGAGAGAGTCTGGATCTGTAAAATTGGCTTTCTTTCTGAAAATTGGCTTATAATTTAAAGCATATTTTATTAATATTTCTGCTTATATAACGAACATACACTTAGTAGGTTTTATCTCTTTCAATCCTGGTAATGTCTTGATTGATTACCCGGTGTCAAAGCTTATGCTTCACTTGTCAATTATGATAATGCTAACCTTGCCCTTGGAGATTCATTGGTAGCACTTTGACCTTTCTACTCAGGGGCACAGCTAGATTAATTGCTGTGAAGTTATCCAAATGAGCAGTTGTGTTTCCTACTGTGAGGTCTGGGAAACAGATCAGAAAAATGGCAGCGATCTTTGTGTATCCTGGTGCTCCTTTCACAAACTTGACCTTTATAGTAGTATACTAAAGGTCATTTATTCTGGTCCTGCACCCTATATGAAGGATGTGTATAAGAATTCCAGCAGTGCTTTACAATTTCCTTGAGACATTGATCATCTTCATCAAAATTTATCCAAGTAATATAAAACATATTCAGGTCATTCATGATAGACTACTTTTCAACTCATATTTCAACCAATTAAGCAAGTAGCACTCTATTTTTTGTTATAGTTTTTTGTTTCAGCATGTTATTTCTCTTCTAATTTATTTTTTTCTTGTTTGAGAATTTCATACATGTGAGTTTTTACCAAATTATGCTCTCATTCATCTTTAAACTCTGCTTTCTTGAAGTATTATTGGTATCATAATCTGTATATTTCTGTTAGTAGAACAGAAACAATAAAATGAAATATGTGTTATAATGGGGGAGGGTACATAATAGGGTGTGGGTAGTTGCCCATATATAGACTTTTCATTGATATAAAAGGAACCAAAGACCACAGAAACTTTTTCTGACATTCACACATTTTTATTCTGTCTCTCTATGTTCATTTCCACAAACACGAGGGAACTCTTGGAAAGCTTACACTAAGATAGTTCAAGAAAAACAGAAGAGTTTTAAGTGATTTCAGAAAAAGGGGAACATTGCTCATTGTTCATTGACTAGTACATGAGAACCAGTTCCTAGGGCATTTTTTTTCTTTTACTTTTTTTTTCTTTTTTCTTTTTTCTATTTTTGTATTTATTTTTTTTCTTTTTTATTGGATTTTTTAAAATTACATTTCAAATGTTACCTCTTTATCCTTTATAGGTTTCTCCCCTCCAGAAATCCACTAACCTTTTCCTCACCCCTGCTTCTATGAGTGTGCTTGCCCACACACCCACCCATTCCCACCTGCCTCCCTGCCCTGAAATTCCCCTACTGGGGCATTGAACCTTGACAGGACTGAGGGCCCCTTCTCCCACTGATGCCCAAAAAGGCCATCTGCTGCTGCTGCATATGCAACTGGAGCCATAGGTCCATCCCTGTGGACTTCTCATATGGTGGTTTAGACCCTGGGAGCTCTGGGGGGACTGCTTGGTGATGTTGCTGATCTTCTTATGGGGTTGCAAACCCATTCAGCTCCTTCAGTCCATTGGGGACACCTTCTTTGTTCAATGACTTTGAGATTCCTCCTTTTTATTTGTTGGGCACTGACAGAGCCTCTCAGTCAGGCTCCTGTCAGCATGAACTTCCTAGTATCCACAATAGGGTCTAGGTTTGGTAGCTATAAATAGGATGTATTTATTTGCATGTGTGGCAGTCACTTGATGGCCTTTCCTTCAGGCTCTGCTCCGTATTGTGTCTCCTTATTTTGTCCTGTGACTCTTTCTGTTCCCCTTTCTACAAAGAACTAAAGGAAACACAATTTACTCTTCCTTCTTCTTGAGCTTTATGCAGTCTCAGAATCTTGGGTATTCTGAGCTTTGGGGCACATATTCACTTATCAGTGAGTACGTACAATGTGTGTTCTTTAGTGATTTGGTTACATCACACAGTATTTTCTAGTTTTATCCATTTGCCTATGACTTTCATGAAGCCATTGTTTATAATAGCTGAGTAGTATATCTTTGTGTAAATGCACCACAGATTCTGTATCCATTTCTCTGTTTAAGGACATCTGGGCACTTTACAGCTTCTGATTATTATAAATAACATTGTTTTGAACATAGTGGATCATGTGTCATAAGTTGAAGCATCTTTTGGGTTTATGCCCAGGAGTGATATAACTGGGTCTGCACGTAGCATTATGTCCAGTTTTCTGAAGAAGCACCAGACTGATTTCCAGAGTTCTTGTACCAGTTTGCAATCGCTCCAGCATTGAAGAAGTTTTCCTTTATCAGCACATTTTTGCCAGGATTTGCTGTCACTTGAGTTTTGATCTTAGCTATTCTGACTGGTGTAAGGTGGAATCTAAAGGTTGTTTTGATTCGCATTTTCCTGATGACTAAGGATGTTGGACATTTTTTCAGGTGCTTCTCAGCCATTTAACTTTTCTCAGTTGAGAATTCTTTGTTTAGATCTGAACCCTGTTTTTAAGAGAGTTATTTTATTCTCTGGAGTCTAAGTTTTTTGAGTTCTTTATACACACTGGATATTAACCCTCTGTTGGATGTAGGATTGGTAAAGACCTTTTCCCAATGTGTTGGTTGCTGTTTTGTCATATGGACAATGTCCTTTGTCTTACAGAAGGTTTGCATATTATAAAATCCCTTTTGTTCATTCTCTAACTTTGAGCATGATGTTCTGTTTAGGAAATGTGCCCATGTGTTAGAGTCTTTTCCCTATTTTCTCTTTTATTAGTTTCAGTGTATCTAGTTTTATGTGGAGATCCTTGATCAGTGTACTCAGACTGGAGCTTTGTACAAGGTGATGAGATTGGGTTGATTTGCATCCTTCTACATTCTGACTGCCAGTTGAACCAGCATCATTTGTTGAAATGCTATCATTTTACCACTTGATAGTTTTAGCTCCTTTGTCAAAGATCAAGTAACCATAGATGTGTGGGATTATTTCTGAGACTTCAATTCTATTCTTTTAATCTACTTCCCTGTCTGTGTACCAATACCATACAATATTTATTTATTTATTTATTTATTTATTTATTTATTTATTTATTTTTTAACTTGAGTATTTCTTATTTACATTTCGATGTTATTCCCTTTCCCGGTTTCCAGGCCAACATCCCCCTAATCCCTCCCCCTCTCCTTCTTTATGGGTGTTCCCCTCCCCACCCTCCCCCCATTGCCGCCCTCCCCCCAACAATCACGTTCAGTCTTAGCAGGACCCAGGGCTTCCCCTTACAGTGATGATCCTACTAGGATATTCAATACTACCTATGAGGTCAGAGTCCAGGGTCAGTCCATGTATAGTCTTTAGGTAGTGGCTTAGTCCCTGGAAGCTCTGGTTGCTTGGCATTGTTGTTCATATGGGGTCTCGAGCCCCTTCAAGCTCTTCCAGTTCTTTCTCTGATTCCTTCAGGGGGTCCTATTCTCAGTTCAGTGGTTTGCTGCTGGCATTCGCCTCTGTATTTGTTGTATTCTTGCTGTGTTTCTCAGGAGAGATCTACATCCGGCTCCTGTCGGCCTGCACTTCTTTGCTTCATCCATCTTGTCTAATTGGGTGGCTGTATATGTATGGGCCACATGTGGGGCAGGCTCTGAATGGGTGTTCCTTCTGTCTCTGTTTTTTTTATCACTATTGCTCTGTAATATAGCTGGACATTAGTGACCTTGATTCCCCCAGACATTCTTTTCTTGTTGAGAATAGTTTTTCCTATCCTAGGTTTTTTGTTACTCCAAATGAATTTGCAAATTGTTATTTCTAACTAGTTGAAGAACTGAGATGAGAATTTGATGGGAACTGAATTGGATCTATAAATTTCTTTCAGCAAGATGACTGCTTTATTATATTAATATTCCAAATCCATGAGCATGGGGGATCTTTCCATCTTCTGCAATCTTCTTTAATTTCTTTCTTCAGAGACTTGTAGTTCTGGTCATACAGATATTTCACATGGTTGGTTAGAGTTACACCAAGGTATTTTATATTATTTGTGACTATTGGGAAGGGTGTTTTCCCTAATTTCTTTTCATCCTGTTTATCTTTTGAGTAGAGGAAGGCTACTAATTTGTTTGAGTTAATTTTATATCCAGCCACTTGTTGAAGTGGTTTATCAGCAGTAGTAGTTCTGTCATGGAATTTTTGGGGTGACTTAAGTATACTGTAATACCATCAGCAAATAGTGATATTTTGACTTCTTGTGTTCTAATTTGTACCCCTTTGACCTCCATTTATTATCTAATTGGTCTGATGAATTTTTTGAATACTTTATTGAATAGGTAGGAAGAGAGTAAGCAGTTTTGTCTACTCTCTGATTTGTGGTATTGCTTCAAGTTTCTCTCCATTTAGTTTGATGTTGGCTACTGGTTTGCTATATATTGCTTTTACTATGTTTATATATGGACCTGGAATTCCTGATCTTTCCAAGACTTTTATCATAAAAGCATGTTGAATTCTGTCAAATGCTTTCTCAGCATCTAATGAAATCATCATATGGGTTTTTTCCTTTGAGTTTGTTTATATAGTGGATTTCATTGATAGATTTTCATATATTTAACCATACCTGTATTGCTAGAATGAAGCCTACTGGTTCATGATGGATGATCATTTTCATGTGTTCTTGGATTCAGTTTGAGACAATTTTATTGAATATTGTGGTATCTAAATTTATAAGGGAAATTGGTCTAAAATTCTCTTTGTTGGGGTTTTGCATGCTTTAAGTATAAGCATAATTGTGGTTTCATAGAACAAATTGGATAGTGTTTCTTCTGTTTCTGTTTTGTGGAATAGTTTGGAAAGTATTGGTATTAGGTCTTCCATAAAGGTCTGATAGCATTCTGGACTAAACCCTTACTTCCTGGGCTTTTGTGTAATTGGGAGAGTTTTATTGACTGCTTCTATGTCTTTAGGTGTTTATGAGACTGTTTAGACTGATTATCTGATCTTGATTTAACTTTGGTACCTGGTATCTCCCTAGAAAATTTTCCATTTCATCCAGATTTTCCAGTTTTGTTGAGTATGGGCTTTTGCACTAGGATCAGATGATCTTTTAAACTTCTTCAGTTGCTGTTGTTATGTTTCCCTTTTCAATTATGATTTTTTTAGTTGGGCTGATCTCTTTGTGACCTCTGGTTAGTCTTGTTAAGGATTTATCTATCCTGTTGATTTTCTTAAAAAACTGGCTCCTGGTGTTGCAGATTCTTTGTATAGTTCTTTTTGTTTCTATTTGGTGGATTTCAGTCCTGAGTTTGATTATTTCCTGCCATCTACTCCTCTGGTGTGTATTTGCTTCTTTATGTTCTAGAGCTTTAAAATGTGCTATCAAGCTGCTAGGATATGCTATCTCATTTCTTTTTGAAGGCACTCAGAGCTATGTGCTTTCCTCTTAGCATGGCTTTCATTGTGTTCCATAAGTTTGGGTATGTTGTGCCTTCATTTTCATTAATTCTAAAAAGTCTTTAATCTCTTTATTTCTTCCTTGACCAAGTTATTATTGAGTAGAGCATTGTTCAGCTTTCATTAGAATGTAGGCTTTCTGTAAATTTTGTTGTTATTGACAACCAGCCTTGTGAAAATTTGATAGGATGTATGGGATTACTTCTATCTTTTTGTACCTGTTGAGGTCTGTGTTGTGGCCAATTATATGGTCAATTATGGAGAAAGTACCATGTGGTGCTGAAAAGAAGGTATGTTCTTTTGTTTTAGCATGAAATATTCTATTGATATCTGTTAAATCCATTTTGTTCCTAACTTTTGTTAGTTTCACTGTGTCTCTGTTTAGTTTCTGGTTCCATGATCTGTCCATTGATGAGAGTAGGGTGTTGAAGTCTCTCACTATTATTGTGTGAGGAACAATGTTTGATTTGAGCTTTGGTAAAGTTTTTTTCAAGAGTGTAAGGACCCTGTGTTCAGAGTTGATATTCAGAACTGGGAGGTCATCTTGGTGGATTTTTTTTATTGAAGAGTATAAAGTATCCTTCCTTATCTTTTTTGGTATCTTTTGGTTGAAAGTTAAGTTTACTTGATATTAGAGTGGCTACTCCAGATTGTTCCTTGGAACCATTTTCTTGTAAAATATTTTCCTGGTCTGAGATCGTGTCAGTCTTTGTCAATGAGGTGTATTTCCTACATGCAGCAAAATGCTGGGTTCTGTTTAAGTATCCCTTCTATTAGTCTATGTCTTTTTATTGGGAAATTGGCTTCATTGATGATGAGAGATATTAGGTGAAAATGATTGTTGTTTTCTATTATTTTTGTTGTTAGAGGCGGAATTATGTTTGTGTGGCTCTCTTCTTTTCAGTTAGTTGAAAGATTACTACTTTCTTCTTTTTGTAGGGTATAGTTTCCCTCCTTTTGTTGGAGTTTTCCATCTATTATCCTTTGTTGGGCAGGATTTGTGGATTTGTCATGGAATATGGTGGTTTCTCCATCTACAGTAATTGATAGTTTTGCTGGGACTACTAGCCTGGGATGGCATTTGTGTTCTCTTAGGATCAGTATGGCATCTGCTCAAAATCTTCTAGCTTTCTATAACCTCTGTTGACAAGTCTGTTGTAATTTTGATAGGTCTGCCTGTATATGTAACTCACCTTTTTCCCTTACTGCTTTTAAGATTCTTTCTCTGTATTTTGTATTTTATGTTTTGACTATTATGTGATGGGAGGAATTTCTTTTCTTGTCCAATTTATTTTCAGTTCTGTAGGCTTCTTGTATATTTATGGGCATCTGTTTCTTCAGGTTAGGGAAGTTTTCTTCTATAATTTTGTTGAACATATTTACTGGCTATTTAAGTTGTGAGTCTTCACTCTCTTCTATATCTATTATATTTAGGCTTGATCTCATTAAGTTCTGGATTTTCTGGATGTTTTGGGTTAGATTTTTTTTTGCATTTTGCATTTTCTTTTGCTGATATGTCAATATTTTCTATGGTATCTTCTCACTCTGAGAGTCTCTCTTCTATCTCTTGTATTGTTTCTGATGCTTGCTTGCTTGATGAGATGTCCTCATCTCTTTCTTAGGTTTTCTATCTCCAGGGTTGTCTCACCTTGTGATTTCTTTGTTATTTCTATTAACATTTTTAGACCCTGGATAATTTTGTTCAATTCCTTCACGTGTTCCATTGTGTTTTCCTCTAATTCTTTAAGGGATTTTTGTGTTTCCTCTTTAAGGGCTTCTACTTGTTTACTTCTGTTGTCCTGTATTTCTCTAAGCAGGTTATTTACGTCTGTCTTACAGTCCCCTAACATCATCATGAGTTGTGACTTTTAAGTCAAAATCTTGCTTTCCTGGTGTCTTGGTATATCCAGGACATGCTGTGGTGAGAGAAAAGTGTTCTAATGATGCCAGGTGACCTTTGTTTCTGTTGCTTATGTTCTCGCACTTGCCTCTTGCCATCTGGTTATCTCTGGGGTTAGCTGGTCTTGCTGTCTCTGAGAGTGGCTTAACCCTCATGTAAGCCTTTGTGTTATCACACCTTTGAGGCAAAAATCTCTCCTGTCAGGATTTGGGTACTTAAAGTTGTGGCACAGGCACAGAGGGGAACAGGAAGGATCCTCTCCTAGTCTGATTCTTCGTTCCTGTGTCCAGTGGGCTCCAGTCTGGTCTTTCTGAGCAGAAGTGGTGGTCTTACCTGTGGTCTCAGGTGTCTTACCACTTCTAGGAGATCAGCTCTCTCCTACAGAGATTTGAGTACAGAATGCTATGGCATAGAGTCAGTCCCATGTGTAAACTGAAACTGGAAGGATCCTGTCCCAGACTACCCTTAGGTTCCTGTGTCCTGAGGACTCTGAGAGGGTTCCTCTTGGGCCAGGTATTTGAGCAGAAGTGGTAGTTTTACCTGTCTTCCCAGATGTGTCAGTATTCCTGGGAGACCAGCTCTCTTTTGTCAGGATTTGGGTATAGAGATAGTTGCAGAGGGTTAGGTCATGGTGCACATGGAAACTGGAAGGCATGGAAACTTTTATAATGGGAAACATTTAACTGAAGCTGACTTATAGGTTCAGAAGTTTAATCCATTAGCATCATAATTGGCAGTGCGGTACCAAGCAGGTGGACATGATGCTGAACAAAAAAAACCTAAGAGTTTACACCTGGACCAGCAGATTGCTGAAAGAGAGTAACCCTGGATCTGGTCTGAGAATTTGAATCCTCTAATCCCACCCCTAGATAAACTTACTCCAACAAGGCCACAGCTTCTAATTGTGTTACACCTTTATAACCAAGCATTCTAATATTTGAGCATATATGGGTCATTCATATTCAAACCATCTCACAATATATAAGTGAATACATATTATTTTCATGTTTCTGATTCAAGGATGCATCAGAAAGTTTTTCTTGTACTAACAACTTGTATGCATGTTTAAAATGTCATTTTTTATGGTTGAGTAATACTGCCTTCTGTAAATATACCAAATTAGTGAAACCCATTTTTCTGTTGAAGAACATCTAAGTTGTTATCAATTTCTGTGAATTATGATTAAAGTTGCTATGGACTAGATAAATAAAGTGCCTTTGTAGTAGGATGAAGCTTTCTTTGGGTATGCCTAAGAGTGATGTTATTGGATCCTGAGGTAGAATTTTTCTAATCTTCATGAGAAACTTGACTATGATTTGCATAGCGGCATGCAAATATGCATCCTCACCAACAACAGATGAGTGTTTCTTTTATTCTACATCCTTGTCAGCAGGAGCTGGCACTTGCTTTGCTTATTGAAGCCATTCTGACAGGTACAAGATGAGATCTCTAAGTAGTTTTGATTTGTATTTACCTGGTGGATAAGGGTGAACATTTCTTTAGGTACTTCTTAGTCACTTTAAATTCCTTTTTTGGAAATTCTCTGTCTAGATCTGAACAACATTTAAAAATGTATTATTTGTTTCCTTCATATGTAATTAATTGTGTTCTTTATATTTTTGATATTTACTGTCTATCATATTTGGAGTTGGTGAAAATACTTTCCCATTTTTCTCTACTGCTGCTTTGTTTTAATGACAGCATCCTTTCTCTTGAAGACGCTTATTGGGTTCATGAGGTACCATCTACTAATTGTTGGTATTAGTGACTTTGCCAGTAGCCTTCTATTAAGAAAGGTACTTCCTTTGCCAATCAGTTCAAAGCTATTACCTCAATTTCTCATCTATCAGGTTCAGTGTTTCTGGTTTTATGTTAAGGACTTTGAACCACTTGGAGTGAATTTAAGTGCATTGTTATGTGTATAGATCTACTTTAATTTTTCTACATGCAGCCATCCAGATTCACTAACATCATTTGTTAAAGATGTCTTTTTAGGTTGATCAATGGAATAGAATTAAATTCAGAAATAAGACCATACATAGACACTTGATCTTTGAGAACGATACCAAAAATACACAATGGATAAAACAAAGCATTTTAAATAAAATGATGCTGGTCTAACTGGCAGTCAGTGTGTAGAAAAATGAAAATAGATCCATATTTGTCACTTTGCACAAAGTTCAAGTCCAAGTGGACCAAGGAACTCAACATAAAACCAGAGACAATGAATCTATTAGTGGGAAAGATTATCAAGCTCATTGGCACAAGGGAAAATTTTTTGAACAGAATTCCAATGGCTCTGGTTCTAAGATCAAGAATTGATTACTGGAACCTCATGAAACAGAAATCCTTTTGTAAGGCAAAGGACATAGTCAATAGGACAAATCAGCAAAGTGCAGATTAGGAAAAACGTCACTAACCCTCCATTCGATAAGAGCTACTATCAAAAATATAAAAAGAACTCAAGAAGCTAACCTACATAAAAACAAATAATCCAAACAAAAAATGTGTTAGAATTAAAAAGAGAAATCACAGCAGAGGAGTCTCGAATGGCTAAGAAGCACTTAAAGAAATATTCAGAGTCCTTAGTCATAAGGGAAATGTAAATCAAAATGACCCTGAGATTCCACCTTAGACCAATCAGAATGGCTTAGATCAAAAACTCAGGTGACAGCACATGTTGGCTAGGATGTGGAGAAAAAGGAATACTCCTCCACTGTGGGTGAAATTGAAAACTGGTAAAACCACTGTGGAAATCTATTGGAGATTTTTCAGAAAATTGGAAATAGATCTAGCTGAAGACCCACTCTTGTGCATATACCCAATATTTGCCCCACCATGACACAGGGGCGTATGGTTCATTATGTTTATAGCAGCTTTATTTGTGATAGCCAGAACCTGGAAGTAACCCATATATCTCACAACAAATGAATGGATAAAGAAAATGTGCAGAAAATGAATAATTCATTTATACAATGAAATCCTATGCAGCTATTAAGAATGAAGACATGAATTTTGTAGGCAAGTGGATAGAACTAGAAAATATACGGAATGAGGTAACTCAGACACAAAAGAACATGCATGGTATGTACTCACTCATGATTTGATATTAGCCAAAAAATAGAGAATGCCCAGGATAAAATCCACAGAACTGAAGAAGGTTAACAAATGGGAATGCCTCAATCCCACTTGGGTGAGAGAAAAGAAGCAATCATGTGGAGGGGGCAGATGGAAGGAGAGACCTGCATAGAAGGGACAGGGGACAAAAAGAGGGAACATGTTTAGGTGTTGGAACACAGGAGTGAAGCCCTGAGGGCCAGTAGAAAGAATGGAAACAGGCAATGTGGGGAGGTAGGAAGTGTGGGGACCCTCAAGAATGTACCAGGGACTGGGAGGTGGGAGACTCTCAGGACTCAAAGATGAAATGCCCAGTAGTGGGGAGAGGGAACTTGTAGAGTTCACCTTCAGTAGAAAGACAGAGCACTGAGTGGAGGCATGGGATTGACATTCCACAAATTCTCTAACCCAGAATTGTTTCTTTCTAAATGAATTTCAGGGACAAAAATGGAGAAGTGACTGAGAAAAAGGATAACCAGTGACTATCCTACATTGGGACCCACCTCAAGAGGAGGCTCCAAGGCCTGACATTATTACAGATTCTATGTTGTGCTTACAGATAGCAGCCTAACATGGCTGTAATCTGAGAGGCCCAACCAGCAACTGAACTAGTCATAAGCATATTCTTATACCCAAACAAAGGGCAGAAGCCAGGGATCTCTGTGGTTGAATTAGGGAAAGGCTGGAAATAGCTGAGGAGGAGGGTGACCTCATAGGAAGAACAAATAGACTGGACTCTCTAGATCTCTCAGACATTGAGCTTCTAACCAGGAAGCATACACTAGCTTATAGGAGGCCACTGACACATATATAGCAGAGGACTGCCTGGTTTGACCTCAGTTACAGAAGATACACCAAAGTGTGAAGCAACATGAGGCCACAAGGTGTGCGGAGGCCTGGTGGGATAGAAGTAGGGGTTCTGGGGATATCCTCTTGGAGATAGGGAGAAGGCTCTGGATAAGAAACTGTCAGATGCTGTCAGATGGTGGACGTGGAGGATGATAATGACTGGACTGTAGAAAAAAGATTAAGTTAGGAAAAGAAGGAGAAGGAGAAGGAGGAGAAAGAACAGGTGGAGGAGGAGGAGGAGAAGGAGAGGACTAGGAGAAGGAGAAGGAGCAGGAGGAGAAGGAGAAGAAGAGGAGGAGGAGAAGTAGGAAGAGAAAGAGGAGGAGGAAGAAAAGAAGAAGAAGAAGAAGAAGAAGAAGAAGAAGAAGAAGAAGAAGAAGAAGAAGAAGAAGAAGAAGAAGAAGAAGAAGGAAGAAGGAGGAGGAGGAGGAAGAAGAAGAAGGAAGAAGAAGAAGAAGAAGAAGAAGAAGAAGAAGAAGAAGAAGAAGAAGAAGAAGAAGAAGAAGAAGAAGAAGAAGAAGAAGAAGAAGAAGAAGAAGAAGAAGAAGAAGAAGAAGAAGAAGAATTATTTGTCTTTGTCTTTTCTGGACTCTTAAAAAAAGGTGTGTGAATTTATGTCTGCATCTTCAATTCAAGTCCATAGATCATTATGTCTGAGTTTATGAAAATACCATATTGTTTTATCACTGTATTTTTGTAGCACAACTTGATTTAGGAATGGTTATACTTCTAGGTTTTTTTTTCTTTCTTTCTTTGTGTGTGTGTGTGTGTGTGTATGTGTGTGTGTGTGTGTGTGTGTTTATGTATGTTTTCAAGAAAGCTGAAAACTGTCTTTTTAAGATCTGTGAAGAATTGTGTTGGAATTTCGAGGGGAAATGTATTGAGTCTGTAAACTCATTTTGGCAGGATGGCCATTTTTATAATATTAATTCTACAAATCCATGAGCAAGCAAAGTCCTTTTTTTCTGATATCTTCTTCAGTTAATTTCTTCTTTGACTTGAGGTTTTCATTTTGCAAAACTTTCTATTAATTGGCTAGAGATATCCCAAAATTTTTAATATTTGAGACTATTAGAAGGTTTTCTTTCTCAATACATTTGTCATTTTTATAACAATGAAGGTATTTTTTGATTATTGTTATTTTGTTGAGTTAGTATATTTGTATTGTGTGTGTGTGTGTGTGTGATAGAGAAAGAGAGATATGAACAGAGACAGATAAAGACAGAAATAGAGTCAGAGAAAGAGACAGAGATAGAGAAAGAGACCGACAGAGCATCCATTTCCCTCTTTAGAATGCTAGACTGGGTTTATTTATTCTTTATATTTTCTTTGGTGTAGTTAACAGCTTCCATTTGAGTGTTCCTTTTAGTGTCTTCCATTGGATTGAATTTGTAGACAAATATTGGTAGAAAAAAATCTCATTTTCTTCATCGTTTGTGATTTATCAGGTTTGGGTAGTGAAGAAGGACATGACTGGGAGTATGAGTGGAAAACGGTGGGGGTATCTATAATCCAGTGTTACAGCTGTGCACACAAGAACTAATTGTGATCCTTAATGTGAAAGTACTTAGGAAATAGAGATGTTGGAAAGTGATTTGGTCATGAAAGTAGAATTGTCAAAAAGAAAGACTATCAATTCTCTGAGGTCCATGAAAGCTGAACTGCTATTTCTACAATCTAGATACTTCCTGTAAGAGTGTAGATGGTGATCTATGAGACTAGAAACTTAAGCATGGCAATGTAATGTTGTTGGAGGAAGCTTCCACAAAGAGGAGAAAAACAGGATGTTACTTACATCAGAATCTGCTTAGCTAGTTCCCTAGGAATGAAGGTGAAGAGTGAGTACATTCAGAAAAGAACATTTACTGCATTCCTGGGAATGAGACTGAGCACTGGACGTGGAGGACTGGAAGAGGAATTGGAGATTTGTAAGTGCTATTCTTGCTTCTCTGAATAAAGTAGCCTGTGAGCACCCAACAAACATGCTGGGTTGGAGGCTGGGACAAAATGAGTTGAGGGAAAAGACATTTTTAAGGGAAGATCTGTGATCTTGTGATCCTCAAGAGACCAGTGCTGGTCTGGAGAGATGACTCAGTGGTTCAGATCACTGACTGCTCTTCCAGAGATCCTGAGTTCAAATTCAGGCAACAACATGGTGGCTCACAACCACAGGTTATTACATCTGATGCCTCTTCCCGTGTGTCTGAAGACAGCTACAGTGTACTTATAAATAATGCATAACTAAATCTTGAGAGAAAGAAAGAGAGAGAGAGAGAGAGAGAGAGAGAGAGAGAGAGAGAGAGAGAGAGAGAGGTGCAGCCTGAGAAGATAGGATGCAGAATGTGTTCTGCTGCAAAGCCTGAAATTAAACTAGGGAATTGGACTTGAAGGAACTGAGAGCTGAGGATCTTCAACTAAACAAGTGTTTCCTGGGTTGGAGTGGTTGTGGGTTCCCAAGCAATCCCTGGTGGAGTTACAGGAAGAAAGCAACTGGAGGGAAAAGAAGAGAGAAAGATCTCTGGGATCCACTGGAGATGGGGCAAGAGAGGAAAGAAGCTACAGCAGGTGTTCTGTTGCGCATCCAAGAACTGACTAAGAGTGAGTTTGGTTTTAGAGGAATAAAAGGAGAGGTGGGAGGTCCATATTTACCCTAACTTTTTTCCTTGCGACAATGGTATTTTTGTTACTTTCAATGAAGTAAATGTTTTACTACTTTTCATAATTTTGTTATTGTTCTTCACTTGTGAACAAGGATCACCACCACTTTCTCGTTTTTATAGTAATCGTGGTATTTTTAAATTTGATTTTAGGTAATGTGATGCAATGTGATCGCTTACTGACAGCTTTTAAAAGTTATGTGTTTAGGTGCCAAGATGAGCAATGGAAAGATAAATTAAATTAGAAATAGGGATGGTGTTGTATAGTATAATATACTGTATAGTATACTATAGGAATATAATACTATAATATAGTATGTTATTATTTCTAACCATAGGAGTAGTAACATCTATCAATGTAGGTTACTGATAGTGGAATACAAAATAATATTTGGGGTAAACATTTGTTATAAGTAGTAACAATATACTTTAAGATAACAATAAAGATGTATAGCCAGAGGAATATTTGATAATTATTAAATATTAGATACTTTATACAATCACATATACTATAATTTTATGTAACTGTCAACTCACTGGTAGTGTTGCTACAATGATTTGAAAAAGGTCACTACCTCTAAAAGAGCACTGGATTTTACATATATTCTAGCCTCATTATAATATTATGGGAGTATAATGGTACATTTAGTGTGTAATTTACTGAACTGTCCATGTGACATTTGCATATAAAGATATATGACTGAACATACTTGTGTCTTAATTTTAATAGTGGAATACTAACAGTAAAATATTATACAAAATTCAGATAGAGTCCAATTAATCATTTTTCTGTTACATAAATCAAACTATAAATCATGTCATATCATTTGCATACTCATTAATTGTGTGATATAATTTATTAAATTCTAATCTGTCTATATTTCAAATGCATGATAATTATTTGAATGCAGTTAGATAATATACTCCAAAATGTAAAATTTAATAAAACTTAATTATGTTGATTTGCCATTCATAACTAAAATTTTCAGTAAAATTATATAATTCACTGGTTTGAGCAAATTTGTAATTATGTGATGGCATCTTTGTAACATACCAAAAACATTTTCTATTGAAAAGTGGTGTGTTATGCCTGTGCAACCCTAACTCCAGATCTTGCAGCAAACACTGATTTTTAAAATTATTTCATACTTCTACCACTTCAGAATATTATATTTAGAATTACATAATGTATAATATTTTCAGATTACCTTCTTTTATTTGTTGATGAACAGTCATGCTTCTTCCATCTGACATGATTATTTATTCAATTTTAATATTAATAATATTCCATTGTCTCAATACTCTATAGTCTATTCACATACTAAACAAAGAGCTTTTAAATTCTTCAAATAAAACTAGTATAAACATCCACATCCATATTTTCATTAGTTTAAAGGGTTTTAGTGTATTCAGGTACATATGGAGCATGAATTATATATGTTAAGTATGATAACTGTGCTTAATTTTGTATGTAAACATAAAACTATCTTCCCATTTAATATAGTCCTTTGTTTTCTATCTGTAAACCATGCTTCTATTGATTTGCAATGTGCTGTGATCGTTTCCAGACATAGGTCACCATTCAGTTATATGTTCAGTTGTTGACCCTAGTACATTGGTATTTTATAAAAGAGGCTTCTATTGAGTGATGTATAAGCACTAGAAATGTATTTTTCATCATTTCGAAATCTCAATTATCCAAGATTGAATGGCTCAAAAAGTTGGATGTCTGATGAGGCCTTCTGTCTCAGAAATGGCTCACTCTCAACAAGGATCTAGATTGTAGAAGAAGCATGTCAGCATTCATGGACCTCAGACAGTTCAACTTTTTGACAAGTCTACCTTCATGACTCTATCACTTCCAGACATTTCTACTTCCTAAACTTTTTCACATTGAAGATGAAACTTTGTCCTTATGTGCACAATTGTAACATCAGTGACCCTTAAGAAACAGAAATTTATTTTGTTGCTTTTCAGGAAGCCACCAAGCCCAAAATCAAGGTTCTAAACTTTGTTTCCAGGAGTGCTTTTAAGGTACAAATTAAAGAAATGTCTTAATGGTAAAAGAGCAAAAAACAAAACAAACAAACAAACAAAAACAAAAACAAAAAAAACTAATAACAAAAAACAAAAACCTGACAGTTGCCCTTTGTCTAGCTTTGGGGTTGTAGACCACATGGTCCAATGAGGAATGTGTGAATCAAAGAATATGTTCAATATTACTGTAGAGTATTCTCAGTAGATTTAAATTCACAATTTTTAACAAGTGAAATCAGGAAGGGGCACTATCAAATCATATCAGGCTTCAGTATGCAAATATAGGAGAAAATAATTATTTGGGACAGGACAAGGTTCCTTGGTGTCTCTGTCCAATGTTCAATTCATGAATATATTTACAAATTTCTTTTATCACAAAGCTAGTTTCTTACATTATTTTTTTCTAAACAATGTTTCTCTATTAAATTTTCCACCAGATTTTGAGCAAGTTTTTTTTTTATTTTTTTTATCTTTATTAACTTGAGTATTTCTTATTTACATTTCGATTGTTATTCCCTTTCCCAGTTTCTGGGCCAACATCCCCCTAACCCCTCCCTCTCCCCTTCTATATGGGTGTTTCCCTCCCCATCCTCCCCCCAACAATCACGTTCACTGGGGTTTCAGTCTTGGCAGGACCAAGGGCTTCTAGTTCCACTGGTGCTCTTACTAGGCTATTCATTGCTACCTATGAGGTTGGAACCCAGGGTCAGTCCATTTATAGTCTTTGAGTAGTGGCTTAGTCCCGGGAAGCTCTGGTTGCTTGCCATTGTTTGAGCAAGTTTATTATACAAGTCTGGGGAACAATAACTAATGTATAATTATACTTCTTTTTGGTTGGTGCAACTAAATACACATCATTCTAGGAAATAGAAAAAAAGATACAGCAGCATCATGTAAACATTTTTTAGGGTCCATTAATGCAAAGATTTTTTCTTTATTGTTATTTAGAGCAATTTAAGTAATTTCCAGAATTTTAGAGTCAAATTCTTTGTTTCTTTATATCCTTTTGTTACTCATTGTCAGTGCCTTTTATAATAAATAATAAACTCATATTTTAAGAAAAGTACAAAGGCAAACACATCTCTATTCCATTTCAACTGAGAGCCACAGACACTTCAACTCTAATAAAAATGGATTAAGATTAAAAGTGGCGATAAAAATCTTTTGAGCTACAGTGATTAAAATTAAACAAGAAAATGCATTTTATAAAAGTATGCACGGAGTTTTAAAAATCCTCCCTACTTACTACTACAGGAAACATAAATTATATACTTTGCAACCAGCTGTAATGGTAGGCATAGGCAGCTGGTCTAATTTACTGTACAGTACTATTGTACATATTGTTTGATGCACAAATTACTTATAATTTCTACAAGTGCATCTTTGCAGTTTGATATTTTTAAGCAACACTCAAAAAACTTGAGAAGTTGTTGACTTGTAAAGAGGCTAATTCTGAAAAGGCTTCCCATTGCTCAACATGTTTTTCCACATCACTGCCTACAATACTCTTATTTTATATGTACAAAGAGTAGATGGAAATACACGAGGGCTTCCAGAGATTTCAGAGAAAAGTTTAGAAAATGTTGATGAGTTTTATTTTGTAACTATTTTTATGTGTGTATGAGCTGTATATATGATGAAGTTTGTGTTTGTGCATGTGTGTGCATGTGTGTACACATTTGTGTAGATTTAGTTTTGGTGTGTGAGTATATGTGTGAAGGTCAGAGGAAAACCTTAGGTATCAGCCCTTACCTTCTGTCTTTGTTTTGGGACACGTATTTTGTTTGGACATGCATACCTCAGACTAGATGACATGCAGGCTCCCAGTGGTCTCGAATCCATTCCTCCCTTTTTTGTCTGAGGTATGGTGAAATTAATCATGACTATTTAGGAGTGGCCTGAGTACCTGCATCTGTCCCCTTATCCCCATATTTTGCTCCAATAAGTCATTTCCCATGCTCCTCACTCCTGGTTTTAGTAGTTAAAGTTTGAAGTATGAAGCAAAGTGCTCTTCAATAAACACCTTCTTATATCCTCATAAATGCTTTTGTCTAGCTTTATAATTTTTTGCCCAGGCTGTAAACTATAATGGCAAATTCTACAAGTCTATGTCCCTCTGTCTCTGAGGTTTCCATTGGGATAATATGTTTGATTCTTTTCTGTTCTCCCTCAGTGAATATCATAGATGTTTGTTATAAGTGGAACTATAAAGTGGACACTATGGCATTTACCTGTCCTACATGCTAAAGGCAGAGGCAGGAGGAAGGCAGTTTGAAGCCAGGCTGGAATATACAGCCACTTAAAACTAACTTAACTGATAATCTGCCTCAAAGAAACAAGCAAGTGCACAGACATTTTAAAATATAACAGTGTGTAAGCAATCATCGACAATTTCTTTCTAAACAATTTTATTCAGAAAGTAAGCAAATTAATTTTGTATTTAAAATATCACACAATAATCAAATAAATATTAATTCACCACAACCCTTGTATGCTATCTGTACTCTTTCTTATACTATAAAGTTTCTCTTTCTCTATACCTTATACCTTCATGACATACCTTTTGAAAGGATTTGCTATTTGATGAGGACATATGTCTAGCCATTTATGCTCTGACTAGACAATTCCAAATGGTTTCAATCCTTGAATAAGATTTTGATATTTTACATGTTACTTCCAAAGAAATAGATTTCTGTCCCTGATAGAGACCTCCTCTGAGTATCAAGTCAGTGGTCTGGCTGATCTGCATGACTTCCCAATATGGATCACAAAGAAATCTCAAACTCAATCAAATATAAAATTTTGTTTTCTGTTCTTTTTATCACTTTTACTCCCAACCTTCATCTTCACTATATCAAAGGAGGAAGATTAATTTCTTAATTTAAAATTTGGAGAAAGGAACAGAGACTGGTTTTACTGTGTTATAATTGTCATGCTAAGGACTGTGTTGTTCAACCAAAAACAGTTTGGTTTCTTGCAGTCCCAGAGTCTAGAAATCCAACATCAAGATACATGCAGGATTAGCTTTGTCTTATACTCCTTTCTTTACCCTAATCCTTTCTTCACCTTGTTTTCTCTTTGTAACTTGCTTTGTCAAAAGTTGGTTTTTGTAGGAGTCTCAATCATAGCAAATTAGAAATTTACTTAAGATATTCAATATAAACATATTTTACAATACTAGTGAAGCTCAAACATATGGGGAGTAGAGAAATACAACCCATCCTATAACATATTCCAAATCTTTCTTATTCTCATTCCCCTCTATCTCTCCAATCACTAGTCACAAATGCAATTATTTATTAAATGTGTGTCTAATAATCTAATTTACGATAAATTTCATGTAGATATCTGCGGTGGTGACTACAATTGTAATGCTACTACAGTGAATCCTTCTTTTGATGGTCGTGATATGAGTTCAAAAATTCGAGTAAGTTTATATGAAAAAATTTGTCTCAGTACTCTTCTGAGCCATGTTTAAATCATGAGCTGTCACATGTCAGAGAAGCTCATGAGCCAATCAGAAAGTGAAAGTGAGGAGTTTTAGTCATATACCACTATAGTAAAAAGTTATATTTAAGCTGCAGAATAGGCCACTAACCTATGCCATTTTATGCTGCAGTACACCCACAGTAGTGGGGATGCCGTAGTGTTGCTGGAACCCTAGCTAAATGTTGGAGCAGTTTTGTATAACCTGAGGCCTGATAAGTAGAAACAAGTAGAAGAATGAATGAAAGACTGAATAAATAGAAACCTACTGGGTAGGGCTATGATGAGGAAACCATCTTCTATGTTATCACTAATACCTTTCTTTAAACACTCTGAGATCTGAAGAAGATCTGTACCCAAGGTCTCAGATATAGACTTTGCACTTATGGTATTATCTTGGCTATGAATGCACTTAAGAGCATGGTTGGGCAGGGAACTTTGACATTCTGACTACGCCCTTTTTTGAGCTAATGACAGGAACTACCTGTGTTCTCTCTCGTGTGTGAAGTTGAAGTAGAGAATGTGGTGGTACACACTTGTAACTTTAGAACTTGGAAAGCAGTAGTAGGGCAATCTTGTGCAAAGTCCACTCTGGGGTAAATATACCTCATCTAAAAAATGAGGTGTTTTTCAAGTGTTTTGGGTTGACAACTAATTATTTAATTTATTTTAAAAAACAAATAATGCAAATATAATTTTAGAACACATTAATTCATTAATACTTGTTACAAATCATTATTACGCTGATAATGAATTTGATGATATTTCAAGAGGCCTATAACAAGAATAGTGAAATCTCTTTGATTACCTTATTAGTTTCTACTTGGAAGGAAAGGTAGGTTTTGATAGGCAAATTAGATAAATGAGAATAACAAATTTGGTTATAAGAGAGTATGCATTATTTTTCTTAATACTTGTCTATGGTGAATATATTCAACCAAACTGAACATTTAAAAATAGGATAAGATTATAAATTCTAAACTACAAAGTATACTCAACAGACATATTTTACTATATTAAATAAGAAATATTTTATTTAAAAACTACAGTCATTTCTTGGTGTATTAACTAAAAATTTATAAGTATACCATGCACAATTATGAACTTTTCTAAACACACAAACTCTGTTAAAATGTCCAGGACTTATGAAGTAATTATATAAATAAGACTGTTTATTAATAAGGAAAATATTAGTGCAATCATTGTCAATACTTCAACAAGGATTACACTGTTTCATGGGTTTGAAAAGTCTTTGTCTTTTAAATCTCCACTTTGCTCAGTGCTTTCTAGCTTTTCTTTTAATCATAAAAATTAAGAATACTAATTTAAATGGTTCTCTATGGAATAATTTGTGGAATAAAAAGAACCCAATCAATGTGCATATTATCATAATATAACCCCTTGTAATCTCTCCTAATTCAATAAAAAATTCAGGAAGAAATCAGTATTTGCAACATGAGCTAATTTTTATTTAATATGAGATAAAGGAAATATATGATCGTTCTTAAATGATTGCTAGCAGATGCCTGGAGAATTGTGATAATTATGAGGTTTGTGAAAGCTAATAGCAGCGGATGTTAAGTGCTTCTGTCAGCAGTGATGGCTGGTATTATTGAATGCAGGTTAACAGTGAGGTTCTTGCAATGATTCTGCCCATCTAATCCTTAGAGACAATACATCTTGCATGCTTAGATATTAACCATTATAATATTTTTAGGTTGTAAATTGATCTAAGAGATGTTAAATACATTTTCATAAACAGATTTTAAAGAGCAAGTGATATTTCACTACTGACAGTCTCCATAATGAGGTGTTATAATCACTTTCATTAAGCATATCTAAAAATCTCCTCTCCCTCAGCATGAACGCCTCTTCTATTTTCTATTATCTAATTGCCCTCAGTTAATCATCATCTTTATTTCTTTTCATGTAAATATTTGTGTGCAGAGATGCACATGTTACACTAACTATTGTATTTTTCTGTGAAGTTGGCATTTCTGCTGAACTGCAAGGCTTCACAATAAATGTGGAAAATAAACCATGAGCAGGTAGTGACAGACCAGGAAATAAAATATTGAATACAGAGATTCAATTTGTAATGAGTCTATACCCCATATGCCAAAATCATTTGGCTACCCATACTCTAAGAGATCCTAGGGAACACTTCAAAGAAACAGATAGAAGGAGGATGAGTCTTTGAACTTGGAGATCCTTTAGAGTGGAAATATAAATTGCCAAAAATCCACAGATGTTCGCCACATGAACAGGTGAAAAAATACTACTTTTTCAAATGCATTCATCAAAGATTCTTTGCCTTTTTGTAATTTCACATTGAATGGGCCAAACTTTTCAGCTGTCCTCAGCTTAAAAATGCTAATCAGCAAAGACAGAGTGTACGACTTCAGTAACAATGGTGAACTAGAATCTCCAGTCTTATCCAGCCTCTTTCTTGGCATATGTAATTTTCTAATTGCTGTTCTTTAAAGCAAGAATTGCAGTTAGAAAAATGTTATCTGAGGACACAGCTCAGCTGAACACCATTTGGCATTTCAATCTTGTTTCAGCATTGGATTGCTGTAATGAACATTTGACTTAAAATTTAGTTTGTCATAATCACCTGCAATTTGACTTATGGCTTATCAGCATGTGTGGATTCCCCTTTAAACCATAATTGAATGATAGGCATACTCATTAGCACTCATGCACATTTCACTGGGGATGTTTTTAATAAAAAACAAGAGCAGAAAAACAGAACAGAAGACATTTGGATGTGTCTGTTTGCTTGTTTGCTTGTTTATATGAAATACTTAACATATTTTGTAGCATATTAAAGTTAACAATGAATATTTGCCCCTTCTTCAAAGTGCTAGACTTAATTCTCTTTTCTATTGTACCAGACTGGACTCAGGAAATTGTCTAGTGAACTGAACATTATGTGCTTGTTGAATGAATGGATGATTGAATGAATGTTTCTATTCAGGTCCTTTGGAACATTTGCTCATTGTCATCAAATGCTTATTTTTTAACCTATTTTTGCTAGTTCAGTAGGTTATACTTGCTCTGACTCAGTTTCTCCACAACTCCAAGACTTGACTGACAAATACCAACTTCCACCATGGTTGTGAAGCATCTTGGCAAAGCCCTCCATCTCATGCTGTTTATCCACCTCTCCAGCATCAGGTGGAGAACAGACATCTGTGCCTGGCCCTGCTGCTTTTCCATGCCGTGAGTGAAACTGCTCCATTCCATCAACATATACTGCTATGTTTGATGGAGGTAGCAATGGTATATAGAAGAAAAGCCACGTTGTAAATTTAACCATGCAAAGGAAAAGAGAAGAAGCCCTTCTTTTCTTTCACATATTCTAAGTTACTGATTTTATTTCCATTTTCTTTCAGACTCAGTGATGCAAGTGTTTTTCACCTATTAAATAAAGTTTGCACATATAAGTAGATTTTGATATTATAATTAGAATGTGAAATTCTTTTGAGAACATGAAATTTTCTCAAGAGAATACCTAGGGATAGCTTTGTTAAGAGAACTTAAAGGGCTTTTAATTATTTCTTTTTGAATTGGTTTGGTTCTTGCTAAAGTTGTGTCTATGTGAATAATAAATAACTCTTGATGTTTGCAATTGAGGAACATAACTTAATTTCATCAAAACAGCATGATGCATGGGCTGTTAATTTCAACGAAGAATATGGTGATACTCAGGCACAGCGATGTGCACTTGCAATCATCACTCAGGAAGCAGACAATCATGAGAACAAAGTTAACTTGGGCTGTATAAAGAATTGCGAGCCAGTCTGGACTATAGAAAGCCCTGTCAAGGAGAAAAAAATATTTAACAAAATGGAAAATATAAAACAAAAAGAATGAAACACTGCTTATAGAAAGAAAATACTTCTTCCCAGAAAGTCCTCTTGCTTCAGTGGCCAATATTGGTATCCACTCGTGTGCAAATAAGAACAGGTACTGGATTCTATTCTATGCCTCCGACGTTGATAGCTCAATCTGGGGCTAGGTCTCCCAACCCTCTAATTGCCCTTATGTCCTTCTCTTTGGTTCACCAAGGGAACAGAATAAAATCATATTTCCAAAAAATGATTATCTAAATATGAATCAGAATTATATTGTTCCAATTGCAAAGAATAGTAGCTATGCACAACATAAACAGAGTAGAATCTCCAAGTCTATACAAAACCTCATGGGCAGGGATTGGTCCAAGTGTCGCCTTTTTCTACCGAAGTCTCATTCTGACACTTAGGTTCATGTCTTCTTCCATTGCAAAGGGTCTTTTGCCTTAACTGTGTTATCCTGATAGTTAATCAGCAGGCCCTTCTCCTTTCTCATAGCCCAGAATGCAGCCAAGTATTTCCCTTTCATGTTTTGATTTCATAAATATAACCATTATATAAATTATTATTTTATTTTTAATGTTTATTTTATTTATTTACATTTCAAATATTGTCACCCTGCAAGTTTCCTCTGCAGAAACTTGCTAGCCTTTCCTTCTTCCTCCCTGCTTCTATGAAGATACTCCCCAACCCAAGCACTCATGTATTTTGTTACTCACTTGTCAAGGACTAACCCTTACTTTAAAAGGGTTTCCCCAGGAAGAGGTATTTGGGAGTGTCAAAAAATGACTTAAAAACAATCTTGA
Source organism: Rattus rattus (assembly GCF_011064425.1). NCBI lineage: Eukaryota > Metazoa > Chordata > Mammalia > Rodentia > Muridae > Rattus > Rattus rattus. The sequence continues at coordinate 114,982,592 of NC_046154.1, forward strand.
GTACAAGTTGACAGCTCTTTGTCTACTCAAGGGAGCACTCCAGACAGCTCTGTAGTTAGCTCTTGGCTCTGCTGTCTACTCAAGATAGCTTTCTGCTACAGAGAGCTCTCAGCTTGAGAAAGCCCTTTCTGCTTGAGATTACTCTCTCTTTGTGAGATACTTCTTGGGTTTTCTAAACAAAATGAGAAATTCTATTAAAAAGAAATCTAAAAGAGCTATAACAGGATACCTTTTGGATTTTCTGACCAAACTCAGATATCCTGCTAGAAACATTCTAAAAGAGGTGTGTTCACTCTCAAAACAGTTCTGTTTGGGTAGATTGCTCTTGCAAACCAAGGCCCAGTCTTTTGTTTACAATTTACAAATCATTATTTTTACTAAATATTCAGTCATTTAATACAGGTTCCCTTTTAATTATTCCACAAATCAGCATTTTATTAACTGAGCTACTTGATTCTTAGAAAAAGACGATACAGACTTTTTTTATTATTAAACTCAACAAATGCATTCAGAGATATGCCTGCCTTCGTTATCACCGATATAACTGGGTGTGATCCAGTCCTGAAATACCATTCCTACCATGTGTGGAACTAAACTTACTCTGTCTCAGGCTGAACTTTAACTTAGAAATCTGCCTGGCATTTTAACTTTCTGACAAGCTGGCTCACTAGTTCAGCTGGCTTTGCTCTTTTCAATTTGTGAAGCCTCTCATACATTTCATATTCCATAGTGGAGAGATTATACATCTGTGAACTCATGTATTCAGAGTTCTTTCCCACAGCCTTAAGGGCTATCCTGGAACATTTACCGTTTTGCTAAGGAAATTAGGCTGTTTCTAATTTTCATAGAGTCATTAACCTTAACAGGAAGAGCATTCCCACAAAAGGAACATGAAACATGCACATTATTATACAAACAAGCCTTATGCCTAGCAACTATCAGCAGTCCTCGAGGCCCATGCCCTGCTATCTTTGCTCCAAGTGTGGGAACTTTGTTAAGCTGTCCCTTCTGCCTAGCATGATTTGGCAGTTATTCACTGAATTATATTATTAATATAATGTCAATATGTATGAAAGTAAAGGAAACATGATTTTTCGTTTCAAAAGTTCAGAATAAATAATATACATAACAACTCTTACTACTCATAATAAATGCATATGTTTCAAAATAGTAAACATAATGGCATAAACCTCATTCTCATTCATATTCTTCATATACATAATTGCAAAAGTATTTTTTCTCCAATTTATTAAGTTGGGTATTTCTCATTTACATTTCATTTGTTATTACATTTCCCAGTTTCCAGGCAAACATCACCCTAACCCCACCGTCTCCCCTTCTATATGGGTGTTCTCCTCCCCATCCTCCTCCCATTACCACCCTCCCCCAAACAATCCCATTCCCTGGGGGTTCAGCCTTGGCAGGACCAAGGGCTTCCCTTCCACTGGTGCCCTTACTAAGCTATTCATTGTTACCTATGCAGTTGGACCTCAGGGTCAGTCTATGTATAGTCTAGGTAGTGGCTTAGTCCCTGGAAGCTCTGGTTGGTTGGCATTGTTGTTCATATGGGATCTGAAGCCCCTTCAAGCTCTTTCAGTCCTTTCTCTGAATCCTTCAACAGGGGTCCCATTCTCAGTTCAGGGGTTTGCTGCTGGCATTCGCCAATGTATTTGCCATATTATGGCTGTGTCTCTCAGGAGAGATCTGCATCCGGTTCCTGTCAGCCTGCACTTCTTTGCTTCATCCATCTTATCTAGTTTGGTGGCTATATATGTATGGGCCACATGTGGAGCAGGCTCTGAATGGGCGTTCCTTCTGCCTGTGTTCTAAACTTTGCTCCCTATTGCCTCCCAAGGGTACTCTTGTTCCCCTTTTAAAGAAAGAGTGAAGCATTTACATTTTGGTCATCCTTCTTGAGTTTCACGTTTTCTGTGTATCTAGGGTAGTTGGAGCATTTGGGCTAATGTCCACTTATCAATGAGTGCATACCATGTGTGTTTTTCTGTGATTGGGTTTCCAGTTCCATCCATTTGCCTATGAAATTCATAAAGTCATTGTTTTTGATAGCAGAGTAGTATTCCATTGTGTAGATGTACCACATTTTCTGTATCCATAACTCTGTTAAAGGACATCTGGTTTCGTTCCAGCTTCTGGCTATTATAAATAAGGTTGCTATGAACTTAGAGGAGCACGTGTCTTTGTTATATATTGGAGCATCTTTTGGGTATATCCCCAAGAGAGGTATAGCTGGGTCCTCAGGCAGTGCAATGTCCAATTTTCTGAGGAACCTTCAGACTGATTTCCAGAATGTTTGTACCAGTCTGAAATCCTACCAAAAATGGAGGAGTGTTCCTCTTTCTCCACATCCTAGGCAGCATCTGCTGTCACTGCAGTTTTTGATTTTAGCCATCCTGAATGCTGTGAGGTGAAATCTCAGAGTTGTTTTGATTTGCATTTCGCTTATGACTAAACATGTTGAACATTTCTTTAGGTGCTTCTCAATCATACAGAATTCCTCAGCTGTGAATTCCTTTTTTAGCTCTAAACCCCATTTTTAATAGGGTTATTTGTCTCCCTGCCATCTAACTTCGTGAGTTCTTTGTATTTTTTGGATATGAGACCTCTATCAGTTGAAGGAGTAAATATAACTAAATACTAAAAGAAAAGGAAAATGAAAACATATGTTTAAGAAATAAATTTAATGGGGTTGGGATTTAGCTCAGCGGTAGAGCGCTTGCCTAGCACGCACAAGGCCCTGGGTTCGGTCCCCAGCTCTGAAAAAAAAGAAAAAAGAAAAAAAAAAGAAATAAATTTAGTAAACCCTTTAGTTTTTTAAATTAAAAGCTTCATTTAAACCATTTTTGTTGCTACTTGTAATACCTACTATGCTGACTTTATTTCCAACTTTTTGATATATATATATATATATATGTATATATATATAATATATTTTTGTTTAAATGTGATTTCAAGGATAACCACTTGCTACTGAATAACCAGTAGTGCAGGGTATCATCCCTTGGGAAGATTATTTTCTACATCTCTGAATATTCTTTAGTTACCAATAATTATTTGTACAGGGGTGGGACTCTATGAACTTTCTTAATTCTGTATTAGTATGTTTTGATATTATCCTTGTTCATGACACATCGAGCAACCATATTGTTAATTTGCCAAAGATGAATTTCACTGTCATTTCTAAGAGACATGATTTTATGGCAGATTTTCTCTTCTTTCAGTTTTTCTAACCTTTTTTTTCCCTACCTTCCAGAGCCTTCTAAGGAAGAGTTATGTTGTAGATGGATCAGTTATACCTGGCTCCCCACAATCAGCTATTCTTAGTATTTTAGCAAATTGTTACTTTCTGTAATTTTCTTCATCTAGAACATTCTTTAGTGAAAATGTGAATATGTAGGTGAGTATTTAGACCTCAGTTAGGAATTATTCTGCTTCACCAAAGTGGTAGTAATGGTTGTGGTAGTTCTTCTCAATGCTAGACGACCTTAAGAATTCTCCTTATTTTATTTAATTTCCAGTAAAATTCTTGAATACTAGCAGATCCTCGGGTAAGGAACGTACTTAATAAATCACTTCTTCATTCATGTCATAATGCTGAAAGCCTTGATCACATATTTATATTTTAACACCTTTTTCTTTCAAAAACTAACTTATCCTTAAATGTTAAATATTAATTATTGTTTATGTCAAGAGAGTAGTGCCTATCAATGTTAAGTAACTTTCCTTATATTTAGATGCAATATAGCATAGCTACAAAGTTTAGCAATTAGCGTTCATTATTGTATGTTGACTGAAGGCTGATCTTGGCTGCCATGTTTCATTGTCTCCCAATGTAAGGTCATTCCATACAAATACAAATTCAGAATATCTTGGTAGAAGACCAGGCTCTCCGATGGCAAATACTAAAATTTAATTAATTAATCAATTAATTCTATTACTTACTACTTCTTTACAGCTTTTAGCTTTCTAACTTTCCTGTACTATATTTTTCTTTCTTTAGTAAGATGTGGTCTTTATAATCTCCCAGGAGTTGTCCTAAGAATAAGATAGTTTAAGTAATGAGAAATGTCCAGCATTATACTTGACTGAAGTCTGGTGATTAATGAATGTTAATTTCCACCCTCTTCTTTTTAATGTTTCATGGAGTATGTATAGAAGTCAGAGTATGCAGTGAAGACATCCACATCATCCACATGACTTTAAAGAATCGAGTGGTCAATAAATGTCACTCATTAAAACAGAGCTGGCTTCCTACTTAATTTGAATGTTACTCAGATTGAGACTAAGAACCTGTCACCAGCTAAAGAAATGTATCCAGGATTGTCTCAGGTTTTATTCTAAGTTATCAGTCACAGGGAGTTGAAAAATGTTTAGTCTATATTTGGAATTCATCTTGAGGTTGTGATAAATTATGATTGAGAGCAGTCCTGAAGCAATGACATAGGTAGCTTTTCAGAAATAAAAATTGAAACAGGAAACCAAGCAGTGAAACTCTATGAACAAGTGTCAAGAATCAGGCTACTAAACACTGGTGCAATTTTGTCCAATAGAGTACTCAGAGTGCATTTCAAATAGAGCATAGGACATGCCCCATATTCCTTATGACAAGGCCTCTAGTCGTAAGGTTAGAATACACAATGCAAAACAATGAATTATAAAAGTGACAGCATTTGCCATATATCTTTGTTATCTCGCCACAGACAAAAATCACAGGGCACTAAGGATTTCAGGACATTGTGTGCTTCTGCACATATATGCAGTAACTTTATTTTAGTTAAAGTGCTTTTTTTCTCTTTAACATGCTACCAAGGAGTATGTACTGTTCAATAACTCACATTTATTTAACATTTTTATGCCATTTTCCAAATGCTATATATATTCATATATTTTCCCAGAAAGTGTTCTGTGATTAACTTCTTCAAATAAACTGTTCATTTTTAGTGAAATGAAATATTTTAATATATTTTAATATATGAAGAAAACAGCATATATTAATATTAAATAATATTTTAGATTAGCATTTAATTCTTAATACTTGTATCTCTTATTTATTAGTTTAAATACATTTTTGATAAAAGCATAAGGTTAAATAATGATGTTTAAAAGGTGTTCAATTTAAGTTATTCTTTCTTTGGTTTGTGTTGCAAAATGACATTTAGAAATAGTATTAATTTATTCTAAAATGAGTTTCTTTGCTCTATAATTCCACATCGATATATAAAATATTGGTAGGCTATTATATTTGTTTTTACAAATTTGGAACAATATATTTTCTTGCATTTCTTCTGCTCTCTACTTTTTATTGCAAAAGCCTTTTGTTTACCTTTTAGAATCATAATAATCTATTTTTTTTCTACAGGAGTGTTAACCTTTGCTGAAAAAAGTCTAAACTAAAAACTTTCCTTGTTTGTCTTTCTAAAAAATATATTATTGAATTAAAAATCTTCAGTATTAAATTAAATATTCTACAAATTGAGCTCTATTAATTATTTGAATAACAGAATATACTAATATTAATTTCGTGCCTTCTTTTTTTATTCTTCTTTTATTGAAAATACATTTCTTTCTTAAATAATATAATTAGAATTTTCCTTCCATCTACTCTTCCAAGTCCTTCCCTTTCTTGCTTTCCTTCTGGATTTACCTATTCCCTTTTTGTTTTTTATTAGAAAAGAATAGGTTTCTAAGAGATAGTAACCAAACATGACAATACAAAATGTAAGAAAAAGTCAAAACTATCTTATCAATGCTGAATAAATCAACTTAAAAGAATAGACACAGGACTCAGAACTCACTCATTCACACACTCAAGATTTCCATAAAAATACTAAGATTAATGCTGTAACATATATTTTGGGGACCTGGTGCAGAGTCATGTAGGCTTTGTGCTTTCTGTGGTAGTTTCCATGAACTCATATGCACTTTACTTGATTGATTCAGAGGCTTTGCTTTCCTCATATCTTCTATTTCCTCTGGCTTTTCCACTCTTTCTGCCTTCTTTTTCACAGGGTTCTCTGAGCTCTGAGGGAACATATTTGATGGGCACAACTCATTTAGGCTTTCCCCATAATGTCGGGATGTACCTGTTTCTACATTTCTGCATGAGCTAGCTTCTCTGATAATGATTGAACAAATCAACAAATATAATGGAATATCAGTAGCAGTCATTTAATTGATAATTTTATTTTTTTAGACCAGTAGTATTTTGTTTTACCCTAAGTCTCTAAGTTGTTTAGTGTCTGGTTCCTGGTTACCCAAGCAGTATCTTGTATGGAATCTGTCATGTGAAGTGTGCGTAAAGTCAAAACATAAATTGGTAGAATATTATTGGAAAACCTATGATACCATCACCCTAACATATTCTGCAGGCAGAACTTTGAATATCGAAGTTTTTGTAGCTAGATTGGTATCCACTGTTTTTCTGTCAGTTGCCTGCAGAGTATCTTATGCTACTAAAGACTTTAGAACTTAGGGATGAAGCCTCAATGTAAGCCCCTAACTCAACTATGTCAAACTCAATGAGTTGTACGGATGTTGTCCTTCACAGTTGGGTCCTGCAAGTAGATATCAGAGAAACCTATTGTCTGAGCAACTGTCTATGTTATTTGGGGATTTGTATGAAATATCTTGGGCCAACAAGTCATTTGAGTGCAACCCAGTAGTCCCCCTTCTGGAAGTTTCATTTGTGGTAAGATACAGTCAAGTTGAGGCTCCAAATCCCCATTATTAGACCTTATTAAGATCACCTTCATATTTTTAGAAAGTTGCCATGAAATAGGTTTCCATTTCTTTCATCTAACGTCCTGAAATTTCAGCTATCCTTGCCTGAATGCCCTCCCTCTACCTTATGTCCCCTCCCACCTGATCATCCCATTCCCACGTGTCCACAGCCCATCTATAAAATTTACTAATTTTTCTTTCCCTTCTTTATTGCACAAATTTCCTATGAAATTCTCAAAAAGCTTGCTAGAAGCAGACATTTATGTATTTTATCACTGTGCATTAGCATTCAGTCTTCCTTATTTTGTGAACATATTACAGTATAATTATACATTCTACTAATTTATCACCATTTCTGTTTGTTTACATAGTTTTGTCATTGTTTACTAAAGAAACAATGACTGAACTTGAACCTGTTTATTGTGAAAATTTATTTTATGTATTTATTTTGTTTGTGTATAGAAGAAAATTATAGCTTCACAATAATGGCACATAGTCAACTATAAAAAGTATCAAGAGTGTTCCTATGTAAATACAGAATTTCACTTACTTCTACTTAAGGAGCACAATATAAAAGCTCTGCTTGTACTATCGGCTACTAAATCCTGGGTGTGCATACTTTCACATTTAGGAACGAGGCATATGGAAAGTCACAATAAACAACATGATTCTTTCCTATTGGAATACTATCCAAAAGAATAAAATTAAGTTATTAAGTATATAAATATGTCATCACATTTTTATTATTTCTATTAGGGTTTTAGTTTTGGCAATGTGAATTCGTTTTATTTTCAGTATTTAAGACTGAACTCAAGGATGCATGTTAGACAGCACTGTACCACTAAGTCATGTCAAATTTCCTGTTTCTATTTTCCACTTTGAGGCAAAATCTTGATAACTAATTCAGGTTGGCTCACTTCTCCTTTAGCATAGCAAGCCTTGAATTTGTGACCCTCCTTTTTTGGCCTCTAAAGCAGTTATGATCAGAGGCCTTTGTCAGTAGACACAACTTATTAAGATACTAGAATATCCTCATAATATTAACATATATTACTGATTTCTCATACTGTGAATAGTTATGCTTAATGCTATTCTGAGTACTATATGGATACATTATAACAGTTCTAGTTGTGGTTATCTTCCTTTGGATATTGTAGAGGTATACCTAGAGGAAGCTATCTTAGATACAAGTTCAAGTTCCCTCTTTCGTGAGCAACAGGTCATTACTGCTCAGTTCTCAACTTTGTAGCTCTTACTTTGATCAGTTGGATTTATAGTTTTCCCTAGTATATGTATCACTTGGGAGTTTTGAAATGTTTGGGGGTGAGTTTATTGAAGATTTCCTATCTAGGTTTCAGTGGTTTCTTCCTTTCCTGCATTTTACCTCTGATTTTCAAACCAGTTCTACAAATGTGGATTCAGTCTTCTCTATCTAAGGCCAACATACCAATTTTCTGCTTGAATTAATGCCATCATCTCTGCACAGTAGGAGGTACCTTAGGTGAAATCTGCACACAGATGAATTTCATATGAAGCAGGATTTTTATTTAATGAACTGATTTCTGTTGCATTTCCAGCTCTTTTTCAGCTAATCATATTTCAGTGCCTTATGAATATCTGTTTTGCCTGCTTTACCTGTGTTAATATTTCAATATATAAACCATCATTCTATGCAGAACGATAATATATTTTAAACTCAGTAAAATATGGACAAGACAACTATTTATACTTCTTTTATATGCAATTAAATGTCACTAACTATTGATATATAAATATTACCATATGAATGATTAATTATCACAAAATATAATCTACTACAAATTAAAAGAGCTTATTTCCAGTTCATTCCCATAAGTATATATTCCCTTTATTTTTAATTTAATTATTTATGTACCTTATATAAATGGAAGCAAAGACAGTATTAGTCGACTTACTTAGCCCAGCAGAATTTTTTTGAGGTTCATCTATACTGTAAAAATCATGATATTTATATTTCATTTGTAAGTTAATATTTTATTGTTTGTATAAGTCACGCAATAGATAATTTAATGATGTTATTATGCTACACTGAGAAGGTAGGATGAATGGAGAGAGTGTGGAAGAAAGTAACTAACACTAAAGATGGTTCAATGAATGTCATGAGAAAATGTTACTACTAATGTAGAAGCTTCCTAAAATATATACATACATTTATAAAAAATACTTTAAAGGGAGACTCTATATTGGGCCAGTGATCATGCTTGACACAAAAACCTACCAAAACATTCAGTGTCAGGAATGGGTTGCATCCTACAGAGTTCTTGACCTTTGAGTTTCGATAGATACTTACCCAAACATGATTTTCTATTGTCATTGCTTTTGTTTGTCCCCCATCTCAAGAATTAACAGTGAGATTCTATTGCTAGAGACAACATGGAGTAGAGTCAGAGAACATGGAGAAATAAAGCAGATATTGATATAGAAGTTTGCTAGAATAAAAAAGGATTCACCAATCTTATGCAGAGGAGAAAAGGATTCATGAATATTATCTATATCCACCCTAGATATTAGTGACACACTGAGTACCCTAGCAAGACAGGTTAATTGGCATAATAGTGGCATGAACATGATAGGAGTAGCCAGACAACTTCAGCTTTGATTTATGTCCCATTTTACAAAATGAAGCCCATATATGGCACTTGCATTGGGGCCAAGATCTTAGATCCTATAGGAAAACACATTCGTATAATTCTACTGAAATGACAGAGTACTAAATTGATTTCTAGGATTTAACACTGCATTTGACACTCACATCTAGGGTTGATAGATTGCTAATATTCATGAATCTTTTTTTTCCTTATGTAAGTTTGGTGAGTCCTTTTCTTGACAATTTCCACATCAGTATCAACTTTATTAATTTATATTAAAGCACCTTTCAATTCTCATCAGAGAACCTTTTTTACATAGTAAATGACAGCACAGACACCCACATATAATCAAAATTGCGGAAAATAAGTGCTTGTAGAGAACTGAGCTCTAAATTGGACATCCCCTGCTTCAAAGTCTCAACAATAGTTATGAAAAGGAGGGTTAAAAGATATTAAGAAGTAAAGGCAATATACAACCTCAAGGAAACTGATTTCCAGACAAAACAGAACAATGGTATATATTGAACTCATAGAGTTACTGAAAGCATACACAAGTCCTGCACCAGCTGAATCCAGATAAAATTTCAGCATGTTGACAGTAAGTGGTCCCAATGTCCTATCGCAGCTTAGAAACTGAGTTTAATAGCTCCTGAAAAAAAGGGGGGAGCAGGTTTTCTTTAAAGTCGTGGTTCCTTGTTGATTATTCATGCTTCATTGAAAGAATTCACATTCATGAATATATGGGTACACAAATTGGACTCAATTGCTTAAAAGAAAAAGAGATCAAAAAGTTAGCTTGGTTGGAGAGGGGCAATAGATCTAGAAAAATTTGTGGGAGAGGAAAATCTTGATCAGAATATTAGATGCAGTTTTATATGGCCTATTAAAGTAAGAATTTTTTCATTTCAACCATACTAAGTATAAAACTGACAAAAAGATAAACATAAAGTGTCAGTATATTTATAATTTTAATTTGATATTTCAAAAAATAAATAATATAGCTCATTTTATCAATTTATTTGAAAGAGAATGATTTTCATCTTTTTTAAAAATGTAAAGTCTTTTGTATCTTGATCACCCTAAATCCAAAGATGTATATAATTTTTCTTCATTTCTTTCTTGACACATTCTAAAAGATACTACTAGAACATATATACTTCTTCTATATGGAAAACTTTTATCTTGAAATCCAAATAAAAACACAAAGGAAGGGATCGATGGATTTATTTTGTGTGGGGAAGACACTGCTTTTAGAATTGAATATAGTCCTCAGTTCCTGGAAAATTGTGAGACACCTTCTCAAGGATTTTTCAAAGAGAGTCTAGATTCCATATCCCTCACCCTACTGCTCAATATATGTGCTCTTGTCAGTCTGCTGAGTTTCACAACAGAACTAAAGTATAAGGTCACATTGTTGAAGATGCTACACACATCACTTACTAGACATCATCAGTAAAGCAAGCTAGAGCTAAATTTGATATTTGCTAGCTGTACATTCAGTGTCTGGGGTGCCATGTAGTTCACTAGAGAAAAGCCTCCATTGTTCTCACCCAGTTGTAAACATTAGGAACCAGAAGACAAAAGTCTAAGGCAGTATCTCTCAATTGTGGAATGAATGTTTTGGTAACCAATACCTCTCTGGCTGGATGTGAGACTCACTCTAATGGACAAAAATCATACCTGTCACTGTAATCCCTGTCAAGTCATAGACCCAAATGGCAGACTTATTTCTTTATTTTCACTTAGCTGACATGGGATAAAAATGTTTTCCAAACATTTAAGGTTATATCTATATACAAAAACTGTGCCCAGCTATTCAGAAAGCTTATACAATGGTGAATGTACCAATGTATCCATGCACACATACACACAAGATTAAAAAGAAAATTAAACCATTAAAAAATGAATCAAGTTCAGTTGTCATCATGGTGAGTGATTTTGTTAATTCCCTTGCCTTCAGGCTGATGTCTACAGAGCAAGTGTGTCTCATGAGACTGAATTTTAGTCCAGATTCTGACTTTCATTAACTTGGTAATTGTGACTGAAATGTGTTTTTAATGCTTTGGATAATTTATTTCTAAAATAGAATATTAATGATAATGTTATTGTAAGTCTGTGTGGGTAATTTTGGGATGGCTTTGTAAAGTTTTATTGAAACAACTTTAGTACTATTATAGAAGTCTATTTAACTTTTAGGAAAATGTTGATATTACAGCAAAACTAATATCCAATTTTGAAAGCATGTACCTTTAAGTTTTTAGTTAATAATGCAGCAATGGTACAAAAATATCACAGTGGACAATTCAAGTGCAAGTGCTAAATAGTTGACACAAAGTTGCTTCTAATATGTTCTAGTGACCTCATCTCCTTGTATTTCATGCTATTTCTTGTATAACTTCTTAAAGTAGTGAGAAAATTGGCCCTTGGTTGTTAATCAGTTTAACAAATATGTACAAAACTTGAGAAGTTTTCAACGGTGATTAATTTCATTCCTTTGTATTATTATCAGGGGCATTATTGTTTTTTAATTTTGATTTAAAATGTATTATTAATCCATCTTTTCTCCAAATGACAAAAGGAAAATCTGGATGATTATTTAACAACCAAGAACCACCAGCTGGTGCTTCAGACTGGTGTAAGTCACCATGTGTCAGCACTACATCCTACCATAAATCCTTAAAAATGAGAATGCAAAAGGCAAATTCAGTTCATCATGCCTTTGGAGATGAGCCACAGAAAAGCATAAATATTTCAGTGCTATAACCAGAAACTAAGAAGATGGTTAGGAAGCAAAGAATGTCAAAAAATCAGTATACATTAATTAGTTTAAAGAATTTATGTGACTTCCATTAAAAGTGTCTTATGAATGTGTTAAGATAACACGTTTAGAATTTAAATGTCAACATTACTGATTATTATTGTCACTATTATTCTAACTAAAATGATGGAATAATAATAGAAATATTCAACTGAGTGAGTGTAGAGGGGAGCAACCAGTGTACATTAAAGCATTTAGACTGTTTCCTTATGTTATTTTCAGACACTGTCCCTGCATTATTGGTTATCTAAAGACAATTATACATGTATCAACCAGCAAATAATTTATTGCTTTTACTATTTCTGAGGGGTAGGCTCCGCTACTGACAGCTAGATCCTACCAAAGCTGGCTGGCTCTAAATATACTTAGTGCAATGTTCGTTTTATTTCAGACTTAACACAGAACTATAACATCACAAAAGGCAGTGATACATTTTGAGTAAATTTTTATTTTGGAAACTAATAAAAGCAGATCCTATGCATTCCTCAGTTTATTCATTGAGTCTGAGGAAGAAGATGAATATGTTCTTTTGTAGCCTGTACTTGGCTGAAAGAAATTAGTTAGTAAGGTCTGAAAGTAGTGTGAAGGAGTCAAAAAGTCCTGACATTTTCCCTCCTTGGTCCATTAGACTGTCTCTGTACTCTTAGTGCTTACTCAGAGAACTAAGACATTTTCTTTTAAATCCGTGGATGTCTGTGCTGCTTTGAGAAACTAGGGACAGATGATATCCTGCTCATTCTGCCTCCCCTATAAAGTTGCATGGACATTACACAGCATAAATGAATAGATCCTCCTGTCATCTTTCCGCCCCTTTGTTAAGATGTCATACTCTCTTTGAGAGCTCTATGACAAGAATGTAGGCAAGCATGCATGGAATAAACATTCAGCAAGCTCTTGCATATGATTTTATATTATAATATTTTATACTGATTGCTATAATTGTAATGAAATGTAAAATATTCTTTTATTGCATGATAGCTTCTAATTCTGAGAGCAGGGAAAAGGGTAAAGTTGATTCTCAGTTGTGTCATAAAGAGCTAGAAAGTGGAAGGCTCCTGTGGTTGGCTTGACCTCATGTAGATATTATGAGTGGTATGAAATATGACTACTCCAAATGAATTATTTACATTTTCAGCACTCTTTAGCAATTTAAATTATATCTTACTATTCATATTTCTTGTCTTCAGGAACCTTGTTTTTATCTAAGTGATAAAATAATAGGAAGACAATTTAAGTGAAAAAATACAATTATAAGATAGGTTTCTTTTCCTAAATATACATTAACTATTAATGTTTAGAATTCAGGGTACCATCTCTTTTGCAAACAAATAAATTTGATATGCCTCATAACTGGGTTAACTTGGAAGATAGCTGCATTATCGAGTTATCCCCTAAAGTATCCTAGTGGTTCCTTCTTTCTTCCCCTTCTTTATTCCTTGCTCAGTTAAAAATATTCACTTTCACATTCTAGTTTATGCCATCATGAAGTACCTGGCCTTTCTATTTCTGTTTGCCCATAACACCTACCTTGGATATTGGCTTCTAAGAATGGATAGTAGCTTTTTCCCCCCTGAGCCAAGGTTTTAATAACATCTACTTTTCGTAGGATCTTTAACAACACATCTGCAATATGTTGACAGTGGAAATAAAGATGAGGAACATATAATAGTGTTTTGAATCAACTATATGTATGATAACTTATTACCTTGCCTGATCTCAGATCTGACAGTTTAGAACATTCTAGCAATGCATAGTCAAAGAGGTATTCCACAGGATAATGGAGTAAGAATAGAGACTAAAATCAAAGTTGCCTGTGTGCCATCATATGTACTTGGAACAGGACTCCTTGCTTGTCATAATCTTTCTCAATTTCTTTCTTTTCTTGTCTCTGTATGTCTCAGGACTGGTACCTTCCCTTAATCTTGTGTACGGCAGCCCCCTGACATGTCCATGTGAATACCATCAGTATATTCTTCCCCTGGTTAGAAAGAAATCAATGTATTTCTCTGTGATGTATTTCTGAGCTTTGGCAATGAACACAAAAGAGAAAAGAACTCCATTTGTCTCCTTAAGCATATTGGTGACAGAACCTGGGGAAACAAAGTGATAGAATAGGTTGAAATTGAGAGTAAAAGTTCTTTATGAAGTACAAGAACTGAGACAGCAGCTCTTAGTCATAACTGAATGGGAGGAGCCCACAGGATACTTCCATCTGCCTTCTTTGCTTTTCGACAAACATTTAAACTTGATGATTATAAAGCACCTAAAGTGCAGGTCAGTGATGCAGATTTTGTGTTTTACAGTAAGGTTTGTTAAGGTAAACCCATAACCAGTTTAAACACTCTAGTTTATAGCTCATTATTGATGCACTACAGATCATGGTGTTCAGTATTAAAATAATGGAAGTAAGAGGACCCATCATTTCTGTATACAGCATAGTCAAAGAGAATGTTTTGAATGCTAATCTTCTATCTCCTTGACTATTTTCTAAATTCTTCTCCTTCCCCCGCCTCTTCCTCCTCCTCCTCCTGCTCATTATCATCATCATCATCATCATCATCATCATCATCATCATCATCATCATCATCATCATCATTATTTTTCAGATAACTACATTGAAGGTGAATTCACTCAAATTAGTCACCCTGCCCTCCCAAAGAAAAAACTCATAAATTAGAGAGTTAGACCTCAAATACAATCCCTGACATGCAAGCACAAGATTTTTAAGCTCAAATACTTCTAAATTTTTGTTTGTTTTTTTCAAAGCCTTCTTGATTTCTACTGAAGAACAAAACATTCACTTCTCAATTACTTGTATCTGATCTTACATACTTGTATAGATCTTAAACTCTGCAGAATTTATGATTGGCTGTTTAATATGGATAAGTTTATGAGGAAGATTATATGATAGTAAAGGAAAGCAGGGATACTTTGATGGGAAGTGTCACTCCTGAGACCTGTAAGGAGGAGAGGCAGAAAGACTAGTAAGACTTACTTTGCTTTTAAGAAAAATAATGTCATCACTCTCCAAAATGACAACTTCAAAATATTTTAGGGTCCTTTCTGGTATTTTAATAAATATTATGTTCCTAATTCTAGAGAATGAAGCATTAGATATTACTGTATGTTGGATCAAATATTCAAGATAATACAACATAGAGATAAATTAATGTCTGGAATGTCTTTACCTATTACATAGTTCCTTGCTGCAGGAAGAAACCATTACATGAAATATATACCCTCAATATCTTAAAGTTTTAAATAATTCAAAACAATAAATAGTATGAATTATAAATTATAGAATACAGTGATTACAAATAAATTGAGGTATTCAGTCATAGTGGCATTAGAGAAATGGGATTAAAGAAATTTAGAAAAGGTGGAGATTAAATAACAGTATTACAGGATGTGAAGAGAGTTACAAAAATATTAATTTGCATGATTCTTTAATCTGATGAATGAACAAATTTAAAACTTACTACAACAAGGGGCCAGAGAAGAATGACTCCTGAGATCAAATGCATTCTGTATGGCAGTAGATGAGGACTGGTGGGGTAGGAACCCCAGGTTCAGTTGTTCTCAAACTTTCTTATGTTGCCATGCTTTAATAGAGTTCATGGTACAATGATACCAACAAAAATTAAATATTAAATTATTTTTTTCTACTTCAAAATTGAAATGTTGTTACTGTTATGAATCCTAATATAAATATTTGTGTTTTCTGATGATCTTATGAGGCCCCTGTGAAAGGATCGTTTGACTCATAAAGAGGTTGCAACCCAGAGATTGAAAGCCACTTCCCTAGGGGCTGAAGAGTTACTCATGTTGCCCAGAGCTTTCTTTTGTAATGTTAAATGACAGTCTATATTTATATATTGCTTGTAGTTACCATTACATTCTGATCCTTGTATCTAAAATAAGTTAAAATTAATCAGTTACATTGGCTACTTGACCCATCACAGTTAAAGAAATGCGGTAAATACAATTAGAGTTCCCTTGAAATTTTGAGAGACAGAATTGATTCAAATCTGGAGTTAGGCAGTGGTGAAGAGCAGATTGTTTATGTCAATATTGTCAGGGGTCAGAAATTAATTTATAATTCATTCCAGTTCAAATACTGACACCATCTACTACCTTGCAACAGTGATAGGAGATAGAAATTTGTGGATGACTTAGTCTTAGATGAGATCATAAAGGCAGAGCCACTTCAGAGTGATAATAGTGTTTTAGGCAGAGGAGGAGACCATCTTGCTCCCTTTGCTCCTATTCCTCTCTCTCCTCTTCTCCCTCTCCTTGCAGTCCCATATAAGGCTATAGAGAAGAACAACTTAGCACTATTCAGGGAATGGATTCTCACGACAGCCTGGCCGCAAGGGCTCTGTGATCTCAGATTCACCAGTCCCAGAATGGTGGACAACTGAAATCTGTTATTTTAGCTGTCACACATATGGTGTTTCATTAGAGTAGCCTGAGCACAGTTGAAGTTGGTTTAAGAAAGAACAGAGACATAAATGATGACATAGCCTCTGTTTGAAGCACAACCAGCCACTGTTTGGATAATTGGGTCTTGAGGATGTTGATGGACTGTAACATAATTTCCATAGTAATTTTCAGGTGACTATATGAAGTCAACAGAGAGGTTTATGCAACAAAGTACCCTTGACATCAAGATAACCTAAAAAAAATGAAACTCAGATTATTTTAGGGACACTATTAAATTTTGAGAAATGAGAAAAGAATCATAAGAAAATATTTAGAAATACTATTATATTATGTCATTATTATATTTAAAAAATATTACATCAACACTTCCAATACTTATCCATGATTTTAAGAACTCAGCTACAGATCTAAAACTCTCCCTAGGGAAATGGAGAAAATTCAAAAGGACTTGAAACAAGAATATTTTCTTTTAGTTTTGAGCAGTGTTAAATATTTCCCCTAAGGAATTTTCGCAGCAGTAGAACATTATTTTTTAAATTAATTTTTTTCATTAACTGCTTGTTTCCTTTGAAAGGGGAGCAGCTGCTAGTACTGGCAGACTTTTTCCCAAATCTACGAGTGCAAATCAAGAACCATTTGTTTTGTGGATGATCTACAGTATGACAATTTGTCTACAAATATGTCACTGCCTGTTTTCTTCGGTACATGTCAATTGGATTTAGTTCTCTTTTACAGACAAGAGAGTAATGCAATCTTACAGCATAGGTGCCTGCTGCCTGGCTTTCCAGCCTCTCTCTCAACTTTCTGTTGCTACTGAGAACCACAGGGAGTGAGAAGCCTCACACTGAGCTGAGTAAGGGCTTAACAGGACCAGAAGAGCTATAAAATTAGAGATGTAGGCTCTCACAGAGAGAAGTGAGAGCTGTTCACACAGTAGCAGATATTTCTGTACAGTGCTTTGATTAAGTCTTGGAAGAAACTTAATAGACTACCATTTACGCTTAGAGACAAGTGCTGGGGTGGGGGTGGAGATGGGGTTTCCCCCTTTTCAGCTCCGTCTCTACTAAACAGCTGAGGCGTGCATTAAAAGATGATCAAATTAAAAGCTTATTCAGCATTTACCAGGTTTCCTGGGAAGAAAAAAAATTCCGCTTCAGCTTACTTCTGGTAAGTGTACTCTTCCATGTGTCACATTCTATCAGTCCCAGTGCTTAGTAATATAAGTATCCATACTCCTTCCCATACTCGGACACATCACTCTCCTGTCATAGACATTAGCAAAGCTGCCATATAACCAGAAGACTGACCTGAGCACCTGAACCGAAACACTCTCTGGGCTGTTTCTATTGTGTATGGATGAATTACTGTGACAAATCCTAATATTATTATTTTGTGACAAATGATGAATGTTCACTCTTATAAAACTCAGAGCCAGATTTAGACCCATGGTAACAGTCTCTTTTCCATTTTTTACAGGTATATTTTTCCTTTAAAACTGAATTACAAGAGGACAATGGAAAACCTAGCAGAAATTATTTCATAGAAAAAATAGGAATGGGGAATATACTGACTTGTCACATTAATACTTGCCTGTACATTAATCAATATATGTGTCTGTGTGTGTATCTCTCTCTCTCTCTCTCTCTCTCTCTCTCTCTCTCTCTCTCTCTCTCTGTGTGTGTGTGTGTGTGTGTATGTGTGTGTGTGTGTATGTGTGTGTCTGTGTTTGTGTGTGTGTGCATCTTAAAAATCAAGGGCAAAAGTAAATTTATGTATGGAAAATCTGAATAAACATACTGCACAGTAGCCCTATCTTTAGGAACCCTCTGCTGTAATTCTTAGCCTCTCTCCTGTGAACAGGAAAGCAAAAGGGAAAATAAACAACAGGGATGTCAAGGGTTACAAAGATCAAGTAAGTCAATTGTCCAATAGCAAACAGACACAAATGTTCCTGAAAGAATGATTACAGACAGGTCAAGAAAAGCCTTCTTTGAAATTTCTTAGACATCAGATGACTTAGGTATTAGATATCAAATCTCCTTCCTATACTGCCTCCTGGTGAGGACAGCAAGAAGACACTACCTCTGAGCTTCTTCAAATCTTTGGAAGAAAATAACTAAGCACATCTAGAGTGTACTTAGGATAAAAGACAGATCTAAACAATGGAGCAGGAGCCATTCAGGAAGAACTGTGCAGGAGAGAGATGGAAAGCATTTCTATCAAGAAAACAAGGAATGCTAAAAGAAAAAGTGTGAATAAAGTTTATGAATAAGAAAAATGACTTTGAAAGACAATTTTTTGTCTTGGAAGCTTAAAGAGATTATAACAAAATTAAATTTGATAATTAACATAAATAACCATTCTGGAAATTCCAGCACCAATGTTTATTTTAACTTCACCAAAAAGACAAAAGAGAAAATCTTCGATAACATAAAATGATAGAAAATCCCTAGTTTACAGGTGGTTTGAACAGAGTGACTGAAGACATACGTGTTAAGATCACTCATGCATATCCTTTTCAATGAAAAATATTTGATATTCTAATAATCGTGGATGGGATTAGAAGAGAATATCCTTTAACTTCTCAGAGGAATCCTTATAGTTCCGTAACAATAGAGTGGTAAGACATTCAGTGTCAGGCACTATTAACAAAATTCTGCTAGACCAATGAACAATCTCCATTCAGTGGTAGGAGGCTGCAACCTGAAAGATTGTCCACAGCAAAAAAAAAATAAATAAATAAATAAATAAATAAATAAATAAATAAATAAATAATTTAAAAAAATAAAAAAGTAAAGTACATTAGCAGGGCATGACATCAGCCCTTTTTGTATTTGGATCTTAATTAATATCAAGCGGCAGAATGAAACAGTTGAAACAGAGGGACATAAAGGAGTAAGAAAGAGATTAGAGGAATTGGGCATTAACAAGTCTGGCTATGAATCAATGCTTAGGCAACACTTCTTGTTTTGGTTGAGAATTTGGTGTATGGTCTATATTTTGATCAGCATGTTTGGTATGGAAGCATCCTGTGGAATTCTGAGTTAGTACTATGCAATGTTTAAAAAACTTTTCCTTCCTCTTCTACACTGAATTTCAAAGAGAGTTGTAAGTAAAGAATCAAAACATAAAAGTGACTTTTGCTGAGGCTGGATTTGAAGCACTGGGAATTAGTGTATTAGACACTCTTTTACATGTATATGAAATTATGTACCAGAAATAGATTTTTAACATACATTCAAGAGATTGAACACCTAAATGTCTTTAAGGCAAGAAAGATAAGTTATGAACATTTTCATTTATAGGTTGAAAATATATATATGTAGGTAGACTTAATTATAAATAAAATACTGGAGTATGGAAACATTTTTAAAAGAAATTTCTTTCATGAACTTAGTGTTTGGAAATTCAAGTTGAGATCTTGTGAGATTCTGTGTATGTGTCATATCCAGGCAGAAGGAAAATAATATGAAGGAACATATAGGTACTATATTTAGCAGGCTTTAAGAAAATATATCAATTCCTGTAAAATGCACAAAATGCAATACCATACCAACTTTCAATTAAAATTTACCTTTAAATGTTCCATCACACTGGAGCTGCCACATTGTTACCATTCCTAGCACAGGACTATTTAAAAACACATTTCACCTACATCTAAACTGTAACAGTAGCTCAAAAAATTCACTTCTATTTCCTATCTCAAAGAGTTACTGTACTAGATGACAGTCTGAAATGAATAAATTTGATTATGGCTAGAATGCAATGTTTACCACAGGAGAAAAAATGCTGTCACTCTGAAACACACACAGAGAGAGAGGGAGGGAGGAGGAGGGAGGGAGGAGGGAAGGAGGAGAGGAGGAGGAGAGAGAGAGAGAGAGAGAGAGAGAATGACTTTTAGAGATTTATATTTGGTGATTACTTTTCAACTATTTTTCCTAAACAAAAATACTTTCATGCTGATCAAGTGGACCAAGCGATCAGACAAAAGAACTTGTAAGGTCAAATGAGCCGAAACCCCCAAACCCTATGAAACTCAGAATAGAGCATGGTAGATGTGGAGTCAGCTCTCTGCCAAATTACCTGCTCTGGAACACATAACCGCAAAACCCCACAGCAAACATGTAGCATAAAATCCTGGAGTTCTCCATGCTAATGAGGTATCTAGATAGGTCTCAATTATACAGTCAATGAGTCTATAAAAGGTACAATCCCTGGTTCATCCT
This sequence comes from Rattus rattus, assembly GCF_011064425.1. Classification (NCBI taxonomy): domain Eukaryota; kingdom Metazoa; phylum Chordata; class Mammalia; order Rodentia; family Muridae; genus Rattus; species Rattus rattus. The sequence continues at coordinate 115,003,444 of NC_046154.1, forward strand.
GAGTAAGATGCACACATTTACACTTGCCATGAAATGAAACCATTTGGACAAGCAGGGATTGTCTGTTCCTTGAGGATTGCTGTAGGGGGAAACCTTCATCCAAGTTAGACTCTCAGAGAAGGCTTTCTCTCCTCCCAGACTATGTGTACTCTTGGCACACACTTGGAACCAACCTTTTCTACCCCCATGCTGGGCTCAGCCATCTCCTTCCAACCTGGAGGAGATACCCTGAGGGGAAACAGGGACCTGAAATCCTGTTCCCAACTCCCAGCTGACACCCAGTACCTGATACCTACCTCTGAAGTCTGAAGCACATCGTTGTCTAGGCTTACTGAATTAGATTTTGAGGGCTCCTTCTTCAAAGATTAAGAACAGAAACTATCCATGGATTCAAGGATGACTCCCAATAACAGAAAACCGGAAATTGATTTCTACTATTTTCTCAGTACTGCATATATCTTCTAATAATTTTGTGTCAGTAATAATAAATAGGCTATTTGTACACAATTTCTTATTAAACAGTAGGCAATTATAGAATAGACAGAATTCTGAGGATCGTCTAGATGTCTGAGGTTAAGTACTAGTCAGTTTGTGTGTCAAATATTTTCATTTTCAAGAGAATACATATACATATTGAGAATCTCTCCCTTATTAAAATAATATGCTCTTGAATGTGAATGGTAAATGGGAAAAAAAGGACAAGAGGTACATTATACAAGAATAGACATGGAATTAACAGATCATCGCATATTGTATCAATCCACAAGATAACATGTAACTTCTAACCCTCACTTTGCAGCTTACTGTGCAGCACTTGGTGTAAGAAGAATGTACTTTTAAGCTTCAATTCATATAACTCTAAAAGTAGAATAATTTTCAAAAGGATGTTAGAGCAACTAAATAAGAAATTCGAAGCTATAAAACTAATGGGGACTTTACACAAGAAGGTACCAGCCCTTATTCAGAGTTTAATGCCAAATTGGAAAATTCAATGCAACAGAATCCTTCATGGATTCCTTATACAAAGAGCCATGAAGTGAACCATAAACCTTCCTCTCTCAGTCTATGTCTGTTCTTAGTATTTAATAAATGCATTGTTCTCCCAAAATTTAAAAAATGTCATTTTTGTAGCAAATACTAATTAATACCTTCTTAGAAAAAGATGTTAAGACAGTAGTACATTATGGTGATGCAGAACATAACTTGGAGATCCAATTTTTTTCTATTCTAATATGGTAATAAAATATCTAATGTCTCAATTAGCCTAAAAAAATGTAATAAACATTTATTCTAGAAAATCCTAAAGCAAGTGGCAAGATAGAGTGAAGTCTCAGTCTCTGTAAGGCTCTGAGCGTTTCACATGACATCAGACCTGGACTGCCTAGGGTGATGGAGTCATTAGTAAGTGCAGTTCACCTTTCATTTTCTGATTTCTATTAGTTTGTAAAAAGGATTTTACATTTGCATTTAAATAGGAAGGTAATGTGATAAAGATTTCAATTAAAAGGCTGTCTGTTTGGGTTAATTCATTTTTAATAGGAACAGTAAATATTTTTTAGTTGATACAGCTCTTTGTGCAAGATCAGCTCCCTGTTCTTCTTTATCTAGGTATGTCAGGGAGAGCTCAGTAAAGACCATCATACTGTCAGCCTCCGCTCTTTAAGAAAAAATTTCTTATTTTCTTCATTGATTTTTTCCCCTCTTTTCTGGTTTCTTTCAGAAACCAGAGAAAGAACATTTTTTAAAAATCTACCTTAGAATGCTGTTTCACTCTTAAGTTCACTGTGAAGAATAAGTTGCTTTACACACACACACACACACACACACACACACACACACACACACACAGTAAAACTATTTAATAAATGATTTCAAGCAAGTATATATACTTATAGACATTTTTGATATCATATTCGATGGAATGAAAGAACAATTCTATATTACCCAGAAAGTTTGTCAACGACTTTAGAGCTGATTCTGTACATATGAAAGAAAGTAGAGGAGTATCCTATAATAAAAATTCCTATATTACTGTGTTGTGCCATATTTCTTTTTTACTTGTAAAGTCATATATATATACATATATATATATTACATTTATTTATTTACTTATCTATTTTTTGCATGTGTGTCATTTGGGAGCACATGCACATGTACAGGAACCATGGTGCACATATAAAGGTCAGAGGATAACCTAAAGAAATCAGTTCTCAAATATATGGGTCCCAGGGATCTAGTAGTGGCATGTGTTTATTCAGTAAACTCTAAAGCCAGCTCTTCCAACTTTAGACATTGAGATGTTGTCTACTTTGCTGATGAAATTCTAAGCAAATTCATGAAGCTTTGAGGAATCTGTTCAAAATATTTTATATTAAATATAGTATGCCTATAATAGTTTTAGTGTCAATATTATATTGCTTTGCTAATATTCATACATGTGAAGCTCATAGAGTATCATGTTTTAACTTGCTTTCTAAGATAATCATTTTCTTTTCTTACTTTTCAAAACCCTAAAACATTTTGCGCTGGACATCTTGTTTGGAAGCAACAGAATCTGAGCATTTAAATAATGAATTGAAGCATTTAATTAATATGTTCTGGCTTCCTGCTGACAGAATCTCATGGCAGGGAGTAAATGGATTAAGTTTCTAGTACACAGGCTAAGAAATGGTTTAGCAGTTGGTGTGTTGTTCTCAGGTGTCTAGTTAAGGAAAACACAGGGGGCCAATTGAACCTTTAAAAATGTTATCTTTGACTAGAAAGATGTCAGAAATTCAGGGGGATTTTCCTCAGCAATCCTACCAAGAATTCTTGCCGTTTTGGTTCGGAGACTTAGCTTTTTAATAGCCAAGCTCTGAGATCAATTTCACTTTCAAAGAAAGCGAATGTATGTGTGCAGACCTCAGTCGTACAGACAAACATGGGAACCAGTTAGACTCATGCAATGGATACATTTGCTCATCTTCCAGAGGAGTCTGAGATGGAGTTTCATCGTTTTCTTAGGAACATCAAAAGAAGTTCTAAGTTACTTAGACTTCCATCTTCCTAGTTTTACGAAAAGGAAAAAGATATCCCGGGAACGGAGGAAGCATATTTACAGATACAAACCATGAAGGTAGCCAAGGAGTGGGGTCAGGCTGTGGCTCCATGCACCTATAAAGTCATTCAGCACGTTCTGGACTTCTTCTGTAGTCACAAGTTGGCTCCACGTTGCTGTTAAATGTCAGTATAAATTTGGATATTACAAATTCTTTAAGACACATTTACTCCTCTTCATTTCTGTGAGAAACTTTTCTTTCCTTTCAAAGATCGTTTGTTACAGACAATGTCTTTAGATATCTTTCTACCTTGTAAAACTTTAATGCGAATCATTTCATCTTCCCCACCCAACCAAGCTTTCACCAATGCAAAGGTCCTACTGTGTCCTCTGGACCTGGGGAGCAGGAACTGAAGAGACCTATCCTGTGTGTTTCATACTTTGTTTTCTTTTGGTTTGTTTTTTGTTTTCTGTATTCTTTTCTTTTGTTTGGTTTCTTGTCACTTTCTTTGTCCCAATTGTAAATTAGCTCAGAGTGTGGGGTTATAAAATAGCATCCCTATCAGTGGGTTAGAAATGCCGCCAACTACATTAGAAAATATCTAAGTAAACCCCCTTTCCTGGTGATCTTACTAGCCCAGTTTTGGTGGTGGGCAGTGATACAATCTCTTTGTAAAAAAAGAAATTGTCTTATTCAATTAGAAAGGTAAAAAAAGAATTATTACTTTCCTTTCTCTCTGAAAAAGGAATGGACTTCATATTGAATGTGTGCTTGCTGCTACTGAGATTTCCTTTAAATTATGATTTAATTTTCTTTTATCTAATAAAAATTCATTTAAAAAGAGGTAGTGATTGAATGAGAGATCTGACCTATATTAATTTGGAGAAGTAGTTTCCTACAAGTTAAGACACACAAACACATATATACAAATCTATTGATATAAGCCCAATAAATATGTATATTACTTATACGTATAGACACAGAGGTAAAAAATGTAAAACATTGCAAACGTGTTTTGCAACTGGCTTCATTTTCTTGTATTATATTCAGTTTTAGTTTTGATTGTGTTATTAACTTCTGCTTGATACTTTTAGAATGTTTGTGACAAACAGAAAAAGACTACTGAACTAAGTTGGTTGTATTTAGCTATTCTTTTCTTTTTAAACAGAAGCTATTCTTTTTCTGAATTTTAACCAGAAGGGACAACCAGTTTGGACTCAACATTCAATGAATATGTTGGAGCACCAGTTGGGGGACCCCCAGTGAACTAACTGTCTACAATGGGGGAAAGGGGGACAAGGGATGTTTGCCGGAAACCGGGAAAGGGAATAACATAATGTACATAGAAATACTCAAGTTAATAAAAAAAAAAAAAAAAAAAAGCTAGGGTTGAATTTCTGCTTCTAGACGTGTTAAAGGACATGTCATGTCTTCACATTCTTGGAATTCTTAATAATTTCTCAGGTTGTTTACTGGATTGGCCTAAGCTCTATATGGAGTTCTCTGAATGGGCTGATTCATGCTTGGTTTGTTCTGTTGTTGTTGTTGTTGTTGTTGTTGTTGTTGTTGTTTCCAGGCATACTCTAGCACTTACCGCATCTGATTTGATTGCAGTGCCTATGGAGACATGCCTAACCAGACAACTGTGCACACCCGCACACTGATCAATGCTCTAGCTTTGTTCATATGACCAAAATCTAGTGAAAAGTAGACTCACTGAGAGCTCTGAACTTCAACGTCAGGAGCTGTGGCTAACATGATTTAAAACTTTCATGTATTATAACTAATTTCTTTACACTTTTAATCTTCAGCAATATGAACACTGAGTATTTTTGTTCTCTTTGAACATTTGGAACAGAAACAGAATTTATGCATATGGATGAGGCACTGTGTATGATTTCAATGATGTTTCCATTGTATGCTTGTCAACACTGCTATCTCCTCGGGCATTTATCATTTCTGTATGATGAAAACAAATAAAAACCTTTTGAACTAGATTATTAAATTTATGTGGTAAATTACCACTCTACATTCACAGCACTGTATGAGGGAGCCAGGAAACTGGCTTCTCTCACTTGCTCTCCTCTTTTCTCACTAGTTTTTTTGTAACTATCATTTGACTATCAGTTTGTATGAGATGAACTTTTCAATATTCACCTCCAGCAAGGTCAAGTGTCTCTTGTCAATCTAGACCAATCTTGATTCTTTGAACTGTAGTTCTCTAGTTTCAGGCTAGCAGGGTGGCTTAGCAGTATATGCTTGCTAGCAAGCCTGGGGCTCCGAGTGCTGCACCAGATTCCCATACAAGGGAAGCAGAGAATAAGCTCTGCATATTGTATTCCTTTCACCAAATCTGCACAGAAGCACTCACACAACAGTCATTGTAAACTAATGCCTGCTCCATAAATGTGACTTCAGAACCCTGACTATCTTTCCTGTTATGACAAATAGCAGCATCATATTATAGCTTACGTTTAAATAACATTCCATTGTACAAAAGTTTCCAGTTTTTCACTCATCCATCCCTTAATGTTGAAGTTGTTTTCTTGTCTGCTCTACTATGAGTAGTCATTTCTGCAATGAATTTGGGAGATTTATATGACTGATGAATTAATTTAACTTCTTCCAGATAGACATATATGAGAGATTTTTTTTTGAAGAATGTATTCTGGTTTTAAATTTTGAGGAACAATCTTTTACCAAAGAATGCATTGATTTATCCTTCACCAGAAAGGATTAATTGTCTTTTCTCCACATTCTCCTCACCATACTTAGATTTACTCTTTTCAAAGTAAATCTTACTCCTGGAGTTATGTGCATCCCAGTGGAGTTTGTATTTGCCTCTGTTTGGTGAATAGTACTATGGAGCTGTTGTATTGATACATGTATTGCGGATTTACATAAATTCCTTGAAACATCATCTGGGTTTCCACATTTTTAATAGGAGTGTTGCTAGGATTTTGTCTAGGCTCCACCCCAGAGTTACCTGAAAACAGCCAGAAATGCCTGACTCACTATAAAAGAGGTTCCTTGTCCCCTCCTCTCTCTCTTGCCATCTTGTACTAGCTCTGTCCTCTCCCTCCTTCTCCTCCATTTTCCCCATTTCCCTCCTTCCTCTCTCTCTATTCATGGCTGACCTATACTCTTCAACTCTCTCTCTCTCTCTCTCTCTCTCTCTCTCTCTCTCTCTCTCTCTCTCTCTCTCTCTTTGTCTTTCTCTTTCTCTTTCTCTCTCTACTACCCACTAAACTCCCATCTCCAGGCCATGAATAAACTCTATTCTATACTATACCATCATATGGCCGGACCCTCAGGGGAAAGGGATGCCTCAGCATGGGCCCTCAGAGGCACCTTCTTCTTCCACATCTGACTGCACAGCTACCAAACATATTCCTTCTCTCCTCTCTAACTTCTTATAAAACACAAAAGTCTTTAGTTATCATTTTGTTGTAATTAAGTTGAATATATACCCTGGTGATCTACCCTTTGCTGGATGCATCATTTACACAGTCTGTTTTCTTCTAGCTGTTCCTTAGTGCTGTTTTTTCATTTGTTGTTCTGAAATACATTAAATTGGATCATACCTTATTTGCCAATATTTGCTTCTGTTTCCTCTGTGTTATGGAAAAAATTAAGTAAGTTTTTGAGACTCTTGGAGGAACGTGACCCCCTTAAGCTCATATGAAGCAGCACTAACAGGAGAAATCCTGTTACAGGAAATAAGTATGTCACTGAGGCAGGGTTGAGGTTTCAGAAAGTTTAGACAGGCAAAGTAGTTTATACTCTCTTCTTGCCTGCTGATCCAAATGTAGAATTTTGGCAGCACCATAGAATGTAGAATTTATCCAGCACCATATCTGCCTCTATGTCACCTTTCTTTCTGCCATGACAATGATGAATAAAACCTCTAAACTGTAAGCTATCCCCAATTATATATTTTCCATTATAAGAATTGTGATTATTGTGTCTCTTCACCAATCTAGAAATACAAACTAAGATAAAAATTGTTACCAGAGGCTTGGGTATAGTTGTGCTAAGCCTGACCACGGTTTTGTTTAAAGGCATGTGGACTTAGGGACTTTGAACTAAGTTCAATGCCTCAAGTGGGGCTTAATGGGCCATAGTAGTGGAATCATGAGAGACAGTTGTGCTGAGAGTAATTTGAAATGTGGGGAGGCCTCTGCTGAAAGAGATTTTAGAAAAGAAGAATATTACTATGTGGTCAGATGACCATTCTTTTGATATTTTGGTGAAGAATTTTGCTGTTTTTTGCCCTAGTCCAAAAAAATCTGCCTGCTGTTCAATTGAAGAGTTAGGAATTAAAAGATTTAGCAGAGATTTCCAGACAGTGTAGTATTGACTGTGTTGCTTAGTTACTAGTGTCTATGCTTATGAAAATCTGCAATGAAAAAGAGTAAACTGAGTAAAATAAAATGCAAAATGTGCAATTTAAAGAGGAAAAGAACACCAGGAAAACCTTTAAAGAAAAACCTGGTATTAAATAGTATAAAGGGAGTGATGGCCACAGAAAAGAACCCACACAGCTAAGCTTCAAACTTGTATTGCCAAGCAGTAGCACCTTATGCCTTTAATCCCAGATTCAGGAGGAAAGGTCAGGCATATTTCTGAGTTCCTCCCCACTAGAGTTACAAGACAGTCTTCTTTAAGCAGTGAAGGAAAACACTGAAAAAAGAAAGCTGACGCAGATATAGCTGAATGAGAAGGCAATGTTCCAGCCCTAGTAGGTAATAGAACTTGGCAGCTTCAGCCATGTGGTTCTGGCTTTAGAGATACAAGAAAGGGATTATGAAATCTTTGACAATTAAGAAAAAAAGGTCAGGTGTGTGGTAGAGATGTCCCTGCATGTAAGCCTGAGACAGACTGACTCCATGACAGCCTTCAAATTGGCAGTGCAGGATACTAGGTCTATATCTTGCCAAAAACTGGACAAGTACAGGCAAGTCAGTTACTAAAAAAACCCAGGCCTCAAGAAGGCAGTCAGAAACTGCCCTGCCATCAGAAGCTGCCTCGACATATTACCCGAAGCAAGGGAAATGGGCCAGCAACAATCTCCAGACTTCCCCAGCAACAATTTGCAGCCTCCACCCCACGCCAGCAATGGTTCTGGAATTTGCTTAGAGAAGGAGCCAACAGATTAAGAAAAAGGTCACTTATCCCATTTCTGAAATTCCCCTAAAATCCCTTAAATCTGGCCTGCAAGCTATCTGGAACATCTCCATCTTGGTATTCAGTAGACAACAGAAAGTTGGACTTCTGAAGAATAAGATGTTCTTTGCTTTTGCATACTATCTGAGTCCCAAGTTATCATTCTTTGGTGAAACAAGGACCTTTGTTAGAGGCTCTTGTCTGGGATTTGCTGGAAACCCCTGACCCAACTAATGGGGTGATTTTCCCATAGGTAATTCCCAGAGCCCAGTTGTCTTTTGTCTTCTCCATTGCCCATCTCTGTTTCTGCTTTGAGTTTAATCTGTGTTTCTGTTTTGGCTTTAATCTGGAAGCTGAGAGGGACATATTGGACATGTGTTTTGTCACCTGACCAGGGGCAACAGAGGACACTACTGACCAGACACAAGAGAAATTGCTAGCTCTTATCTGCATTTTGAACTGGCTGTGGGTCTATGCACAGGGATGACAATGGTTGAAGGCAGCCTTTTTCGTTTTGTTTTTGTTTTCCCTGGAATATCCTTCTGTGTCTGTCTGTGTGTATTCCGTTTGTGTTTTTTCTCTTCTTGTACAAATTTTTCATTGATTCCTCTGATGGGATACTGAAAAAGCAACCCACTGGTCTTGTTCCTAAACCATTTTATCCTAAGTCCCAGGGCTTTTACCTGGTTGTTTGGCCCTGCAAACTATCTTTTGCAAGAATACATGACTCACTTATAATATACCGTGGCCTGAGGAGGGTACTTACCATACCCCTATCATTTACAATCTGAAGGTTTATTTAGGACTGGGGTCCCCCAGACCTAGTGCCATATATCACCACATCACAATACGAGGTCCAAAAGTCCCCTGTTTGTATGAGACCCTTTTTTGTTATGGACTTTTTCACTCCCTACCCTTTTCCTCAAAAAGAAGATGAGCCTTGGTCTGCTACCTTGCTCCCCCTTTCTGTTCCCAAGGAGGATTTCTATACTTCTTCTTATGTTCTTGCTCCTACACTGCTCCACCTCCCCAGCCCACACAGGAATATGGAGAGGAAGCCCCTGACTCTCCTGACTCCAATTGGAGTCCATCTCATACTATGGCCCTAGTGCCTAGAGGATCAACTCTAATATTGCCTAACCCCTCAGGGCTACAGAACCCCCAGATGCTCAGGGGAGACAGTTCTTAACATTTAGAAGTTTGAGGAACTCCCCATTGTTAGAAAGATGATCAGCTCTCACAGGGCTTGTAGATTCAATCATGCTGACTTAACCTTTCCTCCAGGGATGGCTGTCAGTAATTGGGCTACATCTTCCTCATGACAGAGGAGAGAGAGATCATGGGAAACACCCAGTAATCAGTTCCAAGAACAAATGGGCTGCCCACTCAAGTTCAGACTGATATCAGTGCCTCAACAAGAATGTGATTTTAACACTGCTGAAGGTGAGGAGAGGCTCCAGTTCTACCACCAGATTAGGTCTCAGACCTGTGTGAGGCCACTAGATGGTCTACATATTTATTTAAGGTGAACCAGGTTATTCAGGGAAAGAATGAGAGCTCCAAGGAATATCTAGAATGATGTTTTGAAGCCTATAGCACCTAAATTCCTTTTGACTCAGCCAGAGAGCACTAGTCAGCTGTGAGCATGGCTTTTGTTAACCAAACTGCCACTGACATCTGATGGGAGCTTCAGCAACAGAACAGATTTATGGGGTACCTGTGGCATCCAAACACCATCTTCTATTTGCCTTCAAATGGCAAGGTTTGGAGAAAGGATTCAAGGGACAACTGACTTGGACATGCCTGCCTCAAGGATTCAAGAACTTACCACCATCTTTGCTTTACTGTATGAAGACTTGGATGAGTACCTGAGGGTCCATTCCCATATAACTGTGCTCCAGTATGGATATGACATCCTAATTGTGGGTTCAGATTTGGAGACATGCAAGGATGCCAGATGAAACCTGGTACAGGGTCTGAGTCATCTTGGCTACTGAGTGTCTGCTAAGAAAGTCCATTTTTGCAAACTTGAGGTCACCTATCTAAGATACATAATCAAGGGAGGCCGGACAATGCATGCTGTTCGACATTCTGGAGCAAACTATCCTTAGTATCCCAGTTTCATCAACATGAAGGAAAGTGTGGGGATTTCCAGGATCTGTTGAGTTGTGAACACTTTTGGTGCCAGGTTTCACTGATAGCCAAACCATTATATGAGGTCAACAGGTGCCAAGAAGACAAAGTAGAATGGACCCCTGAAATGCACATGGCTTTTAAGATTCTAGGGAGAGCATTTTGGAGGTGTCAACCTTGGCTCTGGAACATCCACAAAACTCTTTACTTGTATGTGGATAAGAGAAAGGAAATACCAAGACCAACCAAATTTTGGAGCCATGGAAAAGACCTGTGGCTTATTTATCTAAGATGCTGGACCTGGTGGCCCAAGGATGGCTAGCTTACCTCCAGATCATAGCTGCCACTGTCTGCTAGTCAATGGCACTGGCAAAATAACCATGGGGCAGGAACTTGTTATCATTACCCGTCATGTTATTGAGGGGACCCTGAAGAATCTACCCAGATGGTGGCTGTCCAATACCAGACTGGTGTACTTTCGGGCTCTACTTTTGAATCCTCCTCGCATAAGCTATAATCCATCATCTGCCCTAAATCTAGCCACACTGCTACCTGACCCATCCTCAGTTATGCAACATGATTGATCTATAGGTCTGGGGAACATCCAGAACATCAGGCCAGACTTGACTCACATACCCTGACCAGACATTGAACATATCTACTTCATGGATGGGTGACATTTCATCCATAATGGAATCAGGTATGCAAGGATGTGGATTCTGTTATTTTGACAATTGATTTGCTGCCTAGAACTTCAGCCCAGAATGCTGAACTAAAGGCTCTAACCCAGACTTTAAAACTGACAGGAGTAATAGCTAACATGTACGTTGAAGTAGATATGCCTTTTCTATGACTCATGTATATGAGTCCACATACAAAGGAGAGGGGATTACTGACTGATGAAAGAAAATCCATCAAAAATAAGAAAGGAATAGTTTATTGGGGGCATTATGGATTCCTCTCAAAGTGGTCATCATTCATTGCCCTGGGCATAAGAAACGGACATCAGAAATAAGAGTCTTGCTGATAAAGCAGAAAGAGAAACTGCCCAAGCTTCCACTGCCAACATCCTAGTAGCTGTCCTTCTTGCTGTGCTCCCAGCCATTCCTGACTATACAGCTGAAGACAAACATGAGGTGAAATGCAAGTTTACAGAAGAGAGAGGTTATTGCTAACCTCTGAAACCTGCACCATTCTATCTAAGGACTTTGCTAAGGAACTCATTCATCAGGGTCATCAAGCTTCATACCTGGTCACCGAAACTAAAGGAATTGCTCTGAGGGACAAGGTCCAAAATATTTTATTAGGACACTTGTTTGATGAGGTAATCTCAGACTGTACCATCTGCCAGGCTATGAACTCCTTTGGCCTCAATCAAGAAACTGCTCCAGGAACCAGAATCAGGGGTCAATGGCCAGGGCCTTATTGGGAAACAAAATATATAGAAATAAAGCCAGGAACATATGGATATAAATATTTGCTAGTTTTTAGAGATACAATTTTAGGATGGGGAGAAGGATACTCTACAAAGAAGGAGACTTCTAATATAGTGGTAAAGAAGCTTCTGGAAAACATCATATCCAGGTCTGGTTTTCCTACCCTGCTTCGGTCTTGAGTCTGTCAATGGACCAGCCTTCATCTCAATTTTTTGAACAAGTTCTGAGAACCAATTGAAATTAAATTGTGCATATAGATCCCACAGTTCAGAGCAAGCAGAGATGAATTGGACACTAAATGAGGACTTCATCAAATTAACCCTTGAAACTGGAAGAGACTGGATGTCTCTCCTACCTTATACTTTATATACGGCTAAGAACACTCCCTATACTTTGTGTCTCACCCCCTTTGAGGCCCTTGAGTTTCTGTTAGGGAGGCACCCTCCCATGACGCCTAACGTCCAGCCTGATATCTTAGCTGAATATGACCAACATAAGATTTTAAATCCTTGGAAGTTCTCCATACTCTAGAAACAACTGTGGCCTACCATCTGCATCTGTAGCTGTTTACAGCCAACTCCTGGACCCAACTATGACATCATCTCTAGGCAACCATGCTGCCCGTGTTCATTGCTATGGTACCCATCACACATCCCTCTTTGCATGATTTACATGCATCATGACCTGGATAGAAGTATGGCAACCCATAGCTCTTTCTCTCTTCTTCACTTCTTCCTTCTTTCCCCCCTAGAGGTGCTTCTGTTAATAAAGCTTTCCATGTGAGAATTGTGCTGGCTTTGTCCAGAAGTGCACCATTTATTCAAACATTTGATATTGTGACTCACTGTCCTGCTTTGTAGACACAGGCAGGACTGAGCTATGGACTGGTTGATGCCACATGGGTTAAGCCCCTTGTGCTGATCCATGTGCATGTCTGTCAGCTGCACAGGCTCACTTTTCCTGACACCAGATCACTCAAACTTCATATAAGCACTGGAAGATTGGTAAGATTCCTGTTCAGGTCAGTAGACAGGGTCGCTTCACCCAAAGATGTTTGGTCACTGTTTATGGGCTTAAGGAATGGACTTTCCAGGGTACCTCTGACCAGACTTCCTGCTGACACTCCATTTTATAACTTTGATCTTTGGGTGACCCCCACCCTCTTGCTGTTCATGAAACAGTTCTCTCTCAATTCCTTCTTGAACCTGAACTGCCACTGCTGTTAAACTGTTCTCCCTTAGGCCCTGGGCCCCCACAGCTCGGGTGTTAAGCTCATACGTCTCTACCACTAACTTCTGCATGACAAATCTGCAAGCCTCTATTTAGCTGCTTGATTTCTCCTTATTATTTTATTCTTAGGATGCTGATTGGAATATTTTGTAACATCTCTCACTCAAAGGCCATCTCATCCTTTTCAGCCATGTATGTCTCTGGGTTCCCCATCAGGATGTCTCCTGGAAATTCTCAAATATTTGAAATAAATGCCTTATTTACAGACATCCAAACTTATATACATTTGCAATAAGGTTTGACCCCAGTACCTATTAGACAAGGACTCCAAGGGGCCACATAATAGAATATTTGGTCCTAACATTCTAAGGGATCTTCACACAGACTGCTAGAGGTCTGGTAAATGGAAGGAGGTCCTCTGTGTCCAAGCTTTTACCTAGCTTCCATTCAAACCCTCTCTTTGCTCTTCCTGTCCCCCGACTTAACATTTTTTATCTTATGAACCCGCTACCAGATGAAACTACTGTACTTGATTCAGTTAATGAACCTTCCCCTTACCACTGCTGAGGTGCCCCTAAAACCTCAAATACCCAAGCCTCTTCAGCTTCCTCTTCTCACAAGAGTTCCCCAGAGCCTTCCTACCTGACCTCTTCAGACTCTTTTCCTCCTGTGCCAGTGCAGATCACTCCAGTCATCATACACAGGCACTCACTTTCTGCCCTCCCACCACTCATACTAAATCTATAGTCAAGCCCTCTACTTCTTCCCCCACCCAACCTAATTAAGCATTGGTTCTTCCTTTAAGGGAAGTTACTGGGGTAGATGGTCTAATCAGAGTGTATGTGCTGTTCTCCTTAACTAGACTTTCACAAATAGAAAAAAGACAGATCGTATACTGCCAATTCTGCTGATTATATTAATGAATTTCAGTATACTACTGAGTCTTATAGCTTGACTTTCCATGATACACATATGATTCTCAGTAATAATTTACTTCCTGATGAGTGCAGGAGAGTTTGTGAACAGGCTAGAATTCCTGCTGAAGAGATTCACCAGACTGACTCAGCATATCTAATCAGATCTGAGATGGTACCCAACCAGAATACTCAATAGAAATATAATTCCCCAGGTGATACTTTAGCCAGAGACAGATAGAGCCAGATTCTCTATAGAGATGCCCTGAAACCAGTAAATTTTGAAGTACTCTAAGAGGTCATTCAGGCTAAACAAGAAAATTCATCTCAGTTTTTTCAGTACCTTACATAGGCCCTATTACAATATACTAATTTAGACCCTGAAAAGCCAGAAGGTAGACAACTCCTGATGACCTAATTCTTTTCCCAGAGCTACCCCAACATTAAGGCCAAACTTTGACATTGAAGAAGAGGCCCTTAACTGTACAGGCAGAAGTCTTGGTGCTGGCCTTTAAAATGTACCATCAGAGAGATGAAAAGACCTATAGACAAAAATATCATACGCTGGCAAAGGCTATTTGAATATCCCCAGCTATTACTTGGACTTCCTGGCCTTCTAAGGCTTGAGAACCACCACATCCCTGGTACAAATGTGCTTAACAAGGTCATTGATCATCGACTTGCAGTAAGCCCCACAAACCCCCAAGGCCATGCCTAAGGTGCCATCAGAATGAACATTGGGCTGTCAATTGCCTTCGTGCCATTCAATACAGAAAGACAGCTGATTTCTTAGGCTTGGCTATGGATGACTGAAGAGGCTTGGGATCCCTTGATTTGACCACTTTCATCACCAACATGGGGCCCTTGGTAATTATGCTATCTGGGTGGCCCATCTCCTTCCTCTTGGACACTGGGGTCACTTAATTGGTCCTGACTGAATTTAAGGGGCCTCTCCTTATTTCCCTCTTTTCAGGGTAGAAAAACTAGCTTACCTTCCTTAAAAAACTTCACCACTTATTTATATATATTAAGGGTATTCCTCTCACCCATTTTTGGTAATGCCTATGTGTCCTGTCCTCTTATTGGAAAGTGATCTTTTGGCTAAGTTTGGAGGCTCTATTATTTTGCACCCCCCCATTTGCCTTAACTCAAACTCTTCAGCGGCCCTTTTTCTCTTCTTCCTAGCTACAGAACCAATTTACTCTAACACACTGTTTCCTTTTCCTAGCCTCTGAGGTTAACCCCTGAGTCTGGAATGTCCAGAACTCATCTGTTGCTAAACATCATTCTCCTGTTGTCATCCAATTATAGGACCTTGCCAGGTACATTAGTCAAGCTCAATACCCTCTTTCTCTCCAGAGCCTCATGGGACTTAAGCTTATAATACCCGACCTCTTAAGAAAAACACTCTTCCATCATACCTCTTCTCCCTTTAATACTCCTGTACTAGCATTTAAGAAACCTAATGGAACCTAGCGCCTGGTTCAAGATCTCGGGTTCATTAATTCTGCAGTGGTTCCTCCCATCCTGTTGTGGCTAACCCTTACACACTTCTTTCTACTATCCCCTCAGGAACTTTTCATTTCTTGGTCCTAGATCTCACAGATGTGTTGTTCTCTATCCCTCTAGATGTCAAGTCACAAAACATCTTTGGTTTTACATGGCCTGATCCAGACACCCAATTTTCTACCCAACTCACCTGAACTATTCTATCTCAGGGACTCATGCACAGCCCACACTAGTTTGGCTACTCCCTGGCTTCTGACTAACTTTCTCTGTCTCTCCCTAAATCTAAAATTGTCAGGTATGTAGATGACATTCTTCTCTGTAGCCCCTCTCTAAAAATTAGCCAGCTGACACCTCTGCTCTTCTGAATCTCCTTTCCAGTCAAGGATACAGGGTCTCACCTTCTAAAGTCCAACTCTCCACTCCTCAGGTCACCTGTTTGAGACTAACGATTAAACCAATCCACAAGGCTATTACTTTAGACAAAGAATCTAATTCAGTCTCAAACAAAGGAAGAGATTGAATCATTTCTATCAATAGTTTGGTTTTTTTTAATGTTCCTTTTTCCTCCTTTTCCACAAACCTCTTTTCATACTGGCACCAAGCCTTTTCATAGGATTCAGCAGGCACTCTCCCAGGCTCTGGCCTCACAGCTCCTTGACCTGACCAGTCCTTTCACCCTCTAGGTATCTGAAAAAGAGATTTTTGCCCTTGAAATCCTATGACAATAGCTAGGACTCTCTTTTGTAAATATTACATATTTGTCAACAAAACTAGGGCTACCTTGTATTTGTAGCCACTGAATTCCTTATTCAAGAATCTTAAAAACAAAAAAAAAAAAAAACAAAACAAAAAAAAAACCAAAAAACTAACCTTTGGGTTACCTATTATTGTCCTCTCTTCTCATAATCTGACACAGCTCCTAACTTACAAAGGCTTGCAAACTCTATTTTCCTCCAGGTTTCATGCAGGATTAAGAGAAGACTCCACACCTACATTCCATTCATGAACCTCTCTTATTATTTACAATCTTCTTCCTTGACTACCCATTCCCTATTTCACCCCTGCATTGAAACCTTCATACATACAGGAGAGGACATTGCCTCAGGCCATCTATACCTGGTGTACAGATGGAAGCTCCTTTACACATGAACAGACCAGAAAAGCTGGTTATACTGTAGTGTTAGACACAGTGGTGGTTGACACAAAAGCCTGCCCCAATCACACTACAGATCAATAGACTGAACTAATAGCTCTTACCCTTAGCTTTCAACTAACACAGGAACAATCCCTGAATGTCTACAGACTCCAACTTTGCTTTCCATATCCTCCTGTCCCATACTGCTATTTGAAAGGAATATGGGTTACTTATGATAAAAGGATGATCAGTAATATCTGCAAACCAAATTGTGGCCATGCTAAATGTCTCCCATCACCCCACAGCAATTAGAATGGACCAGTGGCAATCAGCAGACAGATAACTGAGCAGACGAGGAAGCTAGAGCTGGAACCCTTAGGGTCCTAGACTTGTCTCTCCCTCCACAAGACAGTCTGATACTACAAACCACATCCCCTCTCTCATCACCGACCACTTGTCAAACTCTGTCTTGTCTTCACCAGCTCCTTCATCCTAATAGCCAAGCATTGTCTTATTGTGTAAAAACCCACCTATAGCCTACTCCTGATGATGTAGATTTCTTAAAATCAATCACTGCCTCTTGCAAAATCTGTCAAATGTCAGTGTCTGATTCCAGGTATCATAGCATCCCTTTGGCTACCCATAAGACTAGAGGTTCCCTTCCTGGAAGTGACTAGCAACTTGACTTTACCCACATGTCCACTGTCAAATTTGCCAAGTACCTCCTTATCTTGGTGATCAGTTTCACAGGGTGGATAGAGGCATACCCAACCACCAAAAGAAGGGGGGGGGCTTAGATAGTCTCTGATCATCTCCTCCAAGAGATCGTTCCCCAATTTGGTGTTCAAGCCTTCCTCCGGTCAGACGATGGTCCTGAATTCATTTCTCCAAGTTTCTCAAATTCTATCTAAAGCCTTAGACACTCCCTGTCATTTTCATATTTCCTATCTCTCTCAGCCTTCAGGAAGAGTAGAAAGTGACTCTTTAAAAACCAGTCTTGTCAAATTGTCACAGGAACTTTACCTCAATTAGATAAATCTCCTACCCTTGGCTCTTTTTAGCCTATGAGCTTTCCCCAAGTAACATCTTTCATCTCACCTTTCAAACTCATATGTGCATGTCCAGTCCTAACTCCTTACCTTTCATCTAAATGTTTGCTCCTCCCTGTTCACCTACTTACCCCATTCCCTTGCCACCTCTGCTGTCTCCTACAGAATGTTGCTGACCACCATCTACCAAGGCCACACACCATATCCCGCCTACTGCTTATCAACATTGTAGATCAAGTTCACTTCTCTTCAGATCATTGGCCCTCACCTCTCGCTATTAAATGGCAGGGCCCCATCAAGGTAATTCTCTTGATTCGTACAGCTGCTAAACTAGGGGGATCTTCCATTGAGTTTCCCTATCTCATCTTAAACCTTTCACTCCTCCACCTCAAAAGACTATTCTGCCTACACATTGACATCCAAAAGGACCCTGCTCTCTTAAACTCCAGAAGGAGTTGAGACCACCTACCTTGTCCCCAGTGCCAGAAAAATGAGACTCTGCTTTGGCAGATGTGCTTGAGCTCAACCTCACTGGATTAGAAATGGGCTAATATCCCCCCTGTTCTTCGTTTCCATCCAGAATAACTCTTATACCTGGAGATTCAAGATAACAGTCTTTCCAAATAAGATCAGGAAATTGCTCTATAGCCAGATGGCAGAGGCCGATCCAAATTGCTGTCATCCCTATATCCACCATTCTAGATAAATAGTATAGCCTGTTTGTTTGCTTTCTCTTAGATCAGACAAAAGACGATGGTAAAAAGTGACCAGATGAATATGGGGACTGCCCATATTGGCCTTGCCAGATACATATGTTAAGATCACAGACCTACCAATCACTTCCTCTATCAGTAAAGCAAGACCATCTTTTTATATATCAAAATCCCATGGAATTCTCATCCCAGATGAGAAACAGGTATTGTCAGTAAACTCTATCATCAAAACCAATCTGAGTCCCCAGTAAGTACTATTCACATTCAGAGGAAATATGTTCTAATTGGCTAACCTCTAGATATTGGAAAAATAGAAGTATGCAAACATTCCTCTGAGGTTTTTACTTTCTTGACATTTCCCCCTCATAAATGGTACTAACCTGTTATTTCGACTTCTGCTTTAGACCTACCAACTCCTTAACATCACCTGACCTGATTCCTTCAAAGATTGCTGGCTATGTGTACCCCCTGGAGCAAACTCTCAATTGCCACTCACAGCTTCTGAAGTGATACTGGCAAGTGACATACCAAACAAATTTACCTCACCTTTTAACAATTTACCTGACTGATGTTGCCATGACCCCATGCCTTTTCTCTATTTCACTTTTTGGCCTAGAGGCCTGCTTTAAGACATCTGGGATATGTGCTGTAGGAATGCTAAGCTCCCTAGATGGCAACAGAACCATAGCCTTTGATACATTATCTCTGCCACAGTGCTCTGCAGTTCAGAATATGCCAATTCTCTGTGGCATTCGGGTATATCATTGTCTACCTGCAAGCTAGTCAGAAGGTTGTACATCGGTTTCCTTTTTCTCTAAATTAGGACTAATCCATTGAAAAGAGCCTCTACTTATCGCACTTGTAGACCTGCCCAACATAGTAAGACAGCAATTTAGGTCATGCCATTCCTATTCAATGTGGGAATAACTGTAGGTGCTGGTGCTAGAATAGCAGGGCTTACTACTTCCTTAAGCCTGTACAATAAGTTCTCTTCTCAGATTGACAACAGTCTTCAAGAAGTGACCCAAACCATGCTTAACAGCCAAAACCAGATTGATTCCTTGGCAGCAGTGATGCTTCAGAACCAACAGGGACTAAATGCCCTTACAAAGAAGGTAGTCTTTTCTGTGTCTCCATTAAGAATTTTCCTTCTACATTAATGAATTTGGGATAGTGAGAAACAAAATCGAGCAGTTACAATCAGACATCCAGAAACACAGGGAATAATGTGAGCCTCTGATTCCTGGGTTTTTAGAAAACCCTAAATGGAAATGGATACTGCCTTTCTCCACATTTTTCTGGCTTTACTATTTACTCCCTGCCTCATTAACCTCATCTCCATAGTCCTTGAAAGACAAATTCAAAAATTTTTTAACCAAGCAATCAGTTCCTTTTGTAGGTTGCTTACAAATAATTCTCCAAGGAGGAGACTGATGTGAACAACTGTCTAATGCCCACTCCCATTCATGGTGAGTGTCAGCCATACCCTAAAGCTGACGATGGAAAATTACCTAGATAACAAGAAGCAGTTTAAGAGATCTATTCCCTATTCCTACCTCACGCCTCGCCTTTTCCTTTTTTTTTTTTTTTTTGAAAAGAAAAGAGAGTAGTGTTAGCATCAGGTGGACAGCCAAAAGCTGTTTCCAGACAGCTCGTGTACCTAGCAACAAAGTTGTGTCTAGGCAAAAGCACAGCCCTGGTGTCCTTTGCCATGACACCCATTGAACATCCCTCTGTGCATTTCAGCTCACATAAATGATGAGAAACCTGACCCAACCCATACATCTCTTCTTAACTTCTTCTCTCCCACCCCCACAACCCCACTCAGAGGCACTTCTGTTTTTTTTTTTTTCTCCATCTTTATTAAATTGGGTATTTCTTATTTTCATTTCACTGGAGGGCTGTATATTGCTTTTACTAAGTTTAGATGTGTGCCTTGAATTCCTGATCTTTCCAAGATTTTTATCATGAAGGGGTATTGAATTTTCTCAAATGCTTTCTCAGCATCTATTGGAATGATCATATGGTTTTTATCTTTGAGTTTGTTTATATAATGGATTGCATTGATGGATTTCCATATACTGAACCATATTTGCAACTCTAAGATGATGCATACTTAATAATGGTGAATGATCATTTTGATGTGTTCTCGGATTTAGTTCGCAAGAGTTTTATTGAGTATTTTGCATTGCTATTCATGAGGGAAATTGGTCTGAAGTTCTCTTTGTAGGGTCTTTGTGTGGTTTAGGTATAAGCAGAATTGTGGCTTCAAAGAATGAAATGGGCAATATTCCATCTGTTTCTTCAAAACATGCTGTGGAATGTTTTGAAGACTATTGGTATTAGGTCTCATTTGAAGGTCTAAGATCAAGAATAAACAAATGGGACCTCATAAAATTGCAAACTGTCTGTAAGGCAAATGACACTGTCATTAGTACAAAATGACAATCAACAGATTGGCAAAAGGTCTTTACAAATCCTACATCCAATAGAGGGCTAATATCTAACATATATAAAGAACTCTAAAAGGTAGATGCAACAGAATCAAATAATTCTAGTAAACATGTGGTACAGAGCTTAACCAAGTATTCTCAACTAAAAAATACTGAATGGCTGAGAAACACCTAAAGAAATGTTCAGCATCCTTAGTAATCAGGGAAATGCAAATCAAAACAACCCTGAGACACCACCTCACACCAGTCAGAATGGCTAAGATCAAGAACTCAGGTGATAACAGATGCTGATAAGGATGTGGAGAATTGGAAAAACTCCTCCATTGTTGGTGGGAATGCAAGTTGGTACAACTACTCCAGAAATCAGTCTGGTGGTTCCTCACAAAGTTGGACATAATACTACCTGAGGACCCCACTACATCACTACTGAGCATACACCCAAAGGATGCTCCAACATATAACAAGGACACATGCTCCACTATTTTCATAGCAGCCTTATTTATAAGAGCCAGAAGCTAGAAAGAACCTAGATATCCTTCAACAGAGGAATGGATAGAGAAAATGTGGTACATTTACATAATGGAGTACTACTCATCTATTAAAAACAATGACTACATGAAATTTTAGGAAAATGGATGGAATTAGAAAATATTATCCTGAGTGAGGTAACCCAGTTACAAAAGAACACACATGGAATGCACCTGCTGATAAATGCATATTGGCCAAAAGCTTGGAATAGTTAAGAAAAAGTTCATAGATCATATGAAGCCCAAGAAGTAGGAAGACCAAAATGTGGATGCTTCATTCCTTCTGAGATTACAGATCAAAGTACTCATGGGGGGAATTACAGGGACAGAGTGGAACAGGGACTGAAGGAAAAGTCATTGTGAGACCTTGGTATCACTCCAATATGCAGTCACTAAATCCAGTCACTATTACTGATGCCAAGAAGTGCTTACTGACAGGAGCCAAATATGGGCATTTCCTTAGAGGCTCTGCCAGAGCCCTAACTATACCGATGAGGACGGTTGCAGCTAACCATTGAAATGAACAAGGGGCCTCTAATGGAGGAGTTAGAGAAAAGACTAAAGGAGCTGAATGGTTTTGTGACACTGAAAGACCCCCGGAGCGGGGAGACCCTCACTCAAGTCTCAGGATGACGTGACTCCCCAAAAACTCACAAGAGACCTTCCTTGTTGGAATTACAGGAGGTTTATTGATAGGGACAACAGAAACCAGTGCACTGGGGTTGAGACACGTATCCAAAGCAGGGGTAGAGGAGTTCGACCTCAAATGGTTGGGAGAAGGGGTATTCAAAGGAAAAACCATACCAAATCACATGGAAGAACCTCCTGTTTCTCATGATTGTTTAATCTGGCTATTATCAGAACCAGCTGGTGCAATTTAGCTAGTTACTGGAACAAAGTGGCTGAACCAACTGGTACAATTACTCTCTTCTCTGGTCAGCTAGTTCCTGGAACAGGTAGTTCCAGGGCCTGACTATTTTTCTTTCTTTTGGTTTCAACTTTTGTCTGGGGGGCAATTTTGAACTTTTACCTTTCATTCCCCAGTTCTTCTAATGGCTAGTTCTAATCATAGAACTCAACTTCACTATCTTCATAATATTAATTTTCTTGTCCTTCTAAAGCATAATATTGGTGGCATAACATCAAAATCTGTACAGCACTCACTCTTTCTCTAACAAAAGTTCCTAACTCATTCAGGATACATGGCAAGGAGCAAGAGTAAAATTAAGAGAGATCCTATTAATGAGGAGATTAAAGTAGTCAACCAGGGAGATCTATTGAACCATCCTTCCTTTTCGTTCTTCTCTGTCTCTTAAAAGCAATGTTCCTCTCTTAAGGTAGCACATAGCCTTTCATCTTTGAGAAAGGGTAAATCTATGCCCCTCCTGTTTTGTAAGATCACCCCCAAGAAGGAGGTCAGGGATTCCTTGTGCTTAGATATTTATCTGCTATTGGTAAGACACTTGTGGCATAGATGCAATTTAAGAGAATCAGTAGTCGTTTCCAATTTAGCACCTAAACTCAGCCCTAAGATAATTGTCAGAGTAATTCCTTTGTGTCTTACTAAGTCTTTAGCATCAGGATTCCAATCTGGGCACTATCTGAACCTACATACAAAAGTCATTACTGCCTTTTATAACTTCTAAACTTATAGAGTTGTGATCCCTGAGGCACAGTCCCAAAAAGTGTTAGTACTAACATATGCAATGCCTTTACATCATTTGCAATAGAAATCAAGCCTACCCCCACACGGGTGATTGGGGGGCCTATCTTGATGGAACCCAGGGAAAGCATGAAATTCTTGCTTTCAAAGCACACTCCTCAAGTGAGCATTACAGCTCACATCTCTGATATATCCACTTATCTGATATGCAGGTCCAGGAAGCTTTTTCTCAGCTCCCAGACCCAACAGCTAGTACGCAGCTGGTGAGGGCTGACACTTGAGGGCTGTCAGGGTGGTCAGCAGCACCAGGTATGGTCCTCTCCAGCAAGGCTCAAGTGTCTGGACCCGATATTTTCATACTTGGACAGAATCTCCAACCTGGAACTGGTGAGATGTCTCAGGGTTCCCCAGGACATAGGCTATTGCCAGCTGTGACCAGACTTTTCTCTGTATCACCTGTAGGTCTTTTAGTCTGGCATACAAATCATTATTACTATGATATGTTGGTTCAGTAACATCATCTAACACAGTCAGAGGCGCTGAGGCCACATATAAGATCTCAAAGGGAGTTAAGGCTGAATATCTGGAAGGGATATTTCTTACTCTGATGGGAGCAAGAGGGAAGGAGTGCCACCCAGTCTGTACCAGTCTCCATGGTCAATTTGGTCAGGGTCTCTTTTAGAGTTCTATTTATTTTTTCTACCTGTCCTGAGCTTTGAGGTCTGTAATATAATTTCCAATCAACCTCTAAATACCTGGCCACACCCTGGCATTCCTTGGGTGATTTCTTCCAGTATCTTCTTGATGACTACTGAGGCCATCTCTTGCTTGGTGGGGAAAGCTTCTATCTATTCCTGAAAAGGTATCTACAAGCACTCCTGGTTTTATCTCAGTGAAGTTAACTTCGAATTCCCACTAAACTCAGTAGGTCTCTTTGCCCTGTTTGCTTGCTAAGCATTCACTTGCTGACATACCTTAAACTTTTCTACTGTCTCTCTGGCTAAAGTCTATTACACATAACTTAACTACTTGGATAAGCTTCTTATCCCACTAAATGAATCCATTTGAGTCTTTTGTTTATTCTCTAGGGAGTAGATTTCCCCTCAAGTGTGCCATTGTCCTTCCTCTTATAAGCAATTTGGGCTTTTTCTTTTGCTGTACATTCTAAGTGAGGCCACCCCTTAGTACAATCCCAGTGCCCAGTGGCTGCCTCTTGCAGGCTTGCAAACAGGATAGGCTCCTGCATAGCCATTTCTTGAGCCACTTGATCTGCTTTGTTATTGTCCCATGCCACTGAATCTCTTCCCTCCTGATGTCCTGGGCAATGAATAATACTGACAGTTGCTGGCTTCATCAGGGCATCCAAGAGATGGCAAGGGATAAGGGTAGTCAGGGATGACCATCAACTAGTGGCTTACCCGGGCCATGCTAAGGTCCACAGTTCTTTGGGTAGTCCATAAGCTTGACTACCCTATGTTCCTACAATGGACCTTGAGAGCTTGTTTGGAGGTTCCAGCAGGGGAGCGAAGCTACTCATATACCCTTGACCGAAGACCACTCCAGATTACCAAGACCACAATCATCACAATAAACACAAAGCAAAATCAAACTCTAATTGTCCAGCGTCTGGGATCCACTTACAATCTTCTAGGCTCCTCGAAGGACATAGGTCACTTCTCCAGCTCTGCCCTTTATGGCACACACCTTGTCTTCTAGGTTCCAGATGCCTGTACTCCACTGCTGCTGCTGCTGCTGCTGCTGCTGCTGCTGCTGCTGCTGCTGCTGCTGCTGCTGCTGCTGCTGCTCTTGCTGGTCATCTCATGGTACTGGCATCTCCAAAATGCTGTTCTCTTCTGCTGCAACTAGGCTTCACCAATAGCCTTTCACAGGCTCTCTTCATGGTGCCAAGCCTCAACTCCTTTGCATGACCCCTTCAGTCCTGGGTCATCAACTACAAGTAAGGGTA